>NW_020527548.1:322894-645789 GCF_003368295.1 Carassius auratus | reverse complement strand
GTTTCGTCATCTAGTATGGTTAGGTCTGACACGGTGGGGTTGATTTTAGGATTAAATTTGGAAGAGATCGTAAGCTCCGAGCACCTGAGAAAACCGAAAAAAGCAAGGATGAACATGGCGTCGAGCGTGCGGGCAATGCTGAGGGGTTGGTAATTTGTGCGGAGGGTGTGGATACATTTTGTGAGGATATCTAGCGTTATGGGTTTTCTGGTGTCTGGATGGGTGGGCTGGGATCGCTGGATCCCTTTGATTAGGAGGGAGGTTTGTGAATTATTTATTTCGGGTGAAGGAGCGCCGGTCATTAGTTTGTGAAAAAACTGGACTCCGCTCAGGTAGCTTTTAATAGATCCGACTTGGAGACCCTTGGTGCCGTTGAGGAACGAAATGAAAGAGGTGATGGAGAGTAGAGAAAAATCTGGGAAAGGGATGTTATAGGTGAGGTGAAATGACTTAAAGCACCTCCATGCAGTCACGTATGACTGGAGGGTTCTGGGAGAGACTGCTTGGAGAATATAGTCCAGTGATGCTTCGAGGAGTGGTTTTAGAGGGTGAGTTACGGGAATATTAATTCTGAATAGTGAGGAACCGGAGTGGGGAATTGGTCCGCCTCTGGAGCCAGCGTCCTGAATTTCTGAAACAGAAAACGAGACAGGGAGTCAGCGATTTGGTTTTCTGTACCTGGGACGTGCTTTGCGCTAATTATGAATTGGTCGCATGCTGCGATCCATATAAGGCGTCTAAGGAGAGGCATGAGGGCGGGGGAGTGAGAACGGCCTTTGTTTATGCACTGAACTACGGCTTCGTTGTCGCAGTGCACTAAAATGCTTTTAGTTGTCCATTCATTGCCCCACAGGAAGGCTGCTACTACGAGGGGATAGAGCTCGAAAAGAGCTGAGGACTGGGTCGAGTCCTGCATCTGGGGGGGCCATGTGGACGCGAACCAACGGCCTTGGTAGAAACCTCCGAAACCAATTGAGGGAGCCGCGTCTGTAAACAGCTGCAAGTCGATGGGAGACGAGATTAAATTGTTGTAAAAAAAAGAAAGCCCGTTCCATTGTCTAAGGAACAGGATCCATAATTTAAGTTCGTCGCGGCATGCATGGGTTAGGGGAATGAGGTCCTCGAGCGCGTGAACTGATGATGCGAGTGTTAGAAGGTGCGCGATGAATGGGCGTCCTTGTGGAATTATGCGCATGGCGAAATTTAAATGCCCGAGCAGGGAAAGAAGTTCGCGTTTAGAACAACAAGGGCTGTCGAGGAGGGTGGATGAGACGAGAATTATTCTATCAATCTTTTCCTTTGGCAGGTAGTCGAGGTAGATGCCGAGGAACTCTATGGTTGTGGCAGGACCCATGGTTTTTTCCTGAGCGATGGGAATCCCGAGCTCGGAAAAGACTTTTTGGACGGTGAGGATATGGGCGGCTGGGATAGCCTTAGGCGATGAAATGACCAGGAAGTCATCTAAGAGATGGATAATATGTGGGATTGCGTAATTGTTGGAAAGGATCCAGCAAACGGCTTCTGATAGCATATCAAAAATTTTGGGGCTGCTTTTGCATCCGAAGGTTAACCGGACGGCGAAATAGTATTTCTCGAGCCATCGTATCCCGAACAGGTGCCAAAAATCCGGATGGATGGGCATCACTTTGAAAGCAGAAGTGATGTCTATTTTTGCTAACCAGGCTCCTCGGCCCGCGATTTTAATCAGTTCGACTGCCTGATCTATGTCTTGGTATTTGAGTGAAAATTCGTCGAGGGGTATCAAGCTATTGATGCTCGGGACTGTAGAATTATGCGGAGATGACAGGTCTACTATTAGGCGTTTCTTACCAGAAAATTTTCTCGTAGCCACTCCGATTGGGCTGACTCTGAACGTTTTGAAGGGGGGGGTATTGAAGGGCCCGATCATGAAGCCTGAATCGACTTCTTTTTTGATGAGGTTAGCTACTATATCGGGCTCTGCGAGGGCGGATTGGAGATTACGGCAGACGGTGTTTTGGGTAAGCTCGCAAACGACGCCCGGGTTAAAACCGTGTTTGAGACCAGACAGGAGATAATTAGTAAATTCTTTGTCGGGATGGTGTGCTAGTTCAATGGTCATGCGAAAAATATTCACAGGAGTCGATAGGTAATTTTTAGATTTTTTATTTACGGCTTTATGCACGGGGCAAACTATGCGTGCATGAGCACCGCCACAGAACTTGCAGGAGTGTAGATAGCGGCAATGCTGTCTGATGCATTTCCCGTTGTTGAAGGCGATACATAGCTGGGTGCTTTCTTCTCCTGGTTGGGCTAGGCGTGAGTTTGCTGCGGTAACTGATTTTGGGACATAGCTGGTGGATTTTGCCGGGGGAGTAAGAGAGTGTTGGGTTGCGTCCGGGTTTATTTGTGGGCAGGTTGTGGTGGAGTGAGCCACGGACCTGCAGATTGCGCACGAAATGCTCCTACAGCCTAGGAATACGCGACTGTGCAAGTCGGAGTCGATCGCTCCCCAGTAAGGGCACTGGTTCCACTGAGCTATTCGGATGGCACATTTAGCGGAAAAAAGCTTGTGGTAGGTGTAGAAGTGCCCCCCTCCGTAGGACAGCGCGAGTTCGGCTATTATAGACAAATAATCGTTTAGTTCGCGTCGCCTGTGGGGGAAGGCTGAGCAGATAATCTCGGTGTAGCGGTTGAATGCGATGGTGAATTCGGAGAAGGAGAGAAGTCGAGATGAAAGGGGATTTGGATTTTTTAGCGTGACTGAGAAGTCCCCGCAGTCTATTTGGCGGTTTGAATCGGATGTGGGCAGGAGAGAAAGGAGAGACGAGAGATCTACATCCGCACCTGCTAATATCTGTGCCCGAATGCTGTGGGTCACTTGGGGAGGTTCGAGGGCGACAGCGTTTGATGGGATGGGCATTGGTGTAGCAGTGAAGAGTGAATGGGGGGATTTCGCTTGGAGGAGGGTGGTGGCGACAACTGGGGGCGGAGCTGTGTTTGGCAGCGATTGCGGCCAAGCGCTTGCTTGAGCCGCGGGCCCGGAGTTTGAGGCCGCGGGTTGCGGGGCTGGGTTGGGCGGCCAGTATGGCCAGGCAGTTGCTTGGGCCGCGGGCCCGAAGCTGGGATGGGCTAAAGTCGAGGCTGTGTAAGGCGGCCAGTTCGGCCAAGCGTTAGCATGAGCGGCGGGCTCGGAGCTCGGTAGAGCGGGAGGCGGGGCATTGTGTGACAGCCAGTTCGACCAGGCGCTAGCTTGGACCGCGGGCGCGAAGCTGGAGGAAGCGGGAGGCGGCGCTGTATGTGGCGAACTGTTCGGCCAAGCGCTTGCCTGGGCTGCGGTGTTGGTATAGAAAGTTCCGTATGGAGGGGCTGCGATGGGTGGAGGAGGCGGCCAGGAGCCTCCTTGGGCTTCGGCGCCCTGAGCTGTTGGAATTGGAGCCGCGGAAGGAGGCTGAGCTCCGGGCGACGTAGCGAGCGCCCTTGCGGTTGGAACCGGGGCGCGGCCTAGGCTTGCTGAAGGCCTCTTGCTACGGCTTGATAGCCGCTGCGAGCTAGGCCTAGCGGCGGAGGATGGTGGAGTGCTTTGAGGCAAATTCTGAGGTACTCCTTTCTTTTGCCGTTTCTTTGGTACGGGGGTAGACTGGGGAGAAATGTTATTATTTAGATTTTTTGTATACAAGTCATACAGTTCGGATTTGTTTAACTTGCTTGATGGTGTGATGTCGTTTTTGGACAGGGCCTGCCTCAGACTCGACACCGTCCATTTGTCGATTGGCGGAATCGTATGCCTGGCCGAGCGGTAGGAGGACGCAGGGGAGTCGGCCGCGGTTCTCGCCGGAGGCGGCGAAGGTAGGCCTAGGCGTCTTGGGAGGCGAGTAGCTGCTCGCGCCGTACCGCGCCCGCGGGTTGGAGCCTGGGGCTCGATTTGGTTGCCACGCCGGGAAGGGGTGGCTTTGGAGCCGGCTGGCTGCAGTGATGGGCCTGGGGAAGAGCTGGATGAGTCTTCTGACGAGGAATCTCGATTTTGGGACATGGTGCATGCGGACCAAAATGCTGATAAACCGTCAATGGATAGAGGTAAGTCAGCGATATTTATACTGTGGGATTGATTACTTGATTGTGGTCCACCTGTGATGATTAGGCTAAGTATCTGACGCGCTCCTCCCGAATCTTCATAGATAATTACATTTATTCAGCATAGTGAAGCCTCTCCTCCATTGACATCCATTAAAAATAAAAAACCTCTGGTCTCCTTTCTCACGTACTGCCAAAGCAGAAGCGTTAGCATTAGCCATTATGTTTTTTTGTCTAAAGGCTGCAGGCAGGTTGCCTTCTAGTGGCTTTTGTTGCACTCTATTAGAATTAAATTTGAAGGATCATGTGACACTGAAGATTTGAATAATTGCTGCTGAAAATTTAGCTTTGACATCACAGGAATAAACTACATTTTAAAATATAATAAAATCATAGTATAATAGTATTATATTACAGGAAATAATAAAATAATAATTATGCCAAACTGCTTAAATACGAAATATGAAAAAAACAAAAGCATTCAGAAATAACAACATTATGGAACATCCATGCTGAAATTGCTCCACATTTGAAATGAGCATTTAATCTATTTTTAACAAAATAATAGTTTGGTCAAAACATCATGTCATTTACACAGGTCTGTATCAGCAAGACATCCACAAAATCAATTCAAAAGAACAGCCTATAAGAAATATAATTGTGTTGTCCTTGAGGGAACGCTCAACCATTGTAGGTATTCACAGTCACTCCCACACGTTTCATGGCTAGTCAGCTCAAAATTGCAAAATCCCCTCCCAGACATTGGCCTTGACATTGCTCAACACCCAAACACCACTACACAGGTAACATTTTCAAAAAGGTTTTTTTTTTTTTTTTTTTTTGTACACATGCTGGGCCTGAATGACATTCTCCAGGGAAAACGTGTGACTGATGTGACAGAGCAAGAGATGAGGTTGGGCTGAAAGACTTAGGGCCATCCAATCGTTCACGATTTGGCCACAATTTGCTGCCAGCGACATGCTAACAAGACCCTAGAGACAGCACCATGCAGGTCAGTGACGCTGCTTCTGCTGACAGAGGGATAATTAGTGACTCAGACAGAAGATTAAGCTGGTAATACAAAACTATCCATTTAACACTCCACCGGCAAATAACTTTCCTTTCCTTAACCAGTCCATCAATCACAGCCAGGATTAGCTAATCAGAGCCTCCTGGAAATGTGTTGGAAATGTAATTAGTGTAAACACTGGAAAAAATTAAACTGTCCACTGGGTTTAAGAAAGTTATTTTGAATGATGGTTCAACCAGATGTGTGCCCTTTTTTGGTAGATTTTAATCTTACCCTAAATGATTAAATGAACCCAGGCGTTTTGCCCAGGAGTGTGTATCATGGACCTGTCACCAGCAGATGAAAAGAAAAAAAAATCTGCAATAAATTCATATTGGTTGTCATTACCAGTGTACATGCATCAGACATATTCAGTCATGGTGCTTATTTTGAAGAAATGGGTTCGAGTGTGGCCTGTGTCGCTCCATTCCTCCCTTTCACGGTGGCAAAAAGTGAAAAAATTCATCTAAATAAACGAAATTTACATTTGCAAGGAAATAGTTCACTTTAAAGTCAATCTTTTTTCATTATAGTGATGTATTTCCAGCTGAAAATGCCATTCCAGAGCGGAAGCACATTTTCAGATTTGATTAAAGATTACGAAGATAAAAAAATTTTTTAAGAGGATTAATTGTTTACATCAAGACTAGCCCTGCCTTTCTGAAACAAGTTGATTTTTACAAAGCTCATCGTTCTAAAAATGCTGTACACTTGTTGGTCAACTACCCAGTTTTACAGAAAATGTAATTTCATCAATATTTAGTAGTCTGCATTTTTTGATCGCAGAAACCGCTAACAACAAGCCTACTCTACACTTCTTAAAACTTGCGTTTGAATTATCAGTGGCAAATTCTTTAAATATAAAAAAATTGTACTTACAGGCTGTAAGTCAGAAGTGCCAGACTGTCCTTGCAAAGTTGGAACTGCCCTACTACAGAAACAGCCTTTGAGCACAGATCCATTATAAGCTACTCTGAAGGTTCAGGAAATAGACCTCCATAAAATGCATCACACACAGTGTGACACACCTTGGGCTTTAGTGAGGAATGGCTGGAGGACTTGAGAACGGCATGGGCAGCGGGCTTGCGGCAACCACATGTGACGACCCCGGGCTGTACTCCACAGCATGAAGTTGATGTATTTCCTCAGTGACCAGCACGGATCAACTCTAAGCATGATGAAGCGGATATCATCCTCTTTTGGAAGGCCAAACAAAGTAGCTTCTCTTTCACAACGAAACACATAGCATCTCAATAACATGCCGGCAGATGCAACAGCGACAATAAAAGTTACTCTATCTTCTTTACATGAACATCTGGGCAGCGTTATGCAAATCTTCCCGCATAGTGAAATAGAGAAGTGGGTGTGTGTTTAAACAATGAGCATGGACAAGTCTTAAATTTAATAAAGAATATATCTTATATCTAATATATCTAAGATCAACTTTAGACCTTATTTATGCATCAAGAGTTGTCACACTCCAAAGAGAAAGGAAAAATTTTAATCGCATCATATGACCCCTTTAAATCTATGGTGTGATTAGACCACAGGTTTTTCGTTATTGTTGTTTCGTTGTTGTTTTTTTCATCTGAACAGATTTTTAAGACACAAGTCCACCATTAAGGGATTTTAATCATTGCTGCTGTCTTAAATACAAATCCATCATATTTTTTACTGGAGAAACCAATACTATGCATATAGGAGTATTTAAGCAGGAAGAAACGATTTGAAGTTAAACACTTCCTGATAATTTTGTTTATTGCAAACATGTAGCTTTTCAATTCACAAACATTAATTGGTGTACTGGAGTGGTTTGGATTACATGTGGATTATTGTGATGTTTTTTATCAGCTGTCTGGACTCATTCACTGCAGAGGATCCATTAGTGAACAGGTGATGTCATGCTAAATTACTCTAAATCTTTTCTGAATATGAAAACTCATTTACATTTTGTATTTTTTTTTTTTCAACCAATTTTAATTTTTTGGATGAACTATTTCTTTGAGAGATGCAGTCAGGTTAGTGTGACAAATTTTACTGTTTTACTCATTCAAGTTTGGTATTTAAGGAGAGTTTACAGTTTCACAGTTTAAAGCTGACTAATCCCATTTCCAATTTGTGGAACCACTTTCCACAACTGAATGAAGGTCAGCACAATAATTATTATTGTGAGTGTATGCAAACACACACACCCCCACACCACAGTTATATAAGACATCTCTGAAAAAAGAGAATTGGTAAGACGGCATTTTGTCAGAGACGGTCCAAGACGGGAATAAGATCTTACAAGTTGTGCTGAATCCATAATTAATCTGGGATGTATCTGGAAGTACCCTTTAAAATCACTTTGTTAGATCAATACATGCTCTTTGAAAATGTTTCACTAAACAAACTTTTAAGGAAACTTGGTATTTTTAAAAACTAGACACTAGAGATGTGAGGGAAAAGCTGTTATCCCGTTTTTCTGGCAAAGTTGAAAACGTGATATATTTTATACATGTTGGGTTTGATAAATTGACTTGTCCAAATAAATCAGTTGATTCAGCAGAGTTCTCCATATGGATATCAACCAGGCAGTTCTCTATATATAGTATATACTGTACACAGGATTGGCTAATGGACGCTTAATGTAAAGATGCATTATAAATGATGATATTATATTTCGCAAGTGTATGGATAGTGGGGAAGAATTAGAAGAATTAAAGGTACAATTTGTAAGATATTTGCAGTAAAATATCCAAAAATCACTAGGCTAGTGTTATATATTTTGTCTAGCTGATTACTAACAATATCTCTAATGTTTTCAACTACTTGTAAAATTCCCATTCTAAACAGTGACATGGACAGTGCAGTCGCCTGTAAATGACGTTAGTTACCCTTTGTTACCGCCTTTACTGACGTAGAAACCACATGACAACAGTGTCGTGGACAAATACGGAAGTAGCTTCATGACAAACTTCAACTAGAAAGAGATGCCGATCTCGCTTGTGTTTTACTCGACAGGCGAGTTGTTTTGATTTGTGTCTTTACAGAAATTGCTATTATAACGATCAACAAGATTAGTATTATGGGGCGCACATGCCAAACGCGGGGCATCGCATCTCTAGACCCGCACGAGGACATGTCTGATCCATAGTCTGATCGCGTCTTTGCATTGATTTTGTATGTAATCTACTCGCGCAAATCGTTGAACTCTCGTTAAATACATGATTTATCTTTCCGTCTGATTGATGGCCATCAGCGGTTTGGTAGAAGACAACAAATCCCATCATTCCATGCTCCTTCTTAATCTTAGCGTCATCAAACCACGCGATTCTTATTGTTGTGGTAATGCGCCCTATAGTGGCAGGTCCTACAACCTGTACCTTTAATGCTGTCACTTCTTTTTTATTTTGCACATTTTACAAAAATACACAAATGGATTCTCACCTCTGTCCATATTTGTATCTGTTTTCTTGAAGAAGTCAAAGAAAAAGACATCCACAATTGGAGAGAAAGCTAAAATGTTTATGAATGTGTCACTGTGTTGGCACGCTGCACTCAGTTTCTTGCTTTTATGCTCTCACGCACTCTTTTTCTATTCCCCTCTCTTTTCTTCCATAAGCTGGAGCTGCTCGCCTTTCTGTCGGGGACATCGAAGCATTCATGCGGCTGTGATCCATTCTATTATTCAGCTATAAGTTCTGGATGACAAAGAAAAGAGAAGAGATTCAAATCAATCACTGAAGAGGAAGAAAATAGCCATACTTTTTGATGCCTGGAGGATGAAACCTCCTATGTTATTTCCTTACGTCTTTTTCTCTATGTCCATTTGGATCAATGGACATCATTAGAAATAGACACAAGCTATCAGAACTTGAATGAATCAGGCAGCTAAAGTTATCCATGATGCTCTTTATAGTTGGTGCAGTACAGAGTCGTGTAGTTTTATTTGGTGCTTATCTGAACAATAGATAATAGAAAATGACAGAATATGTTTGGAAAAGAATCCATGGCAACCCCCAAAACATTATTACCACAAGATTATCACGCAGGCTGCAAAGGAGGCTAATCGATATCGTTTTGATTATACAGCAGCTACAAGTTTGAACTGAGGAGGACAGAGAGCCAAACAATTGAAAGGAGGATGGATATGATGCAAGTAGTAATACATAAATAGAAACATCTGAAAGTCTTTTTGTCAAGCAATGTATAGCAACTAATCATTAGTATTTTGCTAATCAATTAATGTATCAATTTTTACAGATTAATGAAAAAAAAATATATATTTTTTTTTTCTGTCTTAAGGCAAGTCAGATCACTCAGTGGCCATCTCGGTAACGTCCCTGAGCTGCAGTTTGCTATGTAGTTAATATGCAAACAAACACGTTTAAGTCATAATTGAATGGGAGAAAAGAAAAACCTCCTGAAGTATTTGTCAATATTATGTTTCAGTAACATATTTGAAATCCCTTGACTTTGTGGAATTTGCTATGAGAATGGGTTGTGTGATAGAGGTATATACAGCATGTGTGCATGTTCATTTGGCTCTGCGTCTTCTTGGCCTGCTCATGTATCAGCAGGGCTCAGAAATTCACAGTTCGTTGGGTTACGGATCAGGCCCATTTTCCTTGCACTTTCCACACATAACTCAGCCTTCCCCTCTCATTCTGTTCAAGCACTGAGGGTTATGATTCATGTGTACAGTATTTCTTAACGGAACGTCTTTGGAGTCCAACTTTTGAACTGTAGATGGAAAACTGATTCATATTATGAGTCCGCAGAGATATGTATGAAGTAAGAGAAAAGAAGGAAAAAAAAGAATGAAGGGAGGGGGGACTTAAAATGAAACATGATGAAGGTGGTCTTGATTTGTATGTTGCATGTTTTAGATAACAAGCTCTATATAGTTCATTCTAATTAACTACATCTGTCAGGTCAGATGAGTGCATTCTGTTTGATGATAATAAAGTGCCAAAAATATGCCTGCAAATGACACTGTCATTCTTCCGTTCCAACTCTAACGAGAGCTTGGCTCAGAGTTCGGAAAACTTCAAATACCCAGGAAAGTTCCCTTCCCTCAGGAATAGATGAAAACAAGAAGTGTTTAGAATCCTTTAAATTGATTTTAAAGGTTACGTTAAGCTATGGGTTTGGAGAAGGAATTGAAATAGTCCCAATCATCTCAATTTCCATCTTTACCATTTCAGCTCATTTTCCAAGTCCAAATACACTTTCTCAGTGTGTGACTCAACAATACCTTGCAATGAACTGAAAAACTCTTCTTTCAGTGTCTCTTTGCCTTGTTTTCAAATTTTTACCCATCATTCCTAAGTCTTTCTCACATTCAGTTTGTTTAGAGAGATAACATTCTGTCCAAATGTTGACCAAAGAGAGAAAGAGCAAATCAACCCAGAGTTTTTCTCTATAGCTAATGTTCTGTGCCAGTGAACAATCCATTTTTGTATTGAGCAGAAATAAATAAAAATTCCTCCATTTTGTAGCGAAGCTCAGTCCTATTATACCTGTTGTAAGTAGGCCATAGCTCTCCACAACAGTCTTTCAGGAGAACCAAAACTAACACACAAAAACTAAACAGGTTGGCCATTGTTCTCATTACCTGTGCCCCCCTACCGAACACATGGGCTCTCCACACATTCAGAGAGGTTAGCAACACAACAGGCCAGTGTCCAGCTAACATCTCCTAACCCCCTCTCAGCTGGCCCACTGTTGAATATGCAAATCGACATCTGCTCCAGGACTCTTTCTCCAACCTCTCTCCTTATGTGATATGCAAATTTCGCCTCTGCATTCTCTCTCATTCTCATTCTCTCGATTCCACCGTTCACCCCTGCCTCCTTCCCAGTTTCTATGTTCCCTGAGCCTGCCAGGTGAGCAGATGTGTGTGAACACAGAGCAAAACTTCAAATAGCCATAATGATGTTGTGAATTGCAAACAAAAACAGTCGGCAGAGACAAAGTTCTGTGCTTATTAGCAGACAATGATGGGGAGCAGGGCTGAGAGTCAGGTTTCATGCAACGGAGCGCAGGTCTCTTAGGACCCAAAAATTGCTTCTCATCTTCTGTTTCACCACATTTCTCCTAATGAGGATGAAGGCTGGCAACATCCTCACACTCATGAAGATAACATTTAAATAAGTGTAGGGAACTGGCTTCTGTATGTAGGCCACTGTTGTCAGTGTGGCTCTTTGATTATTGTGAATGCATGTGCAAATGATTGGATAAGTGAAAATGAGGATCTTTGCATGAAGAAAATCTTGTCTTGTCACAACTGCATTTTCCTGCGTCATAAATATATCTCTCAAAAAAATTTCAAGCCACAGACCAGGTACCAGCAATTATTTATTTAATTGTTGTCCTTTTGACACTTTTATCTATGTATGCATTAATAATATACAGTATGTTGGCTATAGGTCAGTGCTCTAGCAGATGCATTTGCATTATATCTTGTTCAAGAATTTATATTTATATTTTTTCTGCATTTAGTATAGGCAACAGGCACTAGTCTGGTTTATATCCTGTCTGTTAGTCTATTATCATTTTGTTCGTGAAAAAATAAATGTATTGTACAACACAGACAAAGTTTGATGTGCCACAAGGCTCGATCTTGGGTTCCTTGTTATTCTTCTTGGACATGCTTTCTTTAGGTGATAACGTAAGGTAAAGTTTGTGGCATGAAATAAAATTTCATTGCTATGCTGATCAGACACAGCTTTACAGTATATCCCCTCAAGACCAAATTAAATTTCACAGTTTTCTAAGTTGGTGAATTGCATTAAGAACCGACTGGATTCAGAATACATTCCTTCTATTGAATTCTGGTCAAATTGAAGATCGGAAACCAATTTTACATTTATATTTATGATTCACATGCAGATGACAATTAATTGCACTAAACTCGGAGCACAAATGTGGTCAATCCTCATTGCCCTGGGGTCCAGACAGTTACGTATATGAGCTCAACCTCAAGAGAGGCCACAATAATCTGGAGAAAGTTCTTGGTAATCAGTCAGCTTAATAAGGTGCTCCTTGGTTTCCGAAAGAGCTCACAACACTGTCAATCAATGTCGGGAAGTGCATTCACAGCCATATTGGCCAGCGTCCTCATTAATCAGAAAGGGGCTGGACTGAGAAAGAGGAAACGACAGTCTGACTTCCCATCAAGAAATCATAGATAAACATACCAACAGCAATGCCTCAGCAGAAGCATTTGTTTCAGAGTAGGTGTGGATTGTGTGTGTGTGTATGTCTGTGTGTCGATTTGGCAAAGCGATGGCAAGAGAGCACGAAGGAAAAGGACATCGTGTAAAGTATTTCTTTATCACATATCCTGTAACAACTGGCTAGAGGGTGGACAGGTCTTTTTGACAGCGCATCTCTTACCATACCCACACAAACACACATTAACACAACCCATCATTAGAGAAAAAGAGAATAGCGGAGGTAGCTGGCAACAAATGTCACTGGTCTGAACAGAGACTGTGAAATGCAAAGAAAATGGGGAAAAGCACAATTATCTTACCAGCAGCATGGTGAGAAATGCTGTGATTTAAGCAATGAACACGGGTCCACATTCATCCAGAAAGCGAATGACTCACGACCGACACAGTCAAGCAAAGTGCCGTTGTGCAGCATACAAGTGACACTGGTGCCCAGCTTCATGGTAACATACAGTGATCAACAGTTCTTATTACAACATAAGAGACAGGTTCCAATAAACAACACCTCATGGAATTGGTATTTTTCAAGGACAAGAAAACCCTGGATGATTTAAATCCATAGCCCTATTTGGATGGGACTAGTTGTCCTTGAGGAGATCTGGTAAATTTGTGTTTTTCCCTTGCACAACTTGGAATTGCAGAGGAAATTACCTACTGTTTTTCAGCTAACTCGAGGGTCCTCTGAGAAATCTAATCTCATCCAAATAATAATGTTTGTGATTGCAGTATATTATGTTCTTTTCACAGTGATTTTTCTAATTTATTTTAACGTTCATTGAACAATGTAACTTAAGCTACTTATTTTTTTATTTTTTTATTTTTTGCTGCACCATAACATCCCAATGCTGGTGTACCCTGTAGTATCTTTAACTTAAATGTTATTTAGAAAACACATTGCATCTGAACAGTGCTTAAGATAAAGCCCTGTGTATTTTAATTAAGTTCATCTTTCGCTGTTATTAAGGTTTATAATAGACTGTGGGTTTTGAAATCATGGTAATATGATTGATTTCATCACATACCAAAGTAATCTTGTTACTCTAATAATAGATCCGAGATAAATTTCCTCTGTTCTCCACGGCTGAAATATTCATGGCGGAAACTTAGATATGACATGAATCTCTGAGATTACATTGCATACTATGTGTGAATATTTAACATGAGTTTTAATAATTTAAATGACACAGACCATGAATACGTCTGAATGTTTGGTCCTATTTTTAGCATAGCACCTTCACTGTTTATAGTTTACTCCAAACAGAACAATGAAAGAATATAGTCATTCCAAAGGCGACTATTACATAAATAGAAGCTGCTTGCCAGTGATCAAAAGATTTCCTGAGTCTGTCACATTAAGATGCACTCAATCCTGCTGAAGTTCGAGAGAGAATCTAATCCGAGCATTCTTCCATTTTCTGTTATATCTTTAACAATGTGTCATTTCTTGAATAGTTGGGTGCTGTTCAAGGAGGTTAGATCAGCTCTTCTGAAATAAAAGAGATTAATGTTCACAATTCAATGTTCCCTACTTAGTCCATTTATTAAAACTGAAGTTGCCCAAAAAAATGATTAAGTAAAAGGTATTGTTATTATAAATCAGTAACTGTTGTCGTTTCTCATTTCACATTCAAAGAAACATCATTTAGTGGACGCTTAAAACAAAGAAATCTAAAGAAACCTTAAAGAGGCCTTATCATACAATGTATTATTATTATACTTTGATTTTTCATTCATAGTTTTATCCACCTAGAATGGCACCGAAAGTTGTAATTTTATATATTTAATTTATTTAATATACTTTATATAATATCATTTCTAATTTGACATATTCTTGATCCCAAGAATAGCAAAAAGCCTGTTAAATTCTGAGGGTCAGCGGGAGGGAAATAAAAAAGCCACGCAAACCATTCAACTAAATTATTGTCTGTTTATTTATGTAAGATTATAAAATGCTGCAGATGTGAGGCCCCTTTAAGTCATTCCATTAAGAAAGCAAATTCAAACCACACAAACATCCTTTTTGATTTTTACTCCTTAGGTCTCTGGGGGGTAGAGGGGCTGCACAGGAGGTGGGAACACATCTGTAATTCATGTAAATGTAACCTACATCCTACTGCAGGTCCACCAGACTCCTTCTCTCCTGCTTGCTCTGTTTCAGTAATGGACCAGCTGTGGATAGCAAACACATCCATCCATATGACCCCTGAGATTGAGGTGTGGTGATAATTACCAAAACACAGTGCACTCGCACATGCAAACACATGCATAGAAAGAGAGAGCACACTGAGAGAGACACTCCCACACTCTCTTACCAGCACAGTGTTATTTTAAACCCAGCACATTCCCTTAAAATAAAAAGTGAAGTCTATTTCAAAAGCAAACTCCCACACCTGGAGGACCTGTCAAGCACCGTCTGCTATTGAGCTCCAGCACTATATCAAGCTAACGGTGGAAAAAGTGGGACAACAAGAATTATTCATGAGGGTCCTCCATTTAAAAGCAGATGATTTGTGTATGTCTCAGGGAAAAATAGAAAAAGTCTCAGATAACATGGTTGATGAGACAGATATCTGAATTAAAAATGACACAAGTCATTAGTTCAACCTGCTACTACTAACTAACTGATGTAACCCATGATCGATATTCTAACAGTGTTCAAAGTTAGACAGAAGATGAGGCTAAACTACAAAATGATAACTATTCGTAATTCATGGCATGTTTATTCAGCTTTAGTATTTGCACATCCTTTTTCATGAAAAGATTTTCATGCAATAGAATGGGGGCAGGCTAAATACTGGCTATTCAATGACTAAAGTTCACTCGCTTCAGTTATGACCCAAAGGAAGAAAATTCTTTAATATGTAATATGTCCAAAAGACAGTTATGAGATGGAGAGAGCACTTGAGACTCAAGGTAAGACTTAAGGAGGCTTAAGTTTTCTGCTCTTCCAATTATTGTCTGAGAGAAGACTACAATAATTTCAGAAGGGAACTGAACAAAAGTTCATCCAAAAATTAAACTTACCCCATTATTTACACACTCTCAAGCAATCATACTGTAGGTGTTATGACTTTCTTCTTTCAGACAAATAATATCAGAGTTATATTTAAAAATGTCCTGGCTCTTCCAAGCTTTATAATGGCAGTGAATGGGGGTTGAGATTTTGATGCAAAAAAAAAAAAAAGTGCATCCATCCATCAAAAAAATTAATTCAAACAATGTGATTTGTACATAAAACATACACTTTTTAGAAAAAAAAAATAGATGCAAGCATAATGGTCCACCCCTTTACCTAACTGTCACTGATGTATGAGTCAGATTGTACAAATTCATATGATTTAGAAACCAATTCGCCAAATCTTAAAATAGTTATGAATTGCCAAAAGATTGTGTTAAAATGGCACATGATAAAATCAGCTAAAGTTTAAGGCTGCTATGTATATCATATATTTGATCACATTCCATCCACATTCAATAGAAGAATGCAGACACTGCAGAACTAGAGCTGCCAAAACCACTTCAGCAACATGATCTAACAAAACAAGCCCAAAATAAGCAACTTGCCTCGTTAGGCTAAATAAGGAGAGTAGGGAAATATATACAGTACCAGGCTGCAGTAAGACTTTTTGCTCTGTGGCTAATCTCTCAGTCAGACAGACAGACGCTGTCACCTCAGCGTTCAGGGTTAGTCTGTCGCCACATTTGCTCAGGCCGTCAGTGGAGAAAACGTGCCTGTGCAAGAGTGACATTTAGATCCAGGTTTCTCCACGCTTTGTCTCCTCCTGGCCGTGATGCTGACATTTAATTAGGAGTGGAATGAAGACAGTACTCCAAATTGAGCTTGTACTGACTCTGACCTTTTGTGCCCCTTTGCTCTGATCTGTCATTATAATACCAGGCCACAGAAAAACACTCTCATGATAAGAATACCAAATCACTCACCTTACTGCCGGGAGCAGCTCTGGAACATTAAATCTGGATCCATCCAGTGTCTTTCTCTATTCACTCATCAAGTCAATGCATATCACTCACTTTGACTCATTCTTGACTCATTCTAACAGTCTGTTTACATCTCACATACATAAATGTTGACCATGTCAATGATTGCCGAGGGGCCCTAATGTCATAAATGTTGGCGTGATACAACTTCCCGATACAAAAAAAAAAAAAAACAAACAAACAAAAAAAAAGTATACCAATTTGCAGTGAAATTCCCATGAGCTTGCATTTCCTGTCTCCCACATTTATATGGATATGAATGGAACTCAATGGAACCAAAAGTGTAGTGCTGCTGCCCCTTTATTAATATCTAAAAATGTTTTGTTTGCAAAATCAAAGTCGTGGTCCAACTAACATGTAGTAAACAAAAAACAAAACAGGAAATTACATCATAAATGACCCCCGAAATCCCTAATGATGGAGTAATTTAATTGAAACTGTTATTAAAAACAAAATAATGGCTGTTATTAAGCATGTTTCCCTTTGGTCTATCACAAAGGAGCAGAGTTCCAAGAAATTGCTTTTTTCTTACCTATATTCAGTAGCATGTTTACTTTGGGAGCTGATGCTTGAAACAGATAGTGGAGAATGTTTAGAGTTTCCAGGCTTATAAGACATGGAAATTATCATAGCTAAAGTGAAGGAAAATAATAATGCAAATTAACAAACAAGTGAAGATGACACACAAGTATTCAAGCAAAGCATGTCTTAGTTCTGTGAAAAGCAGCATAAATACCATTACTCACATACTGAGAAGAAATAAAGCAAATTATACGTCCATTTTGAGTCTTTCACACTATTTAAGGGCTCTCCAGTGCTGAAAAGCTTCTCCGATTTTTTAATGTGGGACCTACCTCTTGCCCACTGGTGGAGCTTGAGATTTATACATGGGGTGGCCAGGGGGTGGCCAAGGCAAATCAGGGGATCCACAGACCCTGAATAGTCCATGAATGAATAAATCCTATGATTGCTGATTACTTCACATTAGGCTACCCAACATTAGCTATACATTCCTACCATAACTTCAAATGTTAGTCTATTAAAACTTATTTCATAAAATTATTATTGACATCTGATTTACCAGTTGTTGGAGGAAAAGATCAAGTTCATATTAGACAATTTTAACATTATAACTAGCCTATATATTTTTATTAATTATAATAAAAAAGTAATTATATAGAAAATAATAATACATATTATTATTATTATGTAGAGTTAAAATATAACAAATGTAATTTTTGCTAAATTCTCCTTTTTAGTAGTTTATGGACAATGAATGAATTTCCTGAGGTTATGTGACAGTTGTTTTCAAGCTGCTTTCTTTCCGTGGTGGAAACATTGACAGACACTAGAGAGATTCTCTAATTTTAATGCTTTTAGATCTTAGCTCTGCTTTTGATATGGTGGACCGTGATATTCTTTTGTCGAGACTCGAATATGATGTGGGGCTGAAAGGAACAGTATTAAATTGGTTTAGTACATATTTAAGCGATCGAAGATTCTCTGTCCGTTTTGGCTCCTTTATGTCCTCTGTTGCTCACCTTCGATGGGGGGTCCCTCAGGGCTCAATCCTGGCCCCTACACTCTTTTCCCTATATATGCTCCCTCTGTGATCCATATTTTAAAAATAAAAATGGTGCTATATAAATACATTTTGACTTGACTTGACTTGAAAGTAAACATTCAGTAATCTGTAGTGTACCTTTCAACATGCCCTTAGATGTTCATTCATGTTTATTTTATACTAATTAGAATGCACTCCTGCTTAGCTTGAACTGAGGTAAAGCGGGAGCATACATGAACCGTCATGTTACTAAAGAGCTTCAAAACTATATTTATCTTTTGTAATTCTTAATAAAACTAACAGAATTTTAATGTTGAGACTTTGTTTCCTAATGTGCTCTGTCTTGTCTGTCATCATGTTGTCTGTATCCTCTTTGCTCTGTGATGGTTGTCACTCTGTAAGAAAATGAATCTGTTGTGTGAATGTTAACAGAGACTGGAAGTTACACCGGGCGAGATGAAGCATGACGCGGCACACCAGACACATCCAATATTGAGTTTGAGGCTAAAATAACTGTGATTTTTCAGTTCGATTAAACAAAGAAAATGAACTGGCTCTTTCCTCTTTTGTATTTTCTCTGTCATCTCTCTCTTTCTATAAGCCAATCATTCTGCTAATGTCCATCTTGTGTACTGAGCCCTGTGTAAAAGTCCAATCCACTTTTCAATAATGTTTTTCAGAAATTGCTTTAATTCTTAAATTCCCCATCAATATCTGAGTGAAAATTGTTTCTACACCAGTTGTTTTTCAGTGTATGAAAAAAATGTATGAATCATTCACAATAACATCTATACGTTTTTAGAAAATAGACTTCCATTTCATGTCAACTTTAAGTTAAGACATAGGAGGACAAATTTGTAAACATTTATATTTTGGGGGGGAAATCCTAATATCAAAGCATCTCTTTCTCTCAGGTCATTAATTTTGACCAGATAAATTGTGATTTGATCAGAGAAGAGGTTGATGGTTCTGATATTTTAATGAGAAAATGCGCTACTGAAATGATCGTACTTTGCCTCCTTACACACCATTACATCATCTATTTTCATCATTTACTTCAGCCGGCCAGGATGACAAGCAGTCGAGGTGAGCTGGTTTATACTGAGAATATCATCTGCAAACAAAAGAAAGACTCAACTGAAAATTGAGCTTGCAAAAAATAAAAAATCCCTTTTTGTTCAGTTGTGCCAATAAGCACAAGCCACCCTCAGAAGACCGTTTCTGAAGTCAGAGAAAAAGCTCTCCACGTTCACTCAACATCTCGAAATAGCTGCTCCACACCCTAGGTTGCTCATCAGTCTTTAGAAATGTGACCCCAATAGCAAGGACCAGGGAGACTCGACATAGTCTTGGCAGCCAAAAGTGCCCAGATGTCCCTGCAATATTGGGCACGCATCCAGGCTGTCTGAGTTACCCCAAATACTTCATGCCACCAGAAAGAAAGGGGGGCTGAAAGAAAACAACTTCAAAATGGCAGCCGGAGCAAAGCAGGGAGGGTATAAGGGGAACGCGAACAGCTTGCAGGCAGAAGGTCAGCCACCCAGAGTTCAGAGAATAGAGAACAGCTCAGAAAGGTGTACAGACGCTGACAGTGACTGGCATTGACAGTCAGACATAGGGAAGAGGTCCAAAAGCAAGTGACAGAGGAGAGTTCCTGTGTGAGCGAAGTCAAGAGCCAGAGATGCTGCACATATGGTGAAGGGTGTCATAGTTCCTGTCTGTAGCTCTCAGAGGAGGCCATATGCCCCCACAGCAGGCCTGGACACCAATGGACCGCCATTATCTGCATAATTTAACTAGAAAGGCCCAAGACTGGAGAACTTGGTAAATGAGGCATGTGTTCCTGTACAAATGAAAAAGTGTGATTGAGAGGGTAATAATGGCCCTGGCACCACATGGCAGAAATTTCTACAGAGATGGCAAGGTCTTCCTGTTTTGGATATCGAAACAATAAGGGTGCTAATTTGTACATTCCTGAAACCAGCACCAAATGGTCCTGTGGCATGACAAATTTATTTTAAAAGGTACAAGTAGAGTCTCTTAATTATTATAAGGTCATAAAACTGCAGTTATAATCATTATAATACAAAATCTGTCAAAAAGAAAATAAAAATGCTGAGTTAAAACACTATTAAGCTACTTTACCAGCTTGTTCACAGCAGTTAAGACTCACATATGCTAACATCCACACAAATAAATAATCTTTATGCTTATTAACTGAAAAAAAAAAAAAAAAAACTCCTCTATTATGTGAAATGTGTCACACTGCAGAACCTGATGAATGTACTTGGAAGCAG
This sequence comes from Carassius auratus, assembly GCF_003368295.1. Lineage (NCBI taxonomy): Eukaryota > Metazoa > Chordata > Actinopteri > Cypriniformes > Cyprinidae > Carassius > Carassius auratus. The sequence goes on along the minus strand of NW_020527548.1, from coordinate 625,587 downwards.
TTCCACAAAAATATGAATAAATACTAGGAGGTAAAACTATCTTTAAATATCCTGATCCTGATTAGTTGCATTTTGAGGATCCTTTATAGATTATAATAATTGTTGATAAATCTTTTCCCCATGGATACTACACTCATGACCAGTCATTTTAATAGAATTGATTAATTATAGTTTATAATTAAATGGTATTTACATCCACATTGTTCTTCGCAGTTCACAGTCATGATGGTCACACCTCAGGATTTATACAGGTGCAGCTCCATAAATTAGAATAACATGGAAAAGTTCATTTATTTCAGTAATTAAACTCAAGTTTTGAAACATGTATTTAATAAATGCACACAGACTGAAGCAGTTTAAGTCTTTGGTTCTTTTAATTGTGATGATTCTGGCTCACATTTAACAAAAAACCACCAATTCACGATCTCAACAAATTAGAATATGGTGGCTTACTGTTAACCAGCTAATCAACTCAAAACACCTACCAAGGTTTCCTGGGCCTTCAAAATGTTCTCTCAGTTTGGTTCACTAAGCTACACAATCATGGGGAAGACTGCTGATCTGACAGTTGTCCAGAAGACAATCATTGACACCCTTCACAAACATTCATTGCCAAAGAAGCTGGCTGTTCACAGAGTGCTGTATCCAAGCATGTATCCACAGCCTTATGAGGATTGTCAAGCAAAAATCATTCAAGAAAATTTCAGTGAACTTCACAAGGAATGGACTGAGACTGGGGTCAAGGCATACAGACGATCAAGTAATTACAACATAAAACTTGAACCTGCAATCATTCTTTTAATGGCTTGTGTATTGTACTGTAATACAAAAACGCGGTGTGCTTTGATTGGCCAGCTATCTAGCGCTTTGTGATTGGCCGAATACCTCAAGTGTGTGACAGAAATGTTATCATGTTTCACAAAAGTCCCTTCATAAAATGAGCTGCAAAAAAAATATTTGGTGTTTATACACTGTAAAAATTTTTGCCGTTAAATAACAGTAATTTTCTGGCAGCAGGGGTGCCAGTAAAGTACTGTTAATTTACAGCTCTTAACCATTAATTTACCACTCTTATTTTTTAACAGTATTTTACCGTAAATTCTACCATGGAAATTAACTCCACTCCCACAGCTTCAAACAGTTCGAGTTTTTAAAACTAGCATTCCTACGATGTTAGAACTATGAACATATTTCATTTGAGTCCACTGAGAAGGAATATTTCTTACACTTAATGTGCAGTAATAAAGTAACTAAATACATGACTTTTACTCAAATCACTGCGGCTCATTGTCAGCTGTATTACACATGTATGTGCTGAAATACTCAACACAGAGATCATCACTGTATCAGCAACTCCACACTCTACATTTTACAGTATATTACTGTTTTTCCTTGACGGCAAAAAACTGTCGAAAAACACTTTTTTTTTGCTGGCAACCATTAATTTACGGCAAGAAACAGTAGAAAAACAGTTATTTACTGGCAGCAGGGGTGCCAGTAAATAACTGTTTTTATACAGTTTGTTTCCTGTAAATTAATTACAGTTTATTACTGTTAAATTATGTTTCATGCTGTTTTTTCTTCATTTTAAATCTTTAACCCTTTAAACCCCACAAGAAAATCCTCAGTTTTAAATGAACACTTATAATGTGTGCACACTACAGAGTGTTTGAGTAACACTGAATCAGTGAAGTTAATGAGATAATTCGGTGATTAATTGATGATTGAGCATTAGTGATAAACGCCTGCAGAATCACTGAAGGAAAGAGAAACACAAGATCTACAAATGACTTCAGCCACAGCCTTAAATGAAATCAACTGAATAAAAGAATACATAAAATCTCTCAAGATCTGATTAAACAACTACTAAAACAGCTTCACCAGATTCACATTACTAACCAGACTGACTTTATTTCTGTCAGATGTCTACAGAAGAACTTATGGAGAGTTAAATAGGTTTAGGTGTTTTTTTTTCACTACCATGATGGAGATCAGTGTTTACTTTAGTTGGGCTCTTGAACGTGACTTTTCAACAACTAAGGTTTTTTTTTTTTTTTTTACATGCTGTAACAATGCGTCTTTGGAACTTGTTATAGCAAAACAAAAGTACACAGAAGAAAAAGAATCTGATATTGTTGTTTATAGATTGACAAGAACAAATACTATTATTTCTGATCTAATCCTGTGTCTCTTCTCTTATTGAATATTGATACTACTGTTAAGAAAATTTCACTCATAATAAAAAAAAAAAAACCTTAGCTGAAATTTAGACAGAAACATCAAGAATCAGGGTATGAATCACAACAATGGTGACAATCCACAAAATAAATGAAAAGATGAGTTCTGAACATCACAACACATGCTACTTAAACTTAAAACAAATGCAAAATTATAAGCACATAAGAATTCAAGAAAATAAGTGAACAATTCAGGGGCATAATTTATTCATGCCGCAATGCATGCTGGGAATCATGGATGAGTTTTATCCTGTGCTGGTACCCAGCATGCATTGCATCATGAACCTTTTGATTGTCACCATTGTTGAGATTCATATGCTGATTGTTGATTTCTCTCTTTGAGTGTTGTGGTGACTGCTGCCCGAAATACTTTTTAACTAAAACTAGTCGTTAAATCCATAAATACTGGTTATCACACTACTTTTCAATCTTACAAAATTGAAGTGTCATTCACTCAAATATTTCAACACCAAATTAATATTTGATTATCATAGTAACACTTTAAGTCAGTCTAGTAGATCATGCCTGTTAGAAACAACCATAATCACTTGACTATCAAAATTAATACTGCTTTAACAGATGCATCATAAAGATACAAATACAGCAATAAAACAAAATTTAAAGTGCAAAAGTCAATGGTCAGGAGCCCAACTAAAGCAAACACTGATCTCCAAAATGGTGACGCTAAACGAAACAGTAACATTATCATCTAAATCTCTTTAATTCTCAGTAAGATCTTTTGATCTCTGATCTCTGATCTGACAGAAATAAAGTCAGTCTGGTTAGTAATGTGTGAAGTTGGTGAAGCTGTTTGTTGATCGTTTAAATCTTTAGTTGATTTCATCTAAGGCTGTGGCTGAAGTCAGTTGAATTTCATGTGTTTGTCTTGTTATGTTTTTTTTCTTCAGTGATTCTACTCATTAACAGCAGCTGTTGATCAGTGTCTGAATTCACTCATTAGTGTTCATTCTCTCTGTCAGGTGGACTATATTAGTAAACTCATGTAGGGAATAGTGAATGAGGGTGTAGGGTGTGATTTGAAACACAGCCGCTGAGTGTCGACTTTGAACGTTGTTAATTTACGATATATAGCAGCAGGCTACTTCTCGAAAACGATGAATATTACCCAGAATGCACTGTTTTAATGAAAAACAGTATTTTACTGTCGAAATTTGGCCGATTTTTAACAGTGTAGTTCTTGAACAGTTGTAAATAAAAATGAACCACTGATTTCTAGTTGTGTCCTAGAAGGCCAAACAAAGTAGTTTGGCTTTCGCAATGAAACGCATATCGTGTCTACTACATGGCGGCAGCAAGAATATACTACAGCGAGAATAAAAGTTATCCTTCGACACAGTGACGTAACCACGTAGGGGCATTTTGAACGAGGTGTTTTAGGAATGTGTGGATAAGTGTTCACTTTTGTAAAGAATATCTCTTTGGGTTTGAGAAGTTAATCTTTGCGACTTTATGCATCTTCTATATGCAAGAACAGCTTTCAAAACTCCAAACACAAAGGAAAACATGAAATGACATCATATGACCCCTTCAGCACTCCTAAAATCTTTCTCTATTTTAAACAGCGTTAATCTATTAAACTCTTAGTTGCATCTGGAAGCCTGAGCAAATAAGGACTACTTAAGCAATTTGTGTTGATTTTTTCAACTAGACTGTTAAGAAGTAACACTCAGGTCTGAGAAAAAAATCAACGAGCACTTGCAGCTTCAAAGAAAACAAGAGCTGAGTGTTTTGCAATCATCTTTTCCTTTTTATCATAACTCTCCATCATCTGCATGTATATACCTAACACATTTTACAAATACGCTACACTTTAGGACTCCCTCTATGTTTACAGAATTAGAGGCACAACTTACTTTATCTGTTGTAAGAACTGTTAGATACATATGTGCAGTCTTTTCAACTGGTATTTATTGAATATGTATATATAAAATGTTTTAATTATTAACTCTTTTTTTATTTCCAAGAACAATTTTTAGCAGTTTCCTACATATTACACTGTAACGAATAAAACCTTCATATTCATCCAGAAGAAGGAGGCGGGAACCAGTGGACAATCAAAACAAGACTTTAAGGGAGGGGGGGGGGTGAAATGCTCGTTTTCACTCAATATCCTGTTAATCTTGAGTACCTATAGAGTAGTACTGCATCCTTCATAACTCCAAAAAGTCTTTAGTTTTATTATATTTATAAGAGAAAGACAGTCTGTACCATTTTTTCCCGGAAAAACACGAGTGGCTGGAGGCGTGCCGTGTGGGCGGTGCTAAAGAATCACAAGCGCGAGTAGGCTTTTGCGTTGAGAGCGCTAGAAACTGTGACATTACCGTGAGGAAAAAACCATCATCCAAAACAAACCATGGCGAACAGTCAGATTCAGCCGTATATTTATGATCCAGAATCAGATCCCGAGGCTGAAATTGAACAAGATCAACATCATCAACGACTACAGCAGGAGGTCTCTATGTAGTATGTATTGAAACTGTATATATTTGCCTAGCGGTATTGGAAAATGACTAAGTTCCACTTTATGTCGTCTTTTTTTTTTTTTTAAGGTGTACATTCGGAAAGTGCAGTTTTATGCCAACGTCGCATGTTGTTTACTTGATGTGCTTACGCGCCGATAGCTAAGTTAACAACACAGAGATATTTTAAGCAGTTTTACTCACCGCCTGCGGTCAGTGGTGGAATGTAACGAAGTATTTGTACTTCGTTACTGTACTTAAGTAAATTTTTATGTATCTATACTTTACTTAAGTAAAAAAAAATAATGCATACTTATACTTTTACTCAAGTAGATTTTTCAGCAATTATCTGTACTTTGTACTCCACTACATTATTAAAATGCGTGTCGTTACATCCTTCCGAATCTTGCATAAAACATTTTTTGGTCGACTGACATTTTGGCGTTGCTGGCCAATGCACGTTGAAACAGATCGGAGATCTGATTGGTTGAACTCACGCGCTCACCGTGCATTTTGAAACAACACAAGCGGAACTGATGTAAATCGAAGAAAAGGACATGGTGGACACCAAATATCAAACATGGACGAAGAGCCAACAACGTTGACTGAGCTTGAGCCTGTGCCCTGCAGCTCTGATTCTGAGAGACATCCCTGGCCTTATTTAAGCAAGTTATTTGAATTTAAAGGTTCAAAGAATGACTCCTGGCGTTTTCAATGTGTCAAGTTCCTACCTCAACGCAAAGAACTGATGGCATTTAAAAACTCCCCTTCAAATTTGAAGAAACATATAGAGGTAAGACATGCAATGCTAGTTATTAATATTTAAGTTACAAACTTGCTATGACATGGTGCTATGACTTTTATAGAAAAACGGATGTCAACATAACAAAAATATCACACCAGTATAATATTTGTTTGATGTAAGTTAGTGGCAACTTCTTTAGCGTGTAATGTGTTATACATTATTAGCCTAATGCTTCTGGATTTTCTGTAATCAATGGAGTATAAGCCTCAAATGCAGTTTTAGCTACGTTTTCCCCATGCAGGCCTAGGTAAAGGACTAAAGCAACTGTTGTTGAGCAGAATAAACTGGTCATACAAATTTGATTAACACTCACCTGTGTACTTTTGAGTTTTTTTAATGCTCTTAATAGTATAGTAAAAATAAAATAAATTGTATGTCATAATTGGCTTAGCCTAATTATTATTTAATGAGTAATAAGTAAATAACCAGATTTTTACAGTGTCAGTATTGCACCACAACTCTTTCCAGTACACAATAGATATTGTTTGTGATTGTTACAATTGAACAGCCCAGACATTGAGACAACTGATTGTACTTTTACTTAAAAAAATACTTTAAAGTAAATTTAAAAGTATGTACTTATGACTTTTACTTAAGTAAGATGTTGATGTAGTAATTATACTTTTACTTAAGTATATATTTTGCAGGGTAGTTGTACTTTTACTTAAGTACTAAACTTAAGTACTTCCTCCACCACTGCCTGCGGTTCCAACAGACGATCGTGACCCTTTTTCGTTGGTACTGCATTATCCTTAAGAAATAAATGATATGCAAATCCGGCGTCAAACTGGGCCTTGTTTGTAAAAAAAGCATCTTCGAAATGCAGGGAACAAACAAAAACACTTGCACAGCTCTGTTGATGCTCTGTAAAAATAAACTCCATCCACTGGTCCCTTAATGCTGTTTTTTTGGGGTAATCTGTGCAGGGTTGTCTTGCCCTGGCAACCAAAAACACACTTCTTTTGAGACATTTCACTCTCGCTCTGATCAGTGAATGTCTCTGCTCTCAGTGCTCTGCTCTACGGGAGCGCGCACTCTTCCGGCAGAGGTGCCTTAGGACCCATATAAGGAAATTCCGCTCCATCTAACGTCACACAGACCCATACTCGAAAAAAACTTTCCGAAACTTGTAACAAACCGGAAGGAGTATTTCTGGAACAAAAATACTCCTTCAAACGTACAACTTAATTTTTGAAACTTTGTCCATGTTTAGCATGGGAATCCAACTCTTTAACAGTGTAAAAAAATCAGTATGCATGAAATAGATGTAACCCCCCCTTTAATAATCAAAATAAACACAAAACAGCGTATCAGCCCCTCACAGATGACTGATGCACACAAATAAAAACCAAAACATAAAATGAAGCCCAGGCCTGTTCCTCTCTCGTCCTTCACTGTCGTCGCTCCGGTTTTATATCCTTCCATCTCCTCCGTGGGATTCGAGACTGGTGGGTCGAGCAGGTGTCGCTCATCTCCAATCACTCCACTGGCCTCGTCCGTTCCCACGACTCTCGGCCCCGCCCCACACGACACATACACATAATCTTGTGTCCCATGTTAGGATTCATCATTGTATTGCATTCATCATCACAAAGCAAGCACCATGATTTAGACTCTTTCTAAATCATGATTTAATTTTCTCAAATATTATGTAAATTGTAGAAATAATGCTGAATAATTGAACCGTTACCAATAGTAAAAAAACATATTCTAAACTACATGGTTCATTTTAGGTTAAATTTTCAACACAGTTACCCAATATATATCTCCCGTTATCAGCGTAAACAGGAGACTCTTATCGCCATTAATCTATTCTCAAAATTGGGTTTGGAGCTGGGTCTATACTACACAAGCTATGATGACATTCACCATGTAATATTATAGTGCAGATATATAACTAACCGAATCTGTAGGGGGTGAGAACGAGTCTTTAAACCTGTGTGTATGCCTACTGTGAAATTACCACATCAAACATGATGCCTTACATGGATGCAGCTAAAATGCTGCTGGGTTTGCTTCAGGGAATTTTTTTTTTTTTTTAAGAAGCTTCGCAGTGGAAACCTCGACAAGACGCACGCCTGTTTCTCACATACTCCGTCTGCAGTGCGTATGCAGTCCGTGTGCGTTTCGTATGTGGTGCAGAAGCAGCACGGACTCATACTCATTGTGCTTTCACACAGGACGCGTTTGCAGTATATAGATATGTGTGTGTATTTAATAGACCACAGAAAATTAATAGAAAGTTAAAGCTCTTGTGCCATATTTATTTCACTAACCATTTGTTGGAACGCTTTTACAAGCTTTTTGTTTGGAAACTTTTTGTCCTATTTGTCCTATTTCCATATTTATGGAAAGTCACACCTCCATCATCCTCTTTCATTAATTGTGTTCCATCACACTGCTCGCTCTGTTCAACCTCAAACTTCCCTGCTCTCTTCCTCTTCCTCCGCACATCCAAATCATGGCACAAGATCTAACAAACAGAAAAGCAACACCCTCATCATTAAGCTCATGAAAAAAGCAGAGAGATGCTGCTTTACTCGCTCTCTAGTGGGTTGATTCTCTTTGCAAAAGTTTCTCTCACATAACTCACTCAAGCAAAGGAAGGAATTAAAAAGGTGGGGGAAAAATATTCCCAACTCTGTGCTGGAGACTGCCTTTTCTGGTCTATGTGAAAACACAAATTGCACACGCTAACCCGTTCTTGTGTAAATATATATGCTCATTAAGAGAAGAGGGGGAACATTAAAAAGTTATGTGGGGATGAGGGAACAGCAAAGAAACGTTGAGAAAAAAAGGGGGAAAAAAGCCTTGAAATACAGTCTACAGCTTTGCAAAAGTATATGAACTGTTTTGGGGGTTCATGTGAAAGAGAGTGAGACCTCAGGTTGGAGTTTTATGAGCTTGCTGGAATGGAAACGATAATTATATAGAAAACAATCTTTTTGTCAGAGGGGAATTCCATCCAAACTGATTTTGATTCCTCCCAAATGCCTGTCCAACTGGAAAAGAACCTTACCCTTTTCTCAAAGTCCTCTTTGAAAGTTATGTGCATTTCACCAAATACCAAAATGTGAGACTTTGGGGTTGTTCAAGGTGTCAGGGTTTTGCACTGACACTGTTTGTCTTGTGTTTTTCTTTCTTGTCAATGTCTTGTTTCAGCACATGGCCTTGTTTTCCTTGTCCATGTGATTCCTTAGCCCCTTCTCCTTGTTTCCTCTTTGCCACACCCTCTTGTTAGCCTAGTTGGTCTAATTGTGCTCACCTGTCCCTCATGTATTTCCCTCCTTATTTATAGTGCACCTTTCCCTTTTCTGTTTGCTGGTCTGTGATCATTCTCACCATCCGTGTCCGTGTCCGTGTCCGTGTCCGTGTCCGTGTCCGTGTCCGTGTCCGTGTCCGTGTCCGTGTCCGTGTCCGTGTCCGTGTCCGTGTCCGTGTCCGTGTCCGTGTCCGTGTCCGTTAACCTTCCGTTAAAGTCACACTTACCTTCTTCGTGGTCAAGTGACTGAAGCCTTGAAATGTTCCTTTTTTTCTTCAGGAAAACCAATGTAATATGTTTGTTCAATATCTTTTGTTTTTTAGGGAATTTTATTATACTATGCAATATTTATACAATATTAATCAGCTATTTTCTCCATAAGAATTAATATTTTTCTATCTCTTGTTTAGTTTTAGTTTTTTTTTTTTTTTTTTTTTTTTATAAATGCAATAGTTCACATTAAAATAGTGAAAGCATTTAAAATCCATTTTTTGATGTGCGAATTGGGCAATTTGGAGACATTAAAAAGTAAAAACTTGTGTTATGTTGGGTAACCTCTTGTATTAACACCCTATATAGATATATACAGAGGCTTTTGGATTCTCATAGTTTTTTTTAGCCTTCATCTCTCCCTTTTTTAGGTTTTGCATATAGATCTATAGCTAGACATTCTAAAAGATAACTTTTTGGCAAGGTTTAGATTTTTTGGTTAGATAAATATCAGGCTTTAAATTGATTACAGTCAAACATTAAAATCTTGATAAAAAGGGAACACATGGTAAGCATTTTTGTTACCGGTACTCAGTATTTGATAATTAAAAAATCTAACAAAATAAGGAACGAAAAGTGATCATTCAAAACACTATACAAACATTTTGTAATTAATATTTTATTCAATGTACTTAAATGTTAGAGAGCGAGAATGAGAATCTCTTTTAGATTTTTTTGATTTATGATTTATTGATTTTATTTGAATAACTTGATTTTATTCTGATGCAGTCTTACCAGTTCATTTGTGTGTAAGAGAGAGAGATAGAAAGCAAGCCTTTTGTTTTGTTGTTTTGTTTTTATTTATTGATTTCACATATTCTCACAATGTGCTCTCTTGCAGTCTTAGCAGTTCATTTCTGTGTGTTTTTGTGTGAGAGAGAGAGAGCCCCTTTTGTATTTTTTTCCATTTATTGACTGGTGTCTATTTTGCACTCCTGGTATTCTGGAGAGTCACCCCTTGATTGCTGCACACTTTTTCCTGACTAGTGGCGAATTTGTAGTTTGTACCACCAAAAGATTCACTGAGTTTTCAAATGGTATTTCCCATTTATTTCCTATGTCTGTCATTTTTGACCGCGAAGAAGGTAAGTGTGAAGAAGTTTTTTTTTTTTTTTGGACTCTTTAACATATCCAAATCATGTCCATGATTTTTTGTGTGTGTGTGTTCATATTGCTAATGTGACAAAAGTCACCAAGGGTCATCTCATTCCGTTGAAGCTACGATTTTTTTTTTACATTTCAAAATATACAAATTTTTGGTAAAAAACCGAAGAGGGCCAGAGGGTTAAATTGGTAATTTACTTTGCTACTTAACCTTTTTAGTAGTTCATTTGGCTTATATTTTTCTTTGTCTTGAGTTTAATTTGTGTTTTTGTGGAGCTTTGTCCTGTCTAGTCTTGTGTTCGAGTTACTGGTCTTTCTCAGAGTCTGTGGTCAACAAGTTCCTGAGCTCTGCTCTATGGTGCCTTGTGTGGTCTTCTCCATCAGCCTGGTCTTGCTGCCCCCTCTGTTGCCAAAGTATTCTGCCAGCTGTTTCCTGAAGCCTTCCCAGTGGCCTTCCCTAGCTGTTTGTGTTCCTGTTATGGTATCTTGTGCACTTCACCACCCTCTTGTATCAGTCTTTTGTCAATAAACCCTTGTTATCTCTCTGCAATCGGGTCCTCCTTCCTAGATCCCTGACACAAGGTGTAAAAGTTGTCAAACACAACAGACTGAAGATAAGAAAGAGGAGGGAGTTAAAAAGCAATAGCACAGAAATAAATGGACCCCCTTTACTAAATACACACGAATACGCATGATACTAGAGAAAAATGCTTCAATTTATAATCATTGAATATCCTTCAACTAGAAGAAATACTGAAGAGAGATCATATTGAAGTAAAATGGGTTTGTAAATGCCTTTTTATGATGACTTTTAACACTACTGGCTTTAAATTAGGATCGATAATGTTGAGTTAAACTAGAACTGAATATTTAAGTATAATAAAAGTGTTTAATCATGGCCTGCTTTGTACATTACACAGAGCACTTGCTGTTCACAGGACTTTTCACTAAATATTGATATAATTAGGTTGCGCACCATTCGAGAATAAATTTGAGATTGATTTCAGATTTTTTATTTTTTATTTTACAACAGTAGAATGAAATGTGAAGAAATTCCCACAATAAGAATATTTTTTTGAATTAGAAATAGAAAGTTTTTCAAGACAAACTTGAATCTTTGGCATTACACTGCTACTTGTTTGCTGAATGTTTGTTTAAATGTTTTATGGGCCATATGAACAAACACTTTCACATTTATTCAAATAAAGGTTGAGGAAGACTTAATTTATAAGGGTCCATTTAAATGATGAACAAAAAATGGAAACAGATGACAGTTTTGTCAAAAAAATTCAAACAAATCGGCAAAAACAACTAAGAATGCTGTATTATGCACGTCAGGCCAGTAGCTGGCGATGCCACTTCGTAAGAAGAGAACACATACCTAAAGACAGAAAACGTTATACGCATGAGCATATTGTCACCGTTTTCACAACTGTGTGTTTTTGTAGTTTACACCGAGACAATAGCACTATAATTTTCAAAGACATGCAATTTGAAACGTTTTTTTAATATTTGCTCTTTTAGGTCCCCAAAACTCTGTTGTCGTGTAAATGAACAGCCAAAACACATCAAAAGTTTACAGTTCTTTGTTCAAAATGGTGCTGTGTAAACAACCCCAACATCAATTTAACTCAACTCGTCCAATTCATCTTGGATTTGGACCTGTGGATGTGGCCGGTTAAATTTAAACTCACACCGAAATTTCCTGTTTTTCTGTTCTGAATTTTTTTCAACCCTGAAATATATACACAATTAATTGTGACTGTATTAATTTATCAGCACGGGATGCAATTAATTCAGTCAAAATGATTTGACGGCCAGTTCTATTTAAATAGATATGCCTGACTGCACCAAACACAACAGCAGAGCAGCTAAACTGACCTTGACAGAGATCAGATCAATAACATATTTTCACTTCCAGCCAGAGAGACGAGCATTTTTGGGACCTGAGGACATGTTTAAATTGCTCTGGTGTCATTGTTTTCAAGAACACAGGAAGAAGAGGAAAAAAAAGTAATTTTTCTTTCCTTTCTTCCAAAATATACTCTCTCTCACTTTTTCTTCTTTACCCAGTGACCCTCAGATGTTCAGTCAACCCTGAGCTGTAGCAAAAGTCAAGCTCAGAGGAGGGGCAAACATTAAAGATTCATAGCCCGCCTGCATATATATGTCACATATTAATGTGTGCAAAATGCATAACGCCTGCAAGTGGATTGAAGCTCTGTCCTCACAAGTGGAACTTACTGACAGAAATCATATTTTGCTTGTCCATATCTTAAAAATAAGAAAACAGACAGGAAGAGAGTGATAACAAGTAATAAACAAATTTAAGTAAGCATATTCCTGCAGTTAAGGTTCAGTTTTCACACAGAGGCATAAAGAGGGTCTAACCCAGGAGACCCAGCCAAAAATGCTCACTTCCCTTTCTGCCCGTGCTCTGATTGTCTTTGGGAGATGTGATCTGGGTAGTTTCACAGATCACACCCACATTGATCTTTTAAGACTGGATTGAGATAGTACAACCTCTAAAGTAGGATATGATATCCTTCATCAACTCTCCACTCTGAAAAAAAATACACCCAAAGGGTCCACTCTGAACCACGTCTACAAACACACAAATAGTGCTGCTCCAAAGAAATGAAAAACATGTCACATTAAATGAGTACAGAAATAAAGGATGACTAAAGGGATGAAGCTTGCCTTTTGTGAATAGGAATGCATTCAAATTAGATAAAATAACTGCCAATAGGAAATTGATGGAAAATGGCACACAAATGCTGATAAATAAATAAAAAATTGATTGATTGTTTACTTTAAAAGTATAAGATAACTCCTATATATGTAAAATAAAAAAAAATAAAAAACAATTAAAAAGTGGGATAAAAATAAAGGTCATGTATTGGTTTTACATTTGAGTCACATTTAAAAGAACTGCACTGAAACCAAAAAATGAAGTGAAACACACTTTGGTTGTTTCTCTGTAAACTTCAAATTTACACAATTTTTCTACTCCTATAGTTGTTGTGCTAGATTTCCAAAATAAAAGATACCAAATTATAATTAATGAGATTGTTAATGGGAGCATAGCATGCAGAGAATGCAGAGGCTGAATACATGAAGAGAAAAGTCCTGCAGCTTTGTTTATATCGTAGGCTGCAAAAAAATGGTAGCAGCAAAAAACATCATTCAAAAATGAATCTAGGTCACTTAAGCAGTACAACATTATTTTGGGCGACCCGAACGCGTGGACTTAAGGTGGTCTGGACTGATTCTGAATCAATTCCACTCTTAGAAATCAACACATATTCTAGCATTGCACACAATACACAATTCTCAACAGCTTGCCCTTGTACAGCAGATTTATGTAACAAACAACTTACAGTCACGTATAACCTGAATATGACTCATTCCCAAACAATATTAAAATCTGGCATGATTCACTTTTTGCCTCAGATCCTCCACAAACTTTAGCTCTGATGATATTACCTCTGATTCTTTGATAATTTTGATTCAGAAAGAACTAATTCTGAGAGTTTTTAAGACGTGAGTAAAGAACAGCTGCAAACAGATCAGTCCAATTTATAAATGAACCCTTTTATTTTGGGAAATGTTTGTGCAGTTTTTGAATGCTCAACAGGTTTATCAAAAAGGCTCATTCGCAAACCTGACTTTACCATCATACATTGACTTCTTCAATTTTTAATGACTGGTATGTTTTGATGAAATGTAGTAATCAGATATTCTTTTATAGAATCTAGTGATGTAAAAGTAAAAATAATCTGTTAAAGTACAGATAAAATTAGTGATTATACACTGGTTATGATGGGCCAGTTTCTTTAGTCCCAGTCCATCCTTTCAAGATTGATCATGATTAGGCACTGTGACGGCTGACTGCATGACTTCATCACAAAGGGTGTGTTAAATTGTCATTGACCGGTGAGTCCTGAATGATATATTCAGGTCTTCTCATTTTGTTTTCCTCTCACTTGCATGCTGAACAGAAAACAGAGTTACCCGTTCCAGCAGAGGACGAGGAGCTCAGTGGATGATATTATCAGGGTGAGAGTGAGTCATGTGGCACAAGTGTATTCAATACGAGGCAGCGACTCGACGGGAGCTGTAGCAAGCAGAGATGTTGAGATGTGTAAGAGCACAGAGGCCAACACAGGAGTGTGTGTATGTGAGTTAATATGGCCTGTGGGGATGATGAAACAGCTCAGACGTGTATTGTGCTTATGTGTGAGTGAGGATGGGCTCACTCGACTGCATAATTGAGTGGGATCTCAGCCAGCCCCTCAGTGCAGCCGGTCGCTTTTAGCTCCACTTCACTTTCTGCACTTCTTTGATATCTAAAACTGTGACTTCTGCTCTCAAAAGCCGCACGCATGGAAAGCCCAAGTTGAAATGACTGACACTATGCCATAAAGTGTTCACAAGTCTTCTCTTTCAGTGTCAAAGGAATAGCTTGTCCCCATGTTCCTTCATGATTTATTCCAGGTTTCTCAAAAGAAGAAATATTGAAATATGTCCAAGCTGCTCTTTTCTATTGGAGCAAACAGTGACCAAAGGCTGCAAGCTTTAAAAAACAATTAATCATAAAAACATTATCTGAACATCTGTACTATTTATTAAATTAAATTAAATTAAATTAAATTAAATTAAATTAAATTAAATTAAATTAAATTAAATTAAATTAAATTAAATTAAATGTAATTTTATTTTATTTAATTTAATTTAATTTAATTTTTATTTAATTTGTACTATTTATATGTAATATATAAATATATTAGTGATAACGGTGTCTCGGAGAGGCTCAGTTCGCAGTCAGTGATACTCCATACAAACTCATCTGCATCTACTCTGAGTTTGGGATGCTTGCAGTGTGCATTTGGGAACACAACATTTACCAGATTGGTAATAAAAATGCATTCATAAACCTGTTGCCAACAGGAGAAAAGCTTTAATTTAATGGGATCTTTGCCCATTCTCTGAACTTTTACCTCCAAAATCTTAGTTTTTGAACGCGCCTCGTAAATCTGGTTGCCATGGAGGCTTGATTTCTATTTTTAAAGATACATTTTCTTCCTACCAAATTATGACTATTGATTATAAGAGTTTTGAGCTGCAGCTGTTTACACTGGACCTGATTTTCCCACTTTTGGTTGCTCTGATATACTGCCAAATAATTTGTTGCTATCAAATAGTATAACCAAATAGTTTGGTGCTATCAATATGGCTTTTCTCTGTCTGATCCTGTGTCTTGTTTTCTGTTCCTTGGGTTTCGAATATTCCTAAAGTCACTCAATGTACCTGTAAATCTCGATTAATTACATCTACTATCAGCAAAGCCTTTTCATTAGCATTCTGTGACAGTAATTAAATCAGTAGATGTCAGTCAATGTGACTTGAGTGCATAGGACCTCTTGTCCAGGCTTAACTCCACATTTTAGAGATTTTATATATTTTAGATTCGGCTGCTCCTGTAACATCCTCTAAACTTAAATCTAGATCTGAGCCTTGGATTGATGAAACATATGGTCTCTGAGGCAGTTCTGTAGGAGAGCGGAGCGGAAGTGGAAAAAGGACCAGCTCCAAATTTCCCTTGAAATTTTAGAGACTCTTCATCAAAATTTCAGAAGTAAGTGAGAGCAGCTAAATCTGGGTAATTTGCGGCAAACATTGATAAGAATTACCATAGACCTAAAACATTTTTTACTATTTTTAAGGCTGTTGTTAATAATTAATAATGTTTGTGAGTACTCAGTATCAAAAACTGTGTGATGACTTTCTTAGATATTTTATTAATAAGATCAGTGATATCCGGTTGGGGATATCCCCACCTGCTTTTGATCATTCTATTTCTTCAGTTTGTTCTTCTGAGTTGAACCAGTTTGAACCTATTTCTTGTATACATCTTCAAGAAATAGTGTGTCAGTTAAAGCCGTCTGGCTCCTCTATTGATGCTATTCCACCACATTTCTTCAAACATGTTTTTGACGCTCTGGGTCCCTGTTTTGTGACCACAAATTGATGTATGGATACTAGTATTGTACCTGATGTGTTAAATCATCAGTTTATCCCTCGCGAACTTAGTGGACGAACTTAGTTCCTTCTGTTTTAGCTAACTATCGACCCATTTAAAATTTGTCTTTTATTTCAAAGTTCTTCTTTGAAAAACTTTCTAGAAGAAAATAAGATCTTTGAGGTTTTTCAATCAGGTTTTAAAAAACACCACTCGACAGAGATCACACTTCTGAAGGTTTTAAATGATATTTTATTAACGGTTGACTCTGGTGACTCTGCTGTGCTAGTGCTCCCAGACTTGAGTGCTGCTTTTTACACTGTGGACCATGCCATCCTGCTTTCTCAAAACACTGTGTAGGCATAAAAGGAAGTGCTCTTGAATGGTTTAACTCTTATCTTTCAAATCGAATTTTCAGAGTTAGCATTGGTGAACACTCTTCTGAGGTAGCTTCTTTGTTATGTGGTGTTCCCCAGGGCTCCATTCTAGGTCCTATTCTTTTTTCTCTATATATGCTCCTTTTGGGTTCTAATTTTTAAGAAGCATGGTCTGTCATTCCATTGCTATGCAGACAATGCTCAGATCTATCTTCCCTTAAAACAGAGTTCAAATGGTTTGGAAGCACTTATGTTTTGCTTGTCTGAAGTAAAAGCCTGGTTGTATTTAAATTTTACAATTTTAATAAGAGTAAAAGTTAAATAATTGTGTTTGGTCCATCAGATTATCTTCTCTTAAGGCACCTAAAGTTACCCTAGGTGATATAACCTCATCTGTGAAGCCAAAAAGTAAAAAATATAGGTGTTATCTTTGATGGTTGTCTAAAATTTGACAAACATATAAATTCAGTGGTTAAATCCTGTTTCTTTCAGCTTCAACTTCTAGCGAATGTTTAACCCATTCTATCTAGTAGAAATTAAAAAAAAAAAAGTAATTCATGCTTTTATTACATCTAGCTTGGACTACTGCAATTTGCTGTATGTAGGTATTATTCAGTCAGTCCTATCTCACTTGCAGGCTTTTAACGTGCTCCAAAAACGGGAGGATATTACACCGGTATTACGTTCTCTACACTGGCTACCCCTGCGCTATTGAGTTACATTCAAAATTATTATTTTAGTGTTTAAATCATTAAACGATCTGGCCCTTACCTATCTTTCTGACTTATTGACTGAACACTGGCCCCTCTTGTCTTTCCAGTAGTCCAACCAAAGATTATTATGCATCCCTAAATTGAGACTGAAATGCAGGAGTTACCATGCATTCTCGGTAGCTGCCCCTAGACTGTGGAATGCTCTGTACTAGATCTGCACCTTTTGAATTGAAATTTGCACCATCTATTTTTAAATCTATGTTGAAAATGTACATTTTTGATTTTTTTTCTACTGTACTGCTTTGTACTATAATGTTGTGTTGTCTTATTGAAATGTTTTTATTGTTGTTGTTCAGCACATTGGTCAACCCATGGTTGTGTTTAATAGTGCTATATAAATAAAATTGACATTGACTTAATCCTATACAAACAATAATATTTATAAGTTTACTGATATAGAATTATATATTTTTTCTGCTGTCAGTATTGTTTGTTTTTATTGTGTACATTGTATAGTTATTTTATACTGATCCTCTGTATCGTGTATTGTATTAACTGTTTTTAAACTTGATATAATCAGTTAATAATTTGTATATAAATCACAAAATATCCAACTGCACAGCTTACCTAAAGCTCACATTTTAAGTTGCAATCACAAATTCTATCAGAAAACTTCCAAATCATTCAGCCTAAGTGACATTACAATTACTAACAGTCTCCAACAATTTTTTAAATACTTTTTAAATCAACTCTAATGGTATATTAATGCAATCAATGTAATATTTACTTGAAAGTTTTTCAAGAGTTTTTGTTTTATTATTTTTATTTTGTTATAGTGAAAGTACTACAGTAGTTCCACGTGTAGCCACAATTACAGCATTTTGCAAAGTACACACACACAAGTACCTGCACATGCAATACCTTCACAAGTCCTGTGATCTTAT
Organism: Carassius auratus; assembly: GCF_003368295.1. Lineage (NCBI taxonomy): Eukaryota > Metazoa > Chordata > Actinopteri > Cypriniformes > Cyprinidae > Carassius > Carassius auratus. The sequence goes on along the minus strand of NW_020527548.1, from coordinate 607,373 downwards.
AATCAATCACTGCTATGGTGGTCTGGAGTCTGGAGCTGTCGACCGACATGGTCTGCCTTAAGGGAGGGTGTGAAGCGAAACTGGTTTGACATAGTGATTGATGCTCACAATCTGTCTTCATCCTGCACAGTTCGACATGACTGTCACTCTGTGGTGGTCTCATTCCCATGCTGTGATGTGGACAGGGAGATAGGAGGATAGACGAGGAAAAAAGACAAAAAGAGTGATGCAGAGAGGATTCTAATGTGTCACTGAAACAAGTTGTTGGGGCAAGACATACTGTACCAAAGGATCTGTTTAAATATTCAACAGCCTTGCATTGCAGCCTGGTAAAGCCATTGTTTACTACGTGCTATTGCTAGTTGGAGACAGGTGGTTTATAATTTAGAGGGAGGAGACATTGTTATTCAAAGGAAAATTTTATTGGACAAACCTCCTCCCCAAATAACATGCACCTGCAATATGAGTCATCAAAAAGTTGGTGTGTTTTCCTGGAAGAGAAACACTCTGCATTTTAAAAAGATAGTCACGACAGACCACTTACTTAGGCACCCTCATGTCATTCCAATTTTTAAAGAATATCAAGCCCACATTTAAGTACACAATTCAGAAGTTTGGAATCTGTAAGACTTTTTAAAATGTGTTTGAAATAAGTTTTTTATGCTCAAATGCTTTTAGCATTTATTAAATAAATGTAATTTGGGTTTGAAGCCCTCGATATAAAAGGCTTTAAAGTCCATTGACATTGACTAAAAGCCACAAAACTTTGATTCTAAATTCAGGAGTTTTTAACTTCATGACAAGCAGTATGGAAGATAAGGACACAGGTTAGAAGTTTGATTCATCTCATAAAAGCCCATGTCAGACATCTATTCACAATGCTTTTAATGTAATGAAAACACCTCTAAGCTGGCTGACAGAAGACTGGTGAATTACTGTAGAAACAGCAGTAGTTTTGAAGGTTGGCTCGACAGCACAGTCTGAGCTGCTCCGCCAGAGACTTCATCTTTGTGTCCCTCTGAAGAGAGAATTAGTCATACTGTCTACCTCTCTCCAATGTTACAGTCTTGTTTACTAAGGAAGGAAAGCTCCAACCACATGCTCTCCCTCTGTCAGAGAAGTAAACAAAACAACTTGAAAAGGTCATTGCTCACATAAAAATAAAGACCTTGTCCCTCGCTCCTATCGCTCTGATTTTCCATCATGCATAACACAAAGCATCTCTCTAAAGGTTAGCCTGAGTACTGATACATTTCCTTGAATGAACAGAGGCAAAGGTTGAATGAGTCCTCCTACACGCTGGTTCTTAATGTATGCAGTGGCACATAATGAACGCTTATCTGAATCCAGCAGTCAAGGTGCAGTCATTTAGCTTACAGCAAGTCAAACCAGTGGTTCATGTTCCTTGCATACAGCCGAACTAATGACCAAGAACATATGCTTATAGTTTCTTCTTTAAGACCGTTGTATCTTTTATAGAAGTGAGATGGGATTATAGTCCAGACCTCTCAGTAATTTATCGTAGCTTCCACAGAAATGCCATAAAATATAAAGCATTGCATGGGAATTTGTTTTGACCTTTTGAAATGTAGAAATTCACTTTTTGCACAAACATCACAAAAATGTGCATGTCTGTTTGGTTCAGTCACACCAATTTTTGACAGTTTTTTTTTTTTTAATCCCAAGAAGTAATGTAATAGACTCTTATTATTGAAGGTCAAGGTCAAGAAGCCTCTTGATTTTTTTAATCATAAAGTATTTAATAAAATAACATGATCATTTGACTTGCATAACATGCTAAACAACAGTAAATTTCTGCTAAACAAAAAGTACATTTAAGTGAATTGTAATCAATCTTCAGTAAAACATGGATGATATATTTAAAAAGGAAGGTTGTTGATCTCTCATTGTAAATCTGTGTACCTGTCATAACTTCAATATTTCAAATATGATTAAGTCTAAACAGATGCTTCTTTCTACTGAATAACTCCTTAAATTCATCACTCCAGGCTGCTAATTACTACAAAACATTAAGGTGCAAACACTTCAGAACTTCAGAACTTCAGCAATATGTCACATGCAACAACTTTTCAGTGTCTGCTGCAATAAGAAATTAGGAAGGGGCACAAACTTTATTTGTGAGATGGATGCGACAAACATTTTTTTTTAGAAGAAATCATGTGAAAATTTAAATATCAAATTCGATTAATCAGGATTTTGAAAAGCATTTATTTGTACTTATCTCTCGGTCATCATTGTATTACAGAGCTTTGATCATAAGCATTTAAATATCATATTACTAAGACATATTATAGGGAGATAAAGAGTGACAACTGAAATTTATATGCATTTTATGTAAGTAGTCTGCTATAAAGATCTTACTGATTGGCATTACAAGCTATGAGAATTTCATCTTTCTTTCTGGCCATATAAATATCAGCAACTGCACCAAATTGCATTATTTTAACTTAGTTTGGGCCTTTAAATAAAATGTATGAGGTTCATGTTCTCACTAAATTATATATATGTTATATATATATTTTATTTCATTACAGTATTAAGACTGTTGTAATACCTTGACATTTTTTACTTTATCCACCACTTAAATATAAAAATGTATTCAGAAATATGTAAAAAATGTATTTAAGTCATTGTATGTGTTAAACCTTACAATAAATGTATAATTTTGTGCACAAAAAAAAAAAACATTGACCCCATTCTATAGCTTTTCTAAGCTCTGTTAACAGGCATATACAATTTGACAACTAAATGGATTTTAGTTCCTCCCCTTCAAGTTACATTTCCCCAATGCCTTCACCCATCCGAGCGTGCTGCACTAGAAATCACATCCTCACTCGGGTGAGGTCAGAGGTCGCCGTCTCACTGATTTTCTTTGCATTTCAGGAGCGAGATGAAGGAGAAGTATGGCACATTCGCCAGGCTTCGCACCGGCCTGCTTCTCTCCCATTAACCCAAGAGACCCCAGACAACCAACACTTTAACCCCCTGCTATTTTCACTTCTTCTGACACTGAACTCTTCAGTGACAGCACATCATCTATGATGTGATATACATGAGCGTCCGCCTCTGCGTTAACACCTCACGATCATTTCTCAAACATAAATGCACACATTTACTAAATGTCACCCCTACAATTAAAAGAGACATGAAGTGGATGTATGCGACATGTTGAATACTGTACCTGTCAGGACTCTGAAATTATTACAATCACACCCTGAAGCAAAGCAGAAAGCCTGTCAGATCTGTCTCCTTCTCTGCATATATAGCCATAGCTTTAATGAGCAAATGAGCCGTACACAAAAAAAAAAACATGTTCTGTGCAGATAGGCGAGGAGAAAAATGCACTCCAAACTTTAGTCAAACTTTGATGTGCCCTCAAACTGCTTGTGCTGATTTCAGCTATATGCAAGAAATAATTCTCTGTCATCTGAAACAGTGCCATTTGTTTTTGATTCCTGCACAGGGTCATGACTTCTCCTGCTTGAAGAGGTTTTTGTATATGATGGTAAGGAAGGCAAGAGAACATTGTAATACATCTTGTTTTTTCTTTTTTCTTCTTCTTTCTACTCTGTGTTATCAACTTTGATATTACATATTACACTAAATGGTGTAAATTGATGTCAAGCCGAAACAGTGCTGTTGTGAGAATCTGCTGTTGTTACTATGATGGGTTACAATTCTAATAAGTGCGGTCTTCGGTCATTTCTGACCGGAGAATTTTACATTTTGAATTTTTTTTAAATTGTAGCTTCACCAGAATGGTACGAAACTTGGTGACTTTAATGGCACTTGGTATGTGAACACAAAAAAAATAAAAAATGAGGGCATGATTCGAAAAAGCTAAGTGGTCATAAAAAAAAAAAAAAAAAAAAAATCACACTCATGGTCTTCGGTCAAAAAAGAAAGATCATTGGAAATGATTGGGAAATGCGGAAAAAAAAGTAAAACACAGATATAAATAATAATAAGTTTAAATAGGATTTCAGTATAATAATAATAATAAAAGATTATGGCAAACTACTTTTTTGCTTCCCCCAAAACCAAACACTCAGAACTGCCCCGCGAGATGGGTAAACAAGACATGCAAATTGCGTTCAGTACAGATTTTTTCTTTATTTTATTTTTATTATTTATTTATTTATTTATTTGAACCTGATTTGCATAATTCTATCAGCAGCGGCAATTTGTTCATTTTATTTATACATATATTTTCACATAAGACTTTGAAATAGAACAGCAAGCCCATTAAATCAGCAGAATGTTTTGTTTTTTATTTTTGTAAGGGAGAAGGAAAGTGCTGCTTTGGGATTCGATTTAACATTATTTGCATAACTTATTCACAGATAGCCTACAGAATGTGTCTCTGCGACATTCACGAGGCAGTGAAAGAGATTCAGATGCCCCCAAAAAAAGATCGCACTTTGATGTCAAACACTCTTGATTTATCCTCTGAGAAGACAAACTTACACTCTGCACTTCAGAACCAACCACCAAGTGTGCTCGACAGGCCAAAGCGTCTTCTCACACATTGCAACAACAGTCACGCAAACATTGCACATAGCTCTACTAATATTTCATGATAATGTGATGCAATGCTAAAACACGTCAGAGAGAAAGTATATTTTAAAACGGTCACTATAAATAGTGTATCTCCAGGGAATAACCGGCGTGTTGGAAAAGGAATATTTTTATCAAAGGATTTGTGACATATTGAGGTCAGTCTGATGTGACAGAGTCCATAGCTCGAGACGGCGGGAATTAAGCCCTCGGTTTCTCTTTAATATCGTGTCATTTGCATCTAGTCACATCTGTAAACATCACACCACATGAGCAGCCTTTTCTGCAGTGCTTTTTACTTTTGGCAAGTGATTCAGAGAGCTGTTATCTGTTTCGATGTAGCAATGCCCCAAACTGAGCAGGGCCAGGCTAATGCATTCCCTTTGAACACCCCGGGCTGGATGGAGGCGTCAATCAGATTGGTGCACTGACTGCATCCTCACTTCCCTCTTGCTTTTTAAAATGCTTTCTCGCCTGTTCAACCAGCACAAGACTTGACGAAGATGGTCAAATACGGGTGACTGCAGCGACACTGTGCTGAAAACACAGCCAGTCCCTCGAGAGACCAACCAAAAGATACCCCTGCACTGTTTTACTGCTGTCTATCCAATTAATTGATAAAAAAAAAAAAATCAGGTGGTTATTTCTGTTTTATGTGCAGTGCAGACACTTTCCTTTCAGACGCTAGAAACAAATTCCAATTTAAAGTGATCTACTGCTAATAAATTTGCATTAGAAGCATTCATTGTCATGTTTGGGTGCTGCCTGGGATGGTTTGATCATGTGAAAATGGCAGATAAAATAAATGGAGTTTCAATATTAAAGACACAGTTCAACCAAAAATGAAATGCATAATTTTTATAATGTTTTATGGTTACCTCCCATTTGCAGATAAGGAAAACTGCTTAATTCAGAGAGAAAGAAAAAACTATATTTTTTATTAAAATGACTTAAAATACAGTTTCATGAACTGGTATGTTGTGTGTGTCCAGGTGTAACACACGGACTCGTGGACAGAAGGATAGAGTTTGACAAGTTTATTGTAAAAACAGGTATAGGAGTAATTCTGAAGAGGTAAGTAGCATGGTTAGTAGAGAGTAAATGCAAGAAGCTTGTCATAGGAAGGGTTCCACTTTGAAGCTACGAGATTGGACAATGGACTTATATGTGGTGGTGAGCTGATGAGATAATCGTGAACGGGTGCTGATGATTAGTACTCAGGTGAGGGGGTGAGTTGTGATTGGCTGAGTGATGAGCCTGACCGACTTGTGACACAAAGATGAGACGTCCCATTTTGGTGTCTGTATCAAATCAAATTTACAAAAGAGATTTTAAATATATAAGACAATAAATGTAAGTAAAGCATATACTTTAACATTTAAAATAACTTTTGTCATAAATGGCAGAAATAATGTTTTCATTCTGCGTAGTCAGCATATTTATGTAAAAATTAAACCACATACTTACTTTGACCTGAACTTATTATAAATAAGTGCAGATTGGTTTTGGGGGGCTGCACTTTGATCCGTAAATGGAGTATTTTAATGTCATCTAATTATTCTGGTTCTAAATATTGCATTTTTTTTTTTTTGCATATGAACTATTACAAAGAACGACTTTTATTGGGTGTTTTCATTAAAAAACGAATTATATAAATAAATATGCATAAATATAATTGAATGAATAAACAAATTAATAAATAATAAAAAATGAAAACAAAACCTAAAAAAAAAAAACTATATTAAACTGTTATTTAGTTGCTTGAAAAGCAATTTTTGTCTTTGCCCCATATGCCTGGTAAATTTGACATAATGTGGATTTATAGACAAAGTAATTAGAGTCATACTTTTTAGAGACCAATGTTTAAGACCATTAAATTATTCTTTATCGTTCAGCCGCTGAGTAATGCTGGCTGTGTGACTTTGTAAACTACACATGAGCTGCTGCTGGACCATATGCATTAAACGTACATTTTAATTGCAAAAGAATTGCATGGTATATCTTGAACAAGCTGTAAAATCTAGGCAAGGATGAGTTTATTTTGGACCTTGCAACAAAAGCATACTACTTACTCAGCCTATATAATTAATTCTTAATGTCTCATCATCAAAGTGGAAAGGCTTTTTTCTTTTTCTTTTTTCTTATTTGTCTTCAATAATGGATACAGTTTTTCAGTGGTGGACAGTAACGGAGTAGCTTTACTTCGTTTCTGTACTTAAGTACATTTTTCAAGTATCTGTACTTTACTTGAGTTATTTTATTTTGAGTAACTTTTACTTTTACTTCACTACATTCCGAAGCATAAAATCGTACTTTTTACTTCACTACATTTCATAAAACATATCGTTACTCCCTATAATATATCACGAGCTCCGAGACGCAAGCGGTGTCTGATTCATCATGAATGAACTGAGTCTTTTCAAAATAAACCTTTAAATCGGATCGCGAATCGCACCAAACGATTCGTTTAGGAATTAGAATGATCCGATTGCACCTGTTCTGGAGTCGACCACTCACTGATTCAAATGAACCGTTTAGTGCGAGTCCCCAGAAGTAAGAACCGGGAGATCTTGTGAGCGCGCGTGCGTCTGATATTGCTAAAAGTAAGTTATTAATGTGGAAATATTGGATTAATTATTGTAACTGAAAATCATATTTAGGTCAAAAATTTCAGTTGTTTGGGAACTAAATCCGTTGTAAAGAGTGATCTATTTAAGCCCACTGAAATGCTCGAGTGCAGACACATCAATTTTAGGTAAAAAAATAAAAATAAAATAAAACTTTAAATAACACAGATTAAATACAATAACTCATGCACGTTCAAATTCCCCGCTGCCATAATGTTAACAGTTTTATTAAAATGTCCTATGTGACGTCTGTTTTTATATTGTTTATCAACAGTAACGTTATACATATGTATATTGTTTGGATTAACTAGACGAGTAGACAGACATGAATGTTTATTCATAACCGTACTGAAAATAAGTAAATATTGTTAGCTCATGCTAACTGTCTAACAAGCTTGTTGGTGCTAAGTTGAGGTAATTTTTATAAATAATGTCCAAATATTTTTATTCAACCACCTATATATATATATATAGAGAGAGAGAGAGAGAGAGAGATTACATCTGGGTAGAAAAGAAAGGATGTGATGTTCAGAACATGGTAACTACAGTAATTATTAAAGTGGGAAGAGATGCACCCCGTTTGGCCAGGGTAGTTTTTAAACCATAGACAAGGTTTGAGAAGGAAAAAATCATTATGAAAATATAATTATATATGTTCTTCCTAACTTCAGGCCTTATTATCATGTCATATATAAAGTTACAGTACAGACCAAAAGTTTGGACACACTTTCTCATTCAAAGAGCTTTCTTTATTTTTATGACTAAGAAAATTGTAGATTCACACTGAAGGCATCAAAACTATGAATTAACACATGTGGAATTATATATGGAATTATATTAATAACAAAAAGTGTGGAACAACTGAAAATATGTCATATTCTAGGTTCTTCAAAGTAGCCATCTTTTGCTCTGATTACTGCTTTGCACACTCTTGGCATTCTCTTGATGAGCTTCAAGAGGTAGTCACCTGAAATGGTCTTCCAACAGTCTTGAAGGAGTTCCCCGAGAGATGCTTAGCACTTGTTGGCCCTTTTGCCTTCTGTCTGTGGTCCAGCTCACCCCTAAACCATCTGGATTGGGTTCAGGTCCGGTGACTGTGGAGGCAAGGTCATCTGGCGCAGCACCTCATCACTCTCCTTCTTGGTCAAATAGCCCTTGATGCCTTCAGTGTGACTCTACAATTTTCATAGTCATGAAAATAAAGAAAACTCTTTCAATGAGGAGGTGTATCCAAACTTTTGGTCTGTAGTGTAACTTTGATGTTCTGTAAAACAAACTTTAAATTACTTTGTTCTTATTGGTGAAAAACAGATGGTCAACTTTGTTTTCTCTCAGGTACATCACAGTGTAAGCTTCACAGTTAACATCACTCACATCAACGTAGTCCATATCAACAACAAAAATATATCTTGACTCCATATAGTGGTTATTTTGGAAAAAATCCCAGGTATTTTGAGCAGTAGGATTATAAAAAAATATGTGCTAATATAACATTAAATTAAGTAGCCTATATAAAATTGCAAACATCTATCTTTCAGTACTTTTTTACTTAAGTACATAAAAAATTTAGTACTTTTGTACTTTCACTTGAGTAAGATTGAAAAAGGAGTACTTTTACTTTTACTGGAGTAATATTTTACTATACGTATCTGTACTTTTACTCAAGTACTTGATTTGTGTACTCCGTCCACCACTGCAGTTTTTCTCCAGACAGCATAAAATGTTTGAAAGGCAATACATAGACATTTGAAGACCTCTCTTTTCTGCTCTGCTCTGACAGCATGTTGCCAATCAACACCACACTCCAATCTCACTGAGCCGAGCAAGATTTAAAGACAGAGAAGAAAAAATCGGAAAGAATGACCTCTCTCCGTAACTTCACCTATCTCACTCTCTCACTTACTATCTCCCATTTTTCTCATGAAAAACTCTTCCGCACGAGGACAACGGGATGCCCTCGTTGTTGGGGGTCTGTGCAGTTGTCACAGACAGTTGATCTGCCTCCTCCTAGTAATGTCACACTCTAACAAGAGCCTTCCCATCATGCTCTGGGTCAAAGGCATCAATAACCAGGAAAGGGTGGGGAACCGGAGCAAGTAAACACTCTGAATCATAAACAAAGATGAATAGTGCTATGAGTTTTAACCCACACTGACCGTAGATGGACAATGCATCCTCTCTGACTCAGATGTTATTGCATTAGGATGGATTGGGAAGTGAAGCCGACACACAAATGGGGGAATATTCAAGAGCAATTGCTTTTCTTTTTCCTCACTCCATCAACTACAGCTTTTTAGACCAAAGTGAGCTTAGTTGGGAATGGGGTGAAATTTCCAGGCTGCAAATGGGCTACAGACATCTGGATGAGAGGCTGCAGGATACTGCACTTCTTTTGATATATTTATATTTTTTCACTCAGACTCAATTTTCTCACAGCTTTCAAAGAAACAACCTTGTAGTACTTCATTAGATCACCACTCTATTCATAGACAGGAGAAACTATATGCTTGATGGGGTTACTGAGTGAATGTTTTTAAAAATAACAACATGATCATTGGCTCTATTGAAACATGCAGCCTGTTTATTTCAATCTAAAACTGGTTGGGTTGGCCTTCTAAGAATCAAGTCCAAACAAAGGAAAACTGCTGAAAAACAAATGGCTGGTCTAAGTTAGTTCAGTTTACTAGTTTGGGGTGTAGGGGTGAGCCCAGCCAGTCAACAAGATAAACCAGTTTAGTCAGGCTAGAAGACCTGTAGAGGTATGTGATTCTTTTAGGGTTTTTTTGGCATGGCATGGCATGGCATTTTGCCACACAACACCTAGCCAAAGCTGTCAGGCCAGCACATTTTCATAGAAAACAATTAATAAGGAGGTGCAACACAACAAGATTCCAGAACGACTTCTAAGTTCACATGCCTTTCATTTACTTTCATGCAGCTTGATGGTTTTTATCAGGGAATTTTAGTGACTTGAAATACAATAACAGATTCAGAATTTCACAATCAATCTCTCCGTGTCCAGGCCTATATGATGCCCGTTACCAGCCAATGTGATTTCAGTGTGGGTTTGGAAACCTGGCACTTCTATTTTGTTAAAAATAAAAAACCAAGTGACTAAGCACTGTTCCTGGGTTTGACTAGTTAGAAAAAAAAAAGCATGGACAATATTGTTATGTTTAATTTTGCTCAAGTCTGAGAATAAGCTATATATTACATTAAAAAATAATATATATATATATATATATATATATATATATATATATATATATATATATATATATATATATATATATATATATATATCATGCTTTACTAATATCCATATTATTATTATAATTGCATTTTATTGTATATTTAGCATTTATTTTTCACCTTTTTCACCACTAACCAGTCCTTTCCGAAAAGACCTGCAAACCACATGGAACAGCCAACTAAACTAGCTAAGAGTTTTTTTAGGAGGGTATAAATAACATTTCACTGATTGTGTGTGTTTAAACAAAAGCAGGAGAAGTGCAGTTGAAGGGAAAAGAGATGTGCTGTTAGAAAGAGGATAAGAGCGTTTCTTCAAGGGTGAAATTAATGGAGAGAGAAGGCGATGGAGAACTGCATACGAGCCTGAGAGTGATCATGTTTACCAGCCCATTGTTTTCCAGTTCCCCACAGCTACAGATCAGCGTCTGTAGCCAAACAGGGTTTGGGTGGATATTAACATTCACAACATTCACAGTTGGTCATTTCACAGCTCATGCATTCCATAAAACAATGATAAAGTAATTATGCCAAAATGCATCCTAATCTCTCCCTTTCCATCTTTAATCTTTAATTGGCTGCTGCTGACATTAAGATGAGCAGTTCGATATTCTATGCACACACACGTAAATGAAGAATAAATATTTAATGTTTCTATGATAACTAATCACATATGCAAATTTGTGAGACTGAGCATGTGAACTGTTTTCTACAAAAGGTCAGGTCAGGTCAGGTTTTAAGAGAGCGCATGATACAAAAAAATATCATTCATGTTATGTTGACACACTAGTAGAGACCAGTTAAGTTAATTAGGGTAGATCAACATGTCAGTTTGGCAATGCATTTGAATTTCAACTGAACAAAGACAAACATTCCTGCAAGTTTTGTAATGTGGCTCATATTGGCAGTGACATCTGATGATTCCACTGCATCGGATGACAAAATTTGGATTTCAGTGTAGAATAGCATGTTGCTAGCATGACTAGCATGTCTGTAACATGTTTCTAGCATGACTAGCAAGTGGCTAGCATGATTAGCAAGTGACTAGCATGTTGCTAGTCTGGCTGACTACGTCTTGTATACATTTTTCTGAAAAATCCTGTCATACATGCACAAACTGACAGTCACCACTTTTAGGCTACTACTAAATATTGTAGAAACAAAATTTTTTGTAAAGTTGCTTTGTAAAAAGCGCTATACAAATAAACTTGAATTAAATAGCATGTTGTTCACATAATTAACAAGTGACTAGCATGTTTGCTAGCATGACTAGCAAGTGACTAGCATGTTGCTATCATGACTAGCATGTATGTAGCAAGTGGCTAGCATGACTAGCATGTTGTAAGCATGATTAGCAAAGTAACTAACATGTTGTTAGCATGATTAATAAGTGACTAGCATGTTGTAAGCATGATTATCAAGTGACTGCCATGTTGCTAGCATGACCAGCAAGTGACTAGCATGTTGCTAGCATGACTAGCATGTTTGTAGCATGTTGCTAGCATGATTAGCAAGTCACTAGCATGTTGCAAGCATGATTAGCAAGTCTAACATGTTGCTAGCATGACTAGCATGTATGTAGCATGTTGCTACCAAGACTAGCAAGTGACTAGCATGTTGCTAGCATGATTAGCAAATTTTCTAGCATGTTGCTAGCAAGTGACTAACATGTTGCTAGCATGACTAGCATGTCTGTAGCATGATGTTAGCAAGACTAGCATGTCTGTAGCATGTTGTTAGCATGACTAGCAAATGAATAGCATGTTGATAGCATGTTGTTAGCATGATTAACAAGTGACTAACATGTTGCTAGCATGTTGTTAGCATGATTAGCAAGAGACTTGCATGTTGCTAGTATGATTAGCATGTCTCTAACATTTTGCTAGCTTGACTAGCAAGTGTGATGGTAGTCTAAATCCAGTTAAAACCAGTCGATTCAGTAAAAAAAACAGCTAAAACCAGCGTGACATTAGCTAAAACAATTTTAAAACCATGTTAAAAGCATGTTTTTAGCCTGATTAGCAAGTAACTATCATGTTGTTGGAATTTTTGTATGCTAATCCAGCTAAAACCAGTTGATTCAGTAAAAAAAAAAACAGCTAAGACCAGCGTAACAGTAGCCAAAACAACTTAAAAACCACCAGCTTTGGAGAGCATCCAAAGCAACCGATCAGCTTAGGCTGGTTTTAGCTGTATTTTCAGTAGGGAGTGCTTTGCTATGGCAGTAGACAGCTAAAATACATTATAAGTCTTATTGTCTAAAATTGTCACCCCCTAAAATTGGTTCTAGCTTGAAAGCTCTGGGAGGAGATACATTTTAAAATTTAGTATCAGAAGAAGAAGAAGAAATAGTCTAAATAGGATTTCAGTAAGTTGGCTTTTTTTTAAGCCAAAATTTACTTTCATCTGAAAAAAGGACTGTGGACCACTGAGCAACAGTCCGGTTCTTTTTCTTCTGAGATGCTTCTGACATTTTTTCCTTGTGGAGGGTGTTGATGTTCTAAACTAGCCCAAGAGGTACCCAGTATTTATACCCAAAATTAATCAAACTAAACAAACTCAAAATGGAATATTAAATTTTTTTGAGATATTGATTTTTTTTTTTCCTAAGCTGTAAGTCGTAACAATCAGAATTAAAACAAAAACTCTTGAAATATTTCAGTTACCGTGCAATGAATCTAGAATATAAGAAAGTTTGCTTTTTTAAATTAAATTACAAAAAATAAAGAACTTTTCCATGATATTCTAATTTTTTAGATGTACCTGCACACTAATAATACTGTGAAAGCAACATAAGCCATTAAGGGGTGGCATACTGTCTTCAGTAGAGCTGATAGTATTGATGATGAATAAATAAAAATGTGAATAAATTCATGCAAAATGGGCAGAGAATGTGTGGAAATTCTGATACATGTGGATTTGCACACTGCGGATGCCTGCTCAATGTAACTGACTGAGAACTTAGGAAAAACTTGCTGTAGTCACAAAGAAATGGAAACTTCTGCCAAAATAATGGATAGCCAGATGTGATGTAAGAATAAAACAAACAGCTAAAAAAAGTCTAAAGTAAAACATAAAGCCCTTCCAATAAAAATGCTTCGTTATGTCCTATAGTATTGGGTGATTATCCTACAGGTGAAAATATCTTGGTTATTAATTAATAGGTTATAGTTTCAGATCTTTTAAGGTGTGATTTATGAGCCATCATCAGTGTGCCCTTGAACAAAACACACCTCTAGTCGCTCCAGGGGACTATGTTTGTGATTGATGTATTGTCAAATGTCAAAGGCGTTGACTGTATGACTAGTTGGTTTAGTTCTTAATATACACCTTTGCTAACTGAAGTACTTTTCACTAAACTTTGCTGTAGTTTACTTATGTATTGTACTGTATGTAGGCGTGTACCAAGCATAAAATGTAAATGTACTATTATCAAGTCACTTTAAGGCAAACTTTTGTCCTAGTTTCTTCATGTACTTGGTGTTTTCAGTTGGTTGACCCCTTTTGCTTATGACAGAGTGAGCAGTCAAGCAAACACAGATGATGAACAATGCATTAGGAGCAGTGTTTGTTAGTTTTCCGCCTGCCCGCACCAAATGCTGGAACTTTTCGATGAGGACTTTAATGTAAGGAAGCCGGGAGCATCTCTCTGCCTGTCCAACACAGATGGGCACACAGAGGCAGCAGGCCCAGAGAAATACTGACAAACAAAACAGATAGAGAGAGATTTTACAAATGCAACTGACCTCAAGATGGATTAGAAATTCACATCGTGATATAATTGTTACATAAAACCCATATAGGCTAGTGACAAATGGTCAAAAAGTGCTTTAGTTTTCGAGATACCCCTACCGGAGGTAGAACTAAACCCAACAATGTTTTTCCTCATCTCTAAGGTCTCCCATACATGAAATGGATTCTTGGCTAAAAATATTTTACTGCTAAGATTGTTAAATTAACAGATATTGTTATACACCACAAAACCAATAAAGGACTAAAATATAGCCTGTCCGTATGGGAGTTAAGGCATATAAACTAATGCAGATCAATCACACAAGCTCTGAGAGCTTTGAAACTTGACATGTTTGTAGTCAGGAAGTTGATTCAACTACTAGAAAAGACTGGATGTGTATATCTTGATGTATGGAATAAATAGACACATGTAAACACATATCTAAAATAAGCGGACATGCACAAATTTAATATCTATGCAGAATGTTTTCATTTACTTTGTGCTTGCTTTGCCTGGCATTATCATAGAAACACATATGATGGCTTGTTGGAAAGATGGGGTTGTGCTGAATCCAGCAATACCAAATATGTAAATATATAATAAAAGAGAAGTGTTCTGTCACTCAATGTATGAGGTGTCCAAAATGAAAGAACGCTGGACAAAATAGCCTCAAGTCCAAATCACATTATCAGTGGTGAGAAGAATGTTGACAAATTCATGGTTACTGCAAAGTAACTTACATTAGGTAAGTGCTGATCTATATTTATGATACATTTAATAATGATACATTTCATAAGGCACAGTATACTATACAATTCATATGAACCACAGATCCAATTGAATCAGGTTAACATTGGAATGGAACACCTTTATTAAAATATCGTCACTGACGGGCAGAATCCTCGCATGTCCAAATGTTGTCTGTTTCATGTTTTTTCACAATTCAGTGCTATTGGTCAAACCCCACGTGTTAAACAATCTAAAGTGTTGAAAATAGATTGAGAGCAAATCTCTTAACTCCATTGGACACTTCAACTGTCTGAGAATCCTCGTAACGCCACCTCTTCTTCACTCCGCGGCAGGAGGTTCCACGGCATTTTGTGTCCTCAGGATTTAAAGTCGCAACGATTGAGAAATCCTCATCGAGCAACACATAAAGCAAGCCTTAACTCTGATTTTATCTATTTTAAACTATGATATCAGTTATTGATGTATTTTAAATGTCTACTTATTACTAGGCAAGGCAAAGCAAGTTTATTTATATAGCACATTTCATACACAATGGTAATTCAAAGTGCTTTACATAAAATAAAGTAAAATAATCATGAAGAAAAATAATAAAAATAAAGACAAGCAATTTTTAAACTTTTAAAATTATGAAAAAAACTACTTAACTAAAATGAATTTAAAAACAGTTAGAAAATGATTTTACATAAAAAACTGTGAAAATATAGTCCAATCAGTTCGGACATTGCACAGTGCTCATTCAATAAATGCACAGCTAAACAGATGGGTTTTGAGTCTAGATTTAAATGTGACTAGTGTTTTAGCACATCTGATCTCTTCTGGAAGCTGATTCCAACTGCAGGCAGAATAGTAACTAAAGGAGGACTCCCCTTGTTTTGTGTGAACCCTTGGTATTTCTAACTGACTTGATCCTAGTGATCTGAGTGGTCCTTAGGTTTATATTCAGTGAGCATATCTGCAATATATTTCGGTCCTAGGTCATTTAGTGACTTATATACGAGTAAAAGTACTTTAAAATCAATCCTAAATGTAACTGGAAGCCAGTGTAAGGACCTGAGGACTGGTGTGATATGCTCAGATTTTCTGGTTCTAGTCAGAATCCTGGCAGCAGCGTTCTGCATGAGCTTCAGCTGTCTAATGGTCTTTTTGGGAAGGCCGGTGAGGAGCCCATTACAATAGTCCACCCTGCTGGTGATAAAGGCATGAACAAGTTTCTCCATGTCTTGGCTGGAAACAAAACCTCTAATTCTTGCAATGTTTTTGAGATGATAGTATGCTGATTTAGCTACTGCTTTGACATGACTACTGAAACTCAGACCAGTCTCCAGAATCACACCAAGATTCCTGACATGATTTTTAGTTGTTTGACCCCTAGAGTCAAGGTATGCATTCACCTTGAACACTTCATGTTTGTTTCCAAATGCAATGACTTCAGTTTTTTCCTTGTTTAACTGAAGAAAGCTCTGGCACATCCAACTATTAATTTTATCAATGCATTGGCAGAGGGAGTCAATAGGCGGATCTTTTGTGACGTCATTGTTTATGTTTGTCGCGTTGCATCATGGGAATCGTGTGGCAGGAAACACCGCTAGATACCTGTAATTTGATTGTTTTGCACGTTTGGAGGAGGATTTAGAGAAGAGGATGGTTCACTCTTGCTGTGTGGTCGATTGTACGGTTAGTTGGGGGCCTGATAAAAAGTTTTCGCTTTCTGATTCAGGTGTCCCAAACCGCAATCCACAGCACCAAGACTATGTTCCTCACATCATTCTGTAGCTGTGCTTTGCTGCAAGCCTCACTAGTACATGCAGCATTTGTAAGTCCTATCCTGACAGCTGCTTCTACTTTAAACATTAAAGCTGCTACACGACTGCATGTTTCTCCAAGACTGGATTTGAAAGAAGGAGAAATGTGTAAGCTGTGATATACAATTTTTCCCCATTAGTACAGACGCCATTGAAAGTCTCACACTGAAAACAATTGAATTGGTACAACAGTCACTACATTTTCAGTAAATAAATAAGTAAATAAGAACACTGATCAATGAAGACTTACCCGGCTTTGCAGTCGCAGTGAGCAGTGATTATTTCGGCGTTCTCTTTGGCGATCACCCACGGGAGATGCGAATCATGCTGTGACTCTGCTTGGCCAGGTCTAACCTCTGCTTTTAGCACGATCACTGCTTTCTGTTTGGCAGAAAAGATTGGCCCAACTTTTCGAGAAACAAAATAATCATAGGCCTTCAGACTTTTGAAAGCCTTTAATCTTTCATGAGTGAAGGGTCCAGGGGTTTCTATTAAATAAGAATAAATGTCTCCCCAGCAGATTGGTGGCCAAGACACGGGCGAGTCGGACCAACGTTTTTTGTCATCCCAGATCTCATATGGGCTTTGAATAGCTTCGATTTTGTCACCAATACAAATTTTGAGCTTCTCTCCAAACCTCCTCCGGTCTTCAGATGTTAAAGTGCTTATATATTGAGGATTTTGCCCGCTAAAGGCCCGTTCACACCAAGCACGATAACGATAAAGATAACGATAAAGATATAGTTCTAAAAATCGTTCTCAATATTAAAGAATAGCAGAGTCCACACCATAACTATATCGTTGGAATCACTTTCAGAACGATTTTTTTCCCCCTGATTAACGATAAAACATTGCCAACCAATTAGAATCAATCCTGCTGTAATGAGCTCGAGAATTTAAAGCAGCAGACGTGCCACGTCCGCTTAAAATACACAGACAATATCGTTCGCTGGTGTGGATGCTAATATCGTTATCTTTATAGTTATCTTTATAGTTATCGTGCTTGGTGTGAATGGGCCTTAACTCACTTGAAAGTGCTCGTTGCGTCTTTACAGCCCGCTATACTGTTTGTTTTGTTGCCACACAACCACTCGCGTATGCGTACAAAGATGTCATCAAATATCCTCCTATTGGGCTGTAGTAATTTGGAGATAAGGCTAGGTAAATCTGGGTATCATCAGCATAGCTGTGATAGGCAATTTGGTTCTTTCTGATTATTTGACTTAGTGGAAGCATATACAGGTTAAACAAGAGCGGTGCCAGAATTGACCCTTGTGGCACTCCACATGTCATGGACGTCCACTTAGACTTATGCTCTCCTAGACTCACATAATAGCCTCTCCCTTCTAAGTATGACCTGAACCATTTGAGTACCATCCCAGAAAGCCCAACCCAGTTTTCCAGTCTCTGTAGAAGTATGTTATGATCGATAGTACTAGGGTTAGTATTACTAGGCTTATTATACATGTGCATTGAAGTTTTAAAATGTATCTAATTTCTAATTCTACTTGTATTGAATTAAATGTTTTGGATACCAGCATTAAATTATTGTTTTTATTATTATTTTACTGACTCAAAGTTGGCACTGTGCATGTAAAATGCCCCAAGTAGGCTAACAGGTTTTATTTATGGGAGAAAAAAGGTCTGTCTACTGGCGCCAAGTCTTTGCATAGCTTTTTTTTTTTCATTTCTTACAATAACAAATGAAAATCGTTAGGTTAGATACATTTGAGTAGGCTTGTTTTGTTAAAAATCCATAGCTGTAATGCTTCGGTAATGCTCCACACAGCTGTAATGCTCCACACAGCTCACGCTGAAAAGCGACGCAGTGCCTTACTCGGAGACTGGCCCCATTCTCTCTTGCATGGCTGCTTCGCCGAATCCGGGAGTTAAGACCGCAGTTTGAGCCAGTGGCTTGAATTGATATGGCTCAGGCCCTGGCCCTGTGTCCTCAGACACCTCGACATCCTCCACTTCAGGTGAAGGTGGGGGAGAAAAGTCCTCTACTTCAAATGAACGCTCTGTTGCAAAACTACTTGCGTCATTAGAGTCACTCTCCATTTTAGCGACTCTAACAGCAGCTGTCAATTAATCTGTCACTGAGAGTCTCAGGTTCACGCCCCACCGGCTCAGCCCTGCCCTTGGTTTGTCCCCTCTATCTCCGCTGTGCTCTGCCCACTTTTCAGCATTTTTCAAATATTGCCAGTGGGTGGAGTCAGGCTCTGACCAGGGGTTTAGTTACCCCTTAAAGCCTTATCTCTTGTCAAAAGGCTCGACACGACCGCAGACTTTGATGAACTCTGCTGGCAGCAGCGACGTCTGTGTCTGTATCATTCTTATCAATCAGTGCATAACC
This sequence comes from Carassius auratus, assembly GCF_003368295.1. Taxonomy (NCBI): domain Eukaryota; kingdom Metazoa; phylum Chordata; class Actinopteri; order Cypriniformes; family Cyprinidae; genus Carassius; species Carassius auratus. Next base: position 588,278 of record NW_020527548.1, on the reverse strand, counting down.
TCGTATCTCCCCGCTCCCAAGTCATAAAAATCTTGTATCTCAGATTAAACATGATTTTGTCCCACCCTCTTTGTTTTTTGATGATGGAAGCATAAAGAAGACAAACAGCAGCTGCCAAGTGTAAAAGAACCATCAGCATATATCATTGATGGCATGGATCTTCTTCAAATGCTCAATGATTCAGCCTTTCAAACGTTCAATGACCTGGGTGAGTGTGTCTGGAAAAAGATTGCAACTTTAATGGGAAAGGAAGGTAACAGCTGTGTCGTTATAGTTTTTGATAGATATGACCACCAACACTCAATCAAAGATCTTCAAAGACAAAGAAGAGGCACCAAGATGGGCATCCTAGCACCAACCTGGATGAGCTGAGGTACACACTAGCATCTACCACAGATATGTCAGCAGCAAATCTACCCCCAACAGAAGATGGCTTCCAGCAACATGTGCTGAGAGCCGTGTACCAAACAGCAGTGTGGCATCACAGCCACCTGGTCAAAACTCTTCTCTGGAACCCAGTTGGTAGAGGATGGAGGCTCAGAGAAGGTGGCTGCATTTAATCTGTGATGTTCCAGAAGGCACCAGCACCTAAAGGAGTTAGAGACCTCAACCACCTCTACTGTACAGACGGAAACTGCACCGATGCCACCAAATGCCAGTGTCTTTCAGTGGGCTTGACCTGCACAGGGTTTTGCTCTTGCCCTGACTGTCCAAATATGACCCACTTTGTCACTGATGACAATGTGGATGAGTGGTGTGTTGCAGTTGTAACATCATGGGGGGTTGACCCCAAAATGTTTCAAGAGGGTCTGGCTGCAGGCTTGTACTTGCACTCTCAGACTTGCACACTCAGAAATTTGCACTTCCGCTAGTGACATCACTTGCAGTCTTTATTTTTTATTTTGTTTATTTTTTTTATTACTTTTCGTTTGAATTTCCCAACATTTTATAAAGCCAGGTGGTGAAGACAAGAAAAAAGAAACTAAATTACAATGTCACTTGCAATTGCTACTTGAACTCTCTGCTACCTGTGACGTCACTTGCAATCAACACAAATCGTGCATGTTGCCAATGGAGACAAGACGCTGTGGTGGTGATTAAATTATTAAAACTAATTTAGTACTATAACGTACAGGGTCCTGCAAGAAAAAGACAAGATCGGCAAATCCATGGCCAGAACACCAGAATATGAACATTTGCACAAAGTCTCTAGCTAAGCGTAGAAAAAAAACACTTAACATGGCTTAATATATTAAGATGCTATTAAAATATCAAATTACATGTACAGTTCATTAATATAAGGAATATGTATATAGTATTTTCCTCACATACCGCAAAATGTGGCATAATGGACATAGATGAGAAAGGCCAAACTCATGCTTCTCTACTTTATTAAAATACATAACTAATATGTACAGGCAAGCAGGTGAGCCCAGAATAAACGCAACACGCAAAGTTTCACATTAAGCATTTTTCCATATAGAATAAACTGTCTACAACTTGTTTATATCACTGTCTTTGTCCATTAACCTACATTATGTGTTTTATTTATAATGATTTTCTATAGGAGGAAAATGTTTAATGTACAATTTAACGCACTGCGTTCTGTACTCGTCTTCTTGCCTGTACGGAGTTGATCCTTTTAAAATCACTTAATGCATAATGCCGTTCATATTTGCTGGTCTGTATGTACTTAGAGTCAACAACAAGACATATAGGCTAGGCTAGGCCTACTAAATTGTCTTTATCATCTTAGTCTGTTATTAGGCCACATTAAGCGTTATGTTGTATGGGAGGACAAAGTTTGCACATTGTGTTCATAGCCATCTGCTTGACTTGCAGTACATTGAATAATAACTATATATCGAATTTGATCTTTTAATTGAACTTAATGTGTCTGAATACATTATGCCATATTAAGTGTTAGGTTTTTTCTACAGGAGGAAAACGCTTAACAAAAGACTTTGTGCATTGCGTTCATATTCTGCTGTTCTGTGGCCAAGGTCTGTGCTTGTCTTTTTCTTGCAGGACCCTGTACGTTATAGTACTAAATTAGTTTTAATCGTTTAATCACAACCACAGCGTCTTGTCTCCAGTGGCAACATGCACGATTTGTGTTGATTGCAAGTGATGTCACAGGTAGCAGAGAGTGCAAGTAGCGATTGCAATTGACATTGTAATTTAGTTTATTTTTTCTTGTCTTCACCACATGGCAACTGTTATAAAATGTTGGGAAATTCAAACAAAAAGTTATCAATAAATAGAACCAAATAAAAAATAAAGACTGCAAGTGACGTCGCTAGCAGAAGCAGTGTCTGAGAGTGCAAGTCTGCAGCCAGATCCTTCTCCAATGGTTACCAAAAGCAGTTGATGTTCCAAATGGTTGCTGCTAGAAAATAAACTAAACAGCCTGAGAAGACAGGGCTCATTTCCCAGAAGAGTGTTTGTTTCTTTAGTTAGATTGCCATTTGTTTTATTTAAGACAGTAATTTAGGTTGTATTGTGTGAAGTTAAGTTATAGTTTTATTAAAAAGTTCATTAAGTTAAAACTCCTGGTCTCCTGTTTGTGCTATGGTAAGGTGTTATCTTTCGATTTCAATCTTTGTTTCCATATAGTACAAGGTGCCATATTTAATATTTTTTGATGTCTCTTATATTTGAATTTCTCAACATTCTCCTCACCACTGATAATGAATGGGTTTGGACTCAATTATGTCAGTGTTCCATTTTCATTCATTTTGGACACCTCATACATTGAGTGACAGAACACTTCTCTTTTATCATATATTTACATATTTGGTATTGCTGGATTCAGCATAACCCCACCTTTCCAACAAGCTATCATATGTGTTTATATGATAATGCCAGGCAAAGCAAGCACAAAGTAAATGAAAACATTCTGCATAGATATTGAATTTGTGCATGTCCGCTTATTTTAGATATGTGTTTACATGTGTCTATTTATTCCATACATCAAGATATTTACATCCAGTCTTTTCTAGTAGTTAAATCAACTTCCTGACTACAAACATGTCAAGTTTCAAAGCTCTCAGAGCTTGTGTGATTGATCTGCATTAGTTTATATGCCTTAACTCCCATACGGACAGGCTATATTTTAGTCCTTTATTGATTTTGGGGTGTATAACAATATCTGTTAATTTAACAATCTTAGCAGTAAAATATTTTTAGCCAAGAATCCATTTCATATATGGGAGACCTTAGAGATGAGGAAAAACATTGTTGGGTTTAGTTCTACCTCCGGTAGGGGTATCTCGAAAATTCAGGGGCATTGTCACTAGCCTAATACTATTGTTACTTAGGAGGAAACAGCTGGAGGATTGTTGCGCATATGAAATACTGATCTCCCCAAGCAAATATGAGTCAACTGGTGATTATGTGTGGATTTATGCAAGCACAGGAAGAGAGCCATCAAAGAGCGAATTCAAGGTCATTTGAATAATATAGCTGGATTATTCCATCTGTCACAAAGCAAATCCAGTCTCACCACAAATGGACATTGTCCCACAGTGAAGATCAGCCCTGAAAAGGAGAGGACCACAATCCTATGGGAACACATAGAGTTAAAACACAAAGTTTTCAGATTTTGAGTATAATATGTTCTATACCTTAATCTTTGGTGCATTCATTATGTTTTTCACTTCAGAAGTCTTGATCCCTTCTTTTGTCTTAACAGGACACAATCCAATCGACATTCTTCTAGTCACAAAGGTATAATATGTTATTTCATATGGATTTTAATTCAATTTTAAAACAAATCCATCATTTTTGTAGCGTATTTGTGGTATTTAAGTCTATAATGAAATTATAAGGGCTATAGTATATATAATATAATATCACACGAGTAGATGGCGATATGGCTGTATATCAGCATGGCTGTGATTCAGCTGTAGGTAAGAACTCAACACTGACTCATATTGACCAAGTCCAACTCCATATAGAGAAAAGAGATTCTCTTCATTGGGGAGAACTTGCTATTTTTCCAGTTGACCCAAAGCCCCAACCAGGTGAGGTGCCGGAGCACCAGGTCCCTGTGATCGCACAACTTCTGTCATGACTGGGCCATCATAAGCCAGTCATTGAAGATCCTGAGGCCCACTTCCCGTAGCAAGGGTGCTCTCCACAACTTTGGTAAAGACACAAAGGGACAGAGACAGCCCAAAAGGGAGGATGCCCTTCTGCATCAATATCTCCAACGAAAGATTCAAGAAGTCAACCACTTTTCTTGGGAATGATGAAGTAAGGACTGTAAAATCCCTTCTCCATCTCAGCTGCAGGAAAAGGCTTGATTTCATCCTTCACCAGCAGGACAGCAATCTCTCCACGCAGGGCAGGGGTGGCTGCCCCCAAACTCTCTGGAATGCCTCAGAACCTGGGGTGTCGACTGGCAAACTGAATCACACAACCAAGTCAAATTGTCTGAATGAGCCAGCAGGATGGGTTGGGTAGCACTACCCCCAACCCCCCCCCCCCCCCCCCTTAGAAATATCCATGGTGGTACAGTGTTGGAGGACCCTGCTGGTTGGTCCAGATTGCAAAGCTTGATGGGAAGATGGGAAGGACCTGGCAGACAGAGTGACACACCAACATGATTCCCTATGTCCCCGTAGGGACTGGCTAATGATGTGTGAGGAACCACTTGTTACAACCAAGGTATGCAGCATACCATTTCTGAACACACATCACATGCCTGGTCTGCTGAGTCTTGATATCTGCTGTGACATTCAGATGGTAGAAAGAACATGAAAGAATGAATCCATCCTGCCTCGTCTCAACGGTTCAGGCAGGTGGTGGTGGTGTAATGGTGTGGGGGATATTTACTTGGCACACTTTGGGCCCCTTAGTACCAACTAGGGATGTAACGATTACCGGTTTGACGATAAATCATGATAAACTTCCCCACGGTTAGTATTACCGTTTCATATTTTTATTATCATTAAACTGTATTAGATTACTGCGATTAGTACAACTAGCAATAAATGAATACTGTCCAGCATGAAGCACAGTTTTCAGTAACAGTCTCAGGTGCGCACAACAGAGTAGTTTCTTTTTGAGTCAAAACAGGGTGGAAAAGCTGGGAGGCTGTAAAAGAGTGCTATGGGAATTATTAAAAAGAATCTATGAATTAATTAATTATATGAATGTACCTCTGAAGGTTCTGACTGTCTCCAGAATTTTTTTTTTATAGCATTTTGTTTTCATCTTTGCTCCATGTAATAGCTTGCCTAAAGCAGCGGTTCTCAATTCCAGTCCCCCGCTCTGCACATTTAGTATGTTTCTCTTATGGCTTCAGACATTTGTGCTGTTCAAACGTAAGTGCCCTCTGAAGTGGACATCACAGGATATTCCAGCAATGATTCCAGTTCGAAGCGAGCGTAGAGGTTTTCACTTGCTCGATCCGAGAACGCTCCGCTACCACTCCGTCATGAGCACAAATTATGCCAACTTATGCATTCAACATAATTAGGTATGAGTGCGGGTTAAGTTGTAAATTCTACAGTTTTTTAATCTCCGCTCAAAACTAATAGGGCTTGGGCATCATGACAAATGTTGATGGCCTCCTTTACTGCTACTCGGACTACTGCACAGTGTTTAGACTTACTCCCTCTCAGCCGTGTGTCTTAATTTAATTAATTATAAATCTATTTCAACCATGGTAAATAGTTGCTGTATTATGGAGTGTAATAACGCAGCACATAATCTCCATGGGAATTTTTTTTATTATAGATTAACTTTCCACTGCTTTCCTGCTAAGGTTGCTTTCAAGTAAGCAAAACTATGCTTTTAAAACATCTGTTTCGCTAGAAGGGCAAGGGGGTAGCAACAGGACACCAGTACAGAGACTAACAGGTCCGATTGAAGGGCTAAGGGGATATTTTACAGGAAAATACTAAAATGGTAAGACAGCGGGAAAAGAGCTCAAATACGTGAGAACCCTGGGAAAAAACGGGAGGGTTGACATCTACTAACTACACTTTTGAAACACATGGGTAAAAGTACATGTGTGAATGGTTGTTAGCACTAACAGTTACTAAACTAGCAGCTTGAATATAGGTTCTGTTTGCCGTCTTTATGATATGCAGCTCCTGAACCCATAAATTTTTTTGGGGGGAGGGGGATTTCATATGGATCCAAACCGTTAATAGTGCAGATTTTGTCCATATATATCCCTGGCATCCCTATTTAGCGTATCCCTGTAAATCCCACAACCTTTTCACAATTTAATATATTTTTTCTTTCTCCCAACTCTGCTTCTTCTCATTCGACTTGCTGTATGTTTACATTCACGAGGCTATCCACATGGCCGCCACGTCCCAGTATGCAACGCGGCACCCAAGCCCTATTTGCTGCTACATTGCTGCACATGGACAGAGCACAAGATTTCACAACACAATCATCTGGCTTTTATAAATAATGCCATGCTTCATTTTTTCCAAGACTGTTCCAGTCCTAGATTGAGCCATCAAACAGCACAGTGATTACAATTTGAAATGTGTGAAATAAACCTCCAAAAATTAGTTGTCATTTAAAAAGTGATAAATGAATGAGACAATGACACAACAAGAATAGGTGTTGTCCGAATTTAAAGTCATAGTAACCTTTTTCTTACCTTGTAAAAGGAGACATTTAGCAGAATGTTTATACCACTCTTGTCAATTAAAATGAATATTAAAAACAAGTGCTGTCAAATGATTCATCATGATTAATCGCATCCAAAATTAAAGTTTCTGTTTGCATATTAAATGTGTGTGTGTGTGTGTGTGTGTGTACTATGTATATTTATTATGTACAAATAAATACACACACATACATGTATATATTTAAGATTTTTTGTTTGTTTATATAAATATACATATATAAATATAAATATATATTTGTGTTAATATTTTTTAAATATATACATGTATATTCGGGTATATATATAATACATAATAAACATACACAGAACAAACACATATTTTGTAAAGAAAAACTTTTATTTTGGATGTGATTAATCATTTTACAGCACTATTTCAAATATATCACTATGTATTTTCTTCATAATAGAGATTTGAGAACTTCAATGGGTAATATTTTCAGTTAATAATGACACACCACCCAAAAAAGCATATACGCCACACAAGAAAAAATAATGTTTCATAAATCATATATATATGACCTAAATTCGCTATATATTATAAACTGACAAAGTCATAACTGAGAGTTACAAATTTGTAATGGCATAAAAAAAAAATCACAATTATGTGAAAAAATAATAAGCATTATAAAATGTGATAATTCTGACATAAAGAGTTAATTTAAACTTTTGTGTTATAAATTACTTTTTAAATCTAATAACTTTGACTTTTTGTGTTAATTTTGCCATAACTTTCTTTTTATCTCAAAATTTTGAATTATATTTGATCTCATATTTTTGTAAATTTTTAATGTCCTAACTATGACTTTTTGTGAACTATGATTTTTATCTCATAATCTTTATATCACAAGTATAACTTTTTTATGTTAACAATTTTGTGAAAATATGATGTTATAATTTCATGTTTTATAACTCATTATTGTGACTTACTATATTATAAATAGATTTGTTTGTGTGTTATAATTATGTCTTCATATCATAGTTGTGCATTTTTTTCATTTACCAAAGCTTGTTTTTTCAATCCTGTGTGAGTTTCTTTTTTCTATAGAAGGCAAAAAATGACACTTCAGAAATGTCCTTTGTTGTGTTTCATAGACGAAAATCATACAAGTTTGGAATGACTTAGGGTAAGTAAAGACACTTTTCAAAAGATTCTTATATATAAATAAATATAACCATATGGATTCGGAACAAAATGAGAGCGAGTAAATGATGACAGGATTTTAATTTTTGGGTGAACTACATCTAAGGTCATTCTTTACAGCCTTCCCATTTACATTATAAATACTCATTTTAATCCCTGATTGAGTCCAGCTGGACATTAAACATGACAGCAGCCAGTGAATTATCTCATTACTGGTGTGTGCTTAGTTGGATGGAGGACTTTCTTTGAGAGTGTGTAACATAATGGCTGGACTCAATCAAGTGCCTCTATAGACTCAGGTGCACTGAGTCAGCACTTCACCAGAAGAGCTCTTCATGATGGAGCCAACCAATCGCCTTTGATACCTCTGCACTCGCTGAGTGTGAAAACTGCTCAGATAGAGAGTTTAAAGGATGCTTAGTAGTAGTGGGAAGGGAAATAAATATCTAATCTGGAGAGAGAGGGGCGTCAGGTGGAATGTGAGAGGGGACCAGTAAAACTGCATGTTGCCAGAATGCATTAGATTGCGTTTATTAAAATGTTGTATTTTCATGGAGTCTCACCGTTTCACATTAAATGACAGCTCTGATTATATGTGCAAGGGATTACACGAGATAAAAGCTCTCACAACCAACCAGCACCTGAAAGAAGGACACTGACCCGAATCTCATCTGTTATAACATCTAGTTACTGCTCAGTATGCACAGTCACACTATGTGGATTCTGTCACACAGAGAATATGTATACGAGATTCCCAAAAGAAAAGGTTAGACCTGTTACGCCATCTGCATAATGATAAAAAAACCCTTTTTCTTGGCATAAGACATTAGTGCGGCTGCTAAAGGACTGATTTCAAATGGGACCATAATAGTGTCACAGTAAGTCTTAGCTTTAGCCTGTGCATTAGCGAATGTTTATTCAGGGATTCCTTCTGTAGGTTACAGCATTATGCCAGTAGGTGGCGACAGATGAGTTCCTGAAGTGTCAGGTTTTTTTTTAAGGAATTGGTTGAGTAAATGATTCAATGAGTCATCTTAGAGGGATTCACTACATCATACATTCTACTGATTTGTTCAATAACAATAAGGCTGTGTCTGATATCGCAAACTAAAAACAGCAGTATGGCAGTGGTAGGCAAAAGTACTTGTATGACTTACTACTTCTGATGAAATTTTAATGAAATGTTGAAGTTTGCATACAATGGACACTTTACTATCCCATGATGCCACAGGAGAGGATCTGTGAATGACAGTGAAGTGACACAGCTGACATTGGTAGGTCTAACATTGTAGATGTACATACTAAACACAGTGTTTCACAAAATAGAGCATTCTTCTTAGTGGTTGCAAGTTAATTACTTATTCAAAAGAAGTACCTACTCAGAGAGTATGTGATTTCGGACACAGCCAGTGTATTTTCAGTATCATTTGATTGAGTGAATCATTCAACCTACTGATTTGATTAAAAAAGAAAATGACTGCTTTTGAAATAGCATTTTTCCCTATGTAGTTTGCAAATAATAATAATATTACTAATAATAATAATAATAATAATAATAATGAATTAATTAATCTGAAAAGAGGAGCATGTCATAATATTTTGTATTAGCTAAGTGTCTGGATAACCTTTTTCACCAAAATTTTGAAATGTGCATCCAATGGACAATTTACTATCCCATGAGGCCACAGGGCAGGGGTTGTGAATAGCAATGAAGTGATGAAACTGACCCTTGTAGGTCAGATGAAAATGACAGTATGGCAGATGTAGTCCACCCTGATTACATTCATACTAGAACACATCACAACAGTGGCATGCATTCAGGAACTATTACTGTGTTGATCAAAGATAAAACACTTCCTGATTTGACTTCATTAGGAAACGCCATTTGGAGGTTTGACTTCATTTGGAAACATATTAAGTTTTTTTTGTTGTTGTTGTTGTTGTTGTTGTTGTTGTTGTTGTTTTTGTTTTTGTTGTTTTTTACTAAAATGCTGTATAAAAGCAATATCACACTCGCAACCGTAATAATTGGAACAATTTTCTGAATATCAACATACCTCAGTTTGCATCTGTGAATACATAAATACCAATACCTGAAGATATAAACTGATGTGTTAAGTGAGTGATGTAATGTTCTCCTTCATGACACATCTGAATGTTTCATAAAGCACACAAAATGTTTTCAGTTTCACTTGTGCTTCATTAAATATAATGCTAGAAACAGCCCTCTATGTATTACCAGCACTTAAAGCCTTCTCTCAGCCTCCTCTTCAAAGACAGCTTACAATCACAATACATTAAGTTTGTTTTCACACGGCATCACCAACTTTATACATACAGTGTTATGTCTATTCATCTACCATGACTTGTAACTTTTAAAATACTGTCCGTCAGTCAGCAGAGCAAATGTGCCGTGATATTCATCAGGCTAACAGTAGCCGCATCGCTGACACTGATGATTCACGAACTAAAGTGTACTTAAATGCAGGTTTTCACCTTTTGCATATATTTATGTGAATACAGCACGGGGGGTGGGGTGTCCAAGCAATGATTCATTTCTGAAAGGCCAACAGCCCACGGACAAAAGGAAGAATTTGTGTACGTTAAGTGACACAACCTACTGAAAGGTAGAGGAGAATAGTAAAGTAAACTAGGTAGGCCTACTTTTTCCTATTCTCTATTTTTCATTCTGGTTCTCTTAGTTCTGTCATGCTTGCACAAACAAAGTTAAATAATATGTAGACAGCAAATGGCAAGGATCTCAGCTGTAAGCAAAGAATATGCAGAGAGTTTGTGTTAACGAGGCAAAAAATAAAGAAAATAAACACATGAGAATGTTTATTTATATAATAAATATTAACATTAATATATTACATGTATTATAATTTGTTTAGATATAAAATTACATAAAAACATAATATAACAAAAAGAATATTTAAAAAAATTTTATGACAACACAAAGTGAGTTCAGACACCATGTGATGCAACTCCCCAGAAACTCAAATATTTTTGTGAAATATTGATTCAATATTTTTTGAATGAAAAAAAAAATGCCGGACCCACTTTATATTAAGTGGCCTTAACTACTATGTACTTACAGTTTAATTAATAATTTAGTACAATGTACTTATTGTGTACATGTTTTTACATTGTACTTATATTAAAAAAAACGACATGTAATTACATCTGTACATAATTTCTGTAATTACATTTATAATTACTGTAAATGATGCAATTCTATTTTAGGGTGAACTGAATTGTCCTTTTAAGGACAAGTAGAAGACTTAAAGTGGTCCTGTTATAGTGACTGAAATGTGCGCTTTATAAATGCTGGATCTAATTCATTTATTAAGTCCAATAGAGTTTATGAGGCTGTGGACTGTAACTTATAGTTTATTACTTTCCAATCCTGTATAATAAAAATGTCATATTAAGTTACAGTGTATTTCGGATAACTTAATGATGTCAAATTGGAACATAAATCCACAAAAAAAGAAGTCTGAACAGTTTTATTCTATATTTAATGGTTTATCAGAGCCTATATATTATTAATAGCCAACACCTGCCATCAATCGTACTCTCTGATACTGGAAAACTTAAAAGAGCAGGACTCCAAACTGTAAGAAAAGCTTCCAAATGCCTCTATAACAAGACTATTGTGGGGGAAAAAAATATAAAGCATATCCTTTACAGTCTTGGTCCAGAGTGAAAGCAGACGTCCTTGGTTTAACTGTCCATTCAGCCATAAATGCTTCTCCAGATGCCCATTTATAACGTTATGCATTTCACAGCCTTGTTCTAGATGTGTTTTAAGCCCATTTAGAAGTGTATAATCATATTACTGTGCTTTCAAATGAAAATTCACCACCATTACATGCTTGGCATTTATTTTCACTGGCTTTTACATTCCCGTGACTCGGCCTGCTGCAAGTTTTCCCACCACAGTTGCACTGAGAGAGTGATTCAAGAGAATATAGGGAGTCTAATACTAATGTGTTAAATCCTTCAGTTCAGCCAAGCCTGGACTCACGACGACTGCAGCATCTCGACACAAGTCGGATTAGACCCAGGGATTAAGACAATGTAAGTCCTGAAGAAAAAGCATCCCTTCTGTAGCAGACTGCGCTTCAGGAGATTAAAAGACGCTCTACTGTAGCATTAACTGTTAAGCACTCACAGGATCTTTGAATAAAGGCAGTGTTTGGATAATGTACGTGTTCACAGAAGGTCACACAGCTCTGCAGACAGGCCCAGATGTAAGAGCAGTGTTTTCTTCTTCTTCACATTTTCAACATTAAATTAGCCAATGCTGTTAATAATTACAGGGACATGGAAGGGCCAGGCGATATATCAGGACCGTGTGAATGATGAGCTCAGTTCAGAATTCATCCACTAGTGTCTGTGCTGTCGAGTTAACAATACTGCAAAATATTGAGTGTCCCCAACTAAGCAAGCCAAAAGGAATTTAACGCATTTTCAAAAACAATGACAAACAATGCACTTTTAATCCGTCGAAATCATAATAATAAAAAAAACAGTATGTAATATTTAAGCAATGACATGAGCAAGATTACTGTTGTTTTGAATGACATGCTGACATTCAGACCAAAAGCATGACTGCAGGTGTGATATTGCTTTTCTACAACAGCAGCTTTACACTTCAACAAGTCTGCATTCATTTGATGAAAAAAATGCAAAGACATTTGTAAGGTTGCAAAAGATTTGATTTCAAAATAAATGCTCTTTGTTTGAGCTTTCTATTCAAAAATGTATCCCTGTTTCCATAAAAATGTTAAGCGCCACAGCATTGATAATAATAAGAAATATTTCTGAATAATAATTTGACACTGAAGACTGGAGAAATGGCTGCTGAAAATTAAATTAAAAAGTTAATTACATTTTAAAATAAATTACAATAGAAAACAGTTGAAATTGTAATATTGAAATATGTGGCCTTGGTAAGCATATGAGACATTTTCAGACATTTTCTTACTGTGGTGTCATATTTAACCAGCTTTTATTTTATTTTTGTTTAGGTGAAAATATTTCCAAAAGCAACAGTCTACAAATTGTACATATTCTGGTCTGAAACGCCACAAACACTGACAGGCGAAGAGAAACAACCTGTGCAGCCGGACTGTAGCAGTCAAACAAGTTTGAAAACCAAAATAACCGTTGAATAATTCATATCAAAGTCAACATGGGATGATGGATCACAGCCTATTTTGTATCTGTAATATGACACATTTCAAGGTGAAACAGCTTTTGCAACGAATTAAATATATATATTGTTTATGATTATTTGATTGGATGGTGAATCTGGTTGGAAGGGAGTGGTTAAAAAGGGCTTGGTTATGTCAGCTGAGAATGAAACTTGGGGAAAAGAATTAATGAAAAATTACAATTTCAATTAATGAACAATGAAGGATGGATCAGGGTGTCATTAGAGCTCTGTTGAAGACACGTTACCAGATCATCAAGATCAGCAGCCAACTCTAAAGCTTGCATGGACAAGTGAGAACAAGCAAATGAAATTAGGCCTCACTGTGACTCACTCTTCCCTCGAGCTCCTCTCACCACCCTACCTAAACGCTCACAAGGCTTGCTGCTGATGGAGAGAGAGACAGAACAGAAGTGCTCATAACACATCCACTGATGAGAGACAGACAAAGGGGGAGGCCTGGAGACACAATGAGCTAAGAAAGAGAGAGAGAGAGAGAGAGAGAGAGAGAGAGAGAGAGAGAGAGAGAGAGAGAGAGGCTCATTAAAAACACGTGTTGCTGGGGTGTGCAGGGGGCCCAGAACAGAATCCAATTATCACCTGCCTTTTTCTCAGCACCACTGCATCAATACTTCATTACAAAAGTAGCATCCACAGAGATTCACATTCAAACAGGACCGAGTCTCCAGGCCTGCAGTACACCTACCTATTCAACTCCAGAGCATGGGTGCATGCCTCAGATCGCCCAGTGTGAAAGAACCACTCACAACTGCTTTATTTGAGGAACCTAAACACTGATCATTTTTTTTCTTTAAAATGGCAGCTTAATGGGGACAGGTTGAGGAAACTGCTTCTCCTGTATGATAACTGTAATTTGTGCTTCTTTTTACAAAGATTTTATGCTGACATATACAGTCCAGACCAAAAGTTTGGACACACCTTCTCATTCACAGAGTTTTCTTTATTTTCATGAAAATTGTAGATTCACACTGAAGGCATCAAAACTATGAATTAACACATGTGGAATTATATATGGAATTATATGCATAACAAAAAAGTGTGATATTGTAGGTTCTTCAAAGTAGCCACCTTTTGCTTCGATTACTGCTTTGCACACTCTTCTTGGCATTTTCTTGATGAGCTTCAAGAGGTAGTCACCTGAAATGGTCTTCCAACAGTCTTGAAGGAGTTCCCCGAGAGATGCTTAGCACTTGTTGGCCCTTTTGCCTTCTGTCTGCGGTCCAGCTCACCCCTAAACCATCTCGATTGGGTTCAGGTCCGGTGACTGTGGAGGCCAGGTCATCTGGCGCAGCACCCCATCACTCTCCTTCTTGGTCAAATAGCCCTTGATGCCTTCAGTGTGACTCTACAATTTTCATAGTCATGAAAACAAAGAAAAGTCTTTGATTGAGAAGGTGTGTCCAAACTTTTGGTCTGTACTGTATTGAGATTGTTTTTCAATAATAAATTTTTTGATACTTTTGGAGCTTTGGTGTTGCAGACTTTGTATTTAAATATTTGTCCGCTTGTTTCTTGGTCGAGCACCCAGTTTAGATTGATGTGCGTGCTTTTGCCTGCTTTTTATCTACAGCAGCAGAAGACCACACCGGTGGCGTTCCTGTCAGCTAAGAACAGGAAATGGGGGCTACAATTCACACAGGCTCACCAAAATTGGACAATAGAAGATTGGAAAAATGTTGCCTGGTTGTGATGAGTCTCTATTTCTGCTGCAACATACAGATGGTAGGGTCAGAATTTGGCATAAAGAACATGAAAGCATGGATCCAACCTGCATTGTCTCAACGGTTCAGGCTGGTGGTGGTGTAATGGTGTGGGGAATATATTCTTGGCACACTTCGGACCCCTTAGTACCAATTGTGCATTGCTTAAACACCACAGCCTACCTGAGTATTGTTGCTGACCATGTCCATCCATTTATGACTACAGTGTACACATCTTCCGATGCCTACATGCAGGAGGATAATAAACAATGTCACAAAGCTCAGATCACCTCAGACTGATTTCTTGAACATGACAATGAGTTCACTTTACTCAAATGGCCTCCACAGTCACCAGATCTCAATCCAATGGAGCAGCTTTGGGATGTGGTGGAACGGGAAATTCGCGTCATGGATGTGCAGCTGACAAATCTGCAGCAACTGCGTGATTTTATCATGTCAATACCGACCAAAATCTCTGAGGAATGTTTCCCACACCTTGTTGAATCAATGCCATGAATAATTAAGGCAGTTCTGAAGGCAAAAGGGGGTCCAACCTGGTACTAGCAAGGTTTACCTAATAAAGTTGCCAGATATATATATAGCAAAACAATCTGTATGTAAGTATGTAGTCTATATATGTAGCTATGTGTATGTTTTTTTTGTTGTTTTTTTTTTGATGTAAACATGCACTGGATGTGTTTGACCATAGTGCTCGCAATGCTTTAGCAGCATAAAAAAAAAATTCTCAAGATATCTTTTCTCGGTTACTTTTTTTGGAAATTTGTCTTTGGCTTCACATTTTTCTTTTCCCATTCCACTGCCTCTGTCTCACGTTTTTAATGCAAAAACATGCTCTGTGGCCCTTAATGCCAGTGCACACAGAGCGTTAACTATAAAGATAACTATATTAGCATTCACACCAACGGACGATAATGTTCTGTTTATTATAAATTCGTTAAATACTCAAGTCCTTTAATGTCAGGTGGATTCTGGTTGGCTGCATATATTTCTGTTGTTTGTTTTAAAAATGTTACAATTCAAAAAATGTATTTCTGGAATAACATTTTAAGAAAAAAACAAATGTGATTTCAGATTTTTCAAACTTAAATACACACATATATATATATATATATATACCAGCATCATCAAGAAGCAAGATGCCTTATGTGCAGTGCTAAATCAAAGTGAGAAATCCCATGGTTTTGCTAACTGTGCTAATTGGCTGCGAAATACATTTAATTTAATACTAAAATACCTACTAACATTACAGCACACTAGATTCAGAAGAGCAGCTGTGTTTGTAGAATAATTGCATCACCTGGCATCTCAGTATTTAAGCTATACACAGATGAATTCAAGCTTTCTGTGCTTCTTAATAATAACCTAGAGTATCTAATAAAAAGCAATAGAAAATGTTAGAGTTCAAAGGTCAAAAGGGGCCACATCAACTGTGAGAGTCAAGCCGCTCACAAATTGGATGTTTGCTTCCCAAAACATACACGCTGCATAATTGGGGGGCAGCAATTTTAAACTGATCGATCGTGCAACCAGCTGCTAAAAGGGGGAGGGAGAAAGAGAGAGAAAGAGAGAGAGAGAGAGAGAGAGAGAGAAATCTCAGGCACAGAGCTTTTTTCTTTTATAAGTCTATATTAAAGAGTTTTATAATTTTTCATATAAAATTATTGATCTCAATAATAATTCACAGAAAAAACATGATGCACACATGTTTTTGGTGTGAATTATTATTGAGATCAATAATTTTATATGAAAAATTGTATAACTCTTATATGACCGGATATCAGAGTTTTGAACTCTCTCACAACAGACACGGAAGAGAAGACAATGATGAATAAAGTCGTTATTTTTGGACCAAAATGTATTTTCGATGCTTCAAAAAATTCTATCTGACCCTCTGATGTCACATGGACTACTTTGATTATGTTTTTCGTACCTTTCTGGACATGGACAGTATACCGTACACACAGCTTCAATGGAGGGACTGAGAGCTCTCAGACTAAATCTAAAATATCCTAAACTGTGTTCTGAAGATAAATGGAGATCTCACGGATTCAGAACGACATGAGGGTGAGTTATTAATGACATAATTTTGATTATTGGAGGAACTAACCTTTTAAGCTTTACGTCATCAGTCCAGCATAGCGAATTAAGAACGGGATGCACGTGTAAAGGCGGGCGTACACGGTGCGATTTTTGCTGTCGTATGAGCTCGCATTCGTCTATTTTCATTCATGTGGAAATCGTGTATGTGCAAATGGTCACAGCTTGTATAATGTGTGAGGAGTTACGAGCCGAGCAGAGTGCCTTACAAGCACTTCTACGACCTCCAGATAATTTTTAAACATGTCTAAAAGCTATCGGTTTGATTTTGTGACATGTGCGGTTGAACGTTCCGATTTGTTGATCTATCTGAAGTTGACCAATCACGAAGCAGGTAAAAGACTATTCAGCAATTACATTTGGAAATAATTAGAAACGACGTTTCTGTATGCACAAACTTGCGTGACACGCTATGGTTATATACTTTCCAATATCTTCCACGACCACATCGAAGCATGCGCACACAGATACACTTACCTCAAGCTGTTTTTGAAGAACAGAAAGTCCTTGCTTTTGTCTGCTCTGCCAAACTCTTTGCCATGCCCTTCTTTTACTTTTCTTTTTTAGTCTTTCATAAGCCATTGCTGCCACAAAAAAAAAAAAAACTCTCTTCCTCTGACTCCATGTTTTTGGAAAACAGGAAAACAGTAATATTGTGAAAAAAAAAAAAAAAACTAATTCTCAGCTTTCAAATTATGTTAATTTTATCACAAAATCCAAACAGTAACTGCCATTTTGATGCTTTTTAATGTGATGTGAGTGTGACACATCATATCTACCAGAAGTTCTAGCAGCAGTACAGAGCATCAGTCTCTTTCTTGTTACTACAACATATAGTACAAAATAAACATGAATGAACATGAGGAGGTATGTTGAAAGATACGGTACATCTTCCAGATATATATTACCTCTCATGCAATCACTGAACTGAACCATCGTTTCAGTCACATAGAGGTGTCAATAAAACTTTTAATAAATGCATTTGCCTCCGGAAAGTTGTATAATGTTTAAATGTTTGTTAGTTAGCTAGAAAAAAATACACCAGAGTAAAAAACTATTAATTATAAGTTATAATTAAATGATTTTACTGTAGGCCATACAGCGTTTTTATTGGAGTGTGAATATTATAGGCTGAATGAGTTATATTTCACAGCATAGTTTATTTTTTGATGAAAATTAAAAAAAATTCAAAGGAATAAATATCAAATGACAATGTATTATATAGTACACCGAGCAGAGGGTCACGAGGGCTGGAATTGAGAGTCACTGGTATAGTATACTGTGAAACTGTGGTATTATAGTCTATAACATATACATGCAGTATGTTTCACCATCTCATTTGAGGACATTTTTGTTTACTTGTGTGTGATAAACAATGCTGGTACTGTGTTTAATTTCCACAAATCTGGGATCTGAAATGAAACCAGCAAAACTGATTAGTTAACAAATCTAGGGATAGGAGTTTTATCTGTTCACGGCAGTGAAATATTTCACGCACCCAATTCCAGAAACTCCACAAACGGCCCAACAGTCTACACTACAGAGGTAGGACTGATGCCAAGATTCCTTTACAAAAGATTAAAACCCAGCCTGGAGGGGTTTCAGAGGGAAGGACACAAGAGAGATGGAGAGAACCATCCCATTAGTAAGCATGTACGCAAAGACCTCCGCCCTTAGTGCGGTGCATCATCTTGGCATCCTCTCAGATAGAGAAAAAAGCGAGAAGAACAAAACACACAGACATCCAGAGAACAATGTACGTGTATATTTCCATGGTTGGTCTTGTCAGGAGTTTGAGTGTAAAGTGCCAGCTGTGCCAGTGTGTGTTCAGCTCAGAGGGAGTGTTAATGCCACTATGGGCCACAGAACAGACTCAGCCTGAGGCCCACACAGACAGCGGCACTGGAACACATTGCATGACAGCATGCTGCTGCACTATTTATGGAGGACGGGACAAAAAGAGCAAAGAGACATTGGACAAAAGAGTGAAAGGAGAGAAATTAGTCAAGTGAATCTCTTAAATATTGTCAAAGAAATATCATGGCTACACTGAATTTCCCAAAAGAAATAGTAAAACAAAAACCCATTTTGAATAAATAAATCGATACTGTTAAAAGGACCGTTAAGGGTTAGTTCACCCAAAAAAAAAAAAAAAAACAAATCAAATAAAAAATCACCTTAAAAGTGCAGGAAATCAACCTGTGTGCTATTCAAAAACGTCAGAAGCTAGTTTCAATTCATTATTCACTGAAAGTTTAGGCATTAGGCCTTGTGTAGTTCATGAGAGAAGTAATGCTATTTCAGTGAACTGGGATGATTCGGTTCATAAAACCAGTCTGAATGATTCAGTCATGAATCACACTGATCCAGTTCAGTTCACTGACTCAGTGATTCCGTCCCAATGGTTAACAATTCACAGTGAAAAATGAACTCAATATTTGCTTCTCATATTTTTTTTTTTAAGTATTGTTTGCCTTCACAAAACAATATAGTTAATGATACTTCAAGAACTTTTTGAAGAGCAAAAGCTTTTGTCTTAAATGTCATTTAACAGAAAAGTGACTCAAATTAATAATCATGCAATAAATAAATGAATACTAAATTATAAATAAATATGATTTAATATATTGTTATGAAAATAATGTAATGCAATTTTAATGGAAAATGACTACAATAGTAATTAGATAATTTAATTGAATATTAAATATTTTAATTTAATACATTGTCATGAACAATATCAATATAAAAGTGACTATTAGTAATAATTTCAATAATAAATAAGGGAATATTACACAATATTAATCATATGTATTTTTATATGGTCATGAAAATAATTGCAATGAAAAAAAGTTTAATTTTGTATATGCAAATTTTTTTGTTGTTTTACATTCTAGGGTGTAATATGGCACTTCTTTGTGAGATTAATCTTTCTAATATTTTTATTCAGATGGAATAAGAGAGACTTTAAAGTACAGTCCTGTGCGAACTAGCGATGCTCTTCCAGTTTTGAATCGCACACTCCATTCAGGTCACTGGACAATCATGGTGGACCTCCCTCCCATCAAGCCCGATTCAGACACGTGACCCATGAACATGTGGCAGATCCCCTACAGAGGCAAAAACCTGGCCTTCTGCTCACAAGCCCAGCAGCCGTTTTATCATCGAAAGAGCTTTATCTTCCACAATAGCCCACTTTTTCTGACAAACCATCTGTTACGCAAAAAAAGAGAATCAGCAAAACGGTTTTAATTCTACAACGTCCACACACCGGAATCTTGATTGAAACCCTTGGGCAGGGGTGCCAACCCACTGAACACTGGTAGAAGCACAGAGATCATCAATCATAACTTGGGCTGGATTCTCAACCAGCCAACAGCAAAAGAGGAGCCTACAGTACTACAGCATCCAGCCCCCAATTGGCTCTCACTAACGAGAACAGAAAAGACTCTAGAGAGATCAATAAAATGAGCGGGCCACAGGAATATGAGCCTGTGACTCCGAAATAGGCAGCCTGTCAGACAGAGTACTGCACAAAGAGAGATAGAGGGCCAAATCGAGACAAAACAGACAGAGACCGCAAAACAGCTTCAAACCTAGAGCAGGACGCTGAGAATGATGGGTCAGGTTTCTGTGCTGAGTTAGAAGGGTGAGGGACTCTACAGATGGAGGCTGAGATGCAGACATGGTTGTCTAGTTGGTGGCTAATGACATCCCTCGTTACAGGTGCTAGCTTTCCCTGCAGGCAGCGGGTTTATTTGCTTAACTCATCTCTTCGGCTTCAAAGGAATGAAGAGAGCAGATGTGACTCAATTCGGTTTGACAGATCGAGAGGGTGGGAGAAAGCCGCAACAGTCGACACGTTCTATTACCAGAAGTAAGAATATTTCCAAGAGTACATTCTTCAAACCTCTTTCTCATTGGCCTTGGCGGTGGAGGAGGAGGACCACGCTTTGAGGTGTTTTAGCACGCTCCAAGCATTGATTAAAAGGGTCACTGCAGCCAAGTCATGCGGAATCAGGGAACTGTTTCCATGCACAGTCTTCATGGGGAATGTATTGGGCTAAATTACTGTGAAAAAACACATTAGTCGTGTCCAAAGTATTGAAGTATTACAATGTCTATATAGGTTCTCATTGTAAATTATAAATCATATGAAATTAAACTGAAGGCTTTCAATTTTCATACTTGCTTCAAAAGGATAGTTCACTCAGAAATAAGTCTCTGCTACTGCTTGGGTAAATAACTAAAAGTACTACATTTTTCAGCAGTGTTACAGTAGTTCAGCTATTTTTGTAAGTCTAACTTTTTCAGTACTACTTTATCCAGCAGTGTAGCACAATCAAATGCTAATGTTAATGTTTTTGAACATCTGAGGGAATAATCAAATGCACTTACCTCAATGGTCCATTCTTACACTCTCTTATATGAAGCACTGGGAAGCCAAATTTCTTTTGAGTAATCAGTTTATTCAGATGCTTTATGTAAATTAATAGATTCACTTTTTTTTTTTTTATCCAAAGCAACTTACACTGCATTCAAGGCATACATTTTTAGCATTTAATTTATTGTCTGGGTATCGAATCCAAGACCTTGGCATTTCTAGCACTATGTTAACTGTGTAATGTTACCTACCTCATGGTATATCATGGTAAGTGTCTATCAGATGCAAACTTCAAAATCTCGCCAGTAGTTTATCATCCAGGTACTTTTCAAATACTATGAAACTCAAAATATTTACATTTCACATACTGTTTTTCATGTGTTACATTATTAAGGTAGACACTCAGATTGTTTGTCATTGCTGTGTCTGGTATAAATTTGTCAAACTCTGGATTTAGTTACTTGGCTAACTACTTATATATATATACATAAAGCATTCCAGTCAAAACATCTCAAACTAAACCTGAAAGTGGGTCTAGATATTGAAGACACACCAGCACCTCACTCAGATTGCATTCTTGTCAATTCAAACACAGCTATCACTGATGCGAATGAGCATGACGTAATGCGATTTACCTATAATTTTGGGTTTTTGATGTGATCTCCATTAATTCAGTCTGATGGAAAATCGAAAAAAAAAAATAGGCGCCATTAGAAACGTAAATTTCTCATCACCAAGTCTCACGGTTACAGACCAAAGTTTCATACTTCATAGTAATACTTACTGATTCAAACCCAAACTCTTAAATATGAGCTATAGTAATGCTTAAAGCACCATTAAAAAGCACACTTTGAATGATTCCAGAATAAAATAAAACTCCAATGCAGCTACCTATTGTATAAATGCAAATGACTCAAATTAGCAGCTCTCTTATCAGATTTGAACTCAAAGCCACCAGACTTAAACTGTTTAACCACTAGTTCTGCTCATCTAGATTAAGGGGAATGATAAATTGTGTATTCACAAGCTTAATGCAGTATGCTGGTACTCCTCAGCGAGACAGAAAATAAGACTCTAGCTAGATCAATGGTCTCCCTGATGACAAATTGATATTAAAATAATACAGGTTTAATGACAGACTGACATAATGACCATTGCTTGATTAATCAACTATTCAAATCTAATGTTATTTTTGCATCTGGCAGATGCTTTTATCCAAAGTGATTTACACTGCATTCAAGGTATACAAGGTATACTTTTTTAATCGTTTCATGCTCTCTAAGAATCAAACCCATGACCTTTTGTTGGCGTCATTCTGTGCAGTGTATACCACAGGTATATAACTGTATCAACCACAGTCACTATTACAAGGTGCCTCAAATTGGCAACTCTTATTTACCCTTTTTATTAGTCGAACTTTTGCATATTTGATGGGTATACAATAAAATATCCATCAAACCTCTAATTTCCCAAATTATGTTTTCAATTGACACTGCAGAACCAAAATGGCAGTTGCACTGGAATCTGACTCTTATCCTTAGTGAAAAGCACTGCTCTATTGAGAGGGTGACCGAGTCACCGCTGTGTCCGCCGGATGGGTATGCTGCAGGGAGGCTGATACTGAGGTAACAGGATGGGTAATTAGATTGGAAGTCTGAGTCTCGCAGAAAGACCCCTCACCCTTCCCCAGCTAGACTTTCTTCAATCCTACTAAAATTAGAGCCGAGCCAAAGGCAGGGCACAATAACCGCAGAGGGTCAAACATGAGACCAGGAGAGGAAGAGGAAAGAAAATGCAGGTTGGCAGGAGAGAATGAGGAAGCGAAAAGTGAATTACTAAGACTTGAGGAGAGTGAGAGAGAGGAAAGCAGAGAGAGCCTACAGTGGTCAGCGTTGTGACTAAAGCACAAGGGACGTGTGGGAAGCCTACGGCTTGGTAAAGCACACACTTCCCCACCCCCACACCTCCTTTCAAGGCAACTATTTAACATAAAATTGATTTATATCAAGCCCTAAATTGCTTCCAAAGGATTTGCTCCCGTGGAAGCGCAGACAGAGGTCTGGAGTCAAGTGCATGAGCTAATGAGGCCCAGGGTTTCCATGTGAACAGGAAAGAAGAGAAGCAGCATGCACTGACATGTCAACAAAAACCGCAGCGGTGACCTGTGACAGGCTGTTGGGTTTAACTACATTCCCAACAAGAAAGATCTTTAAAAGGTCATTCCGGGGTTAGCTTGAGGAGGCGGATTCGCTTGGAAACACTAATAATAAAAAGCATAAACTACATCAACTGCAACTACTTTCCACATGAAAACGCTCCTGGGGCTTTGCTGCCATTTCAGTCTCACTCAGAGCGAACACTGGCAGCAGACCAGTAAAGAGGAAGGATGAGAGCGGGCGGATCTGTACTGTCGACGTGGGTTGTGGGTCAAAATGAGAACTTTCCTTTTTAGTCATTTAACTTTGCCAAACTATGTTCTGAAAACACAAGGATGGAAGTAATTACTCATCTATAAACACATGAAGACTCAAAGCTAAGGTTCTTCTGCAACACCGTGAGTTTATCACCAAAAGGGACAAATTTACACTGGAAAGTTGGCACAGATTTTGGTGTCTTTATGCAAATGACTTAATGCTGCTCTGAAATTGCATAAATGCATTTATACAGCTATTACAACTATCTACTTTGATACTAGGGGTTGAGGTGGGTTGGAGCAGGCATAATTTAGCCTGGATTGTAAGTGCCAATGCATCTTTAGACTGAATTTGGCTGTGTAAAGATACCTTGACACATGATGCATGTTGAGCATGCCTCATTGATGCATGTCTCATTGATCCTCATCTGTTGCATCAGATACCTGAGCACACTCTCATTAAACACACATTCCATTAAAAGCACAATTGCTCAACAGAACCTGCTTACATCAAGGTTTGATCTAAACATAGTTTTCTAGGTGCCTTGCTCATGAAAGCACATCCTTGTTGTGCATGAAACGTACACAAGACTAAAATTATTCACGAGAGCTGCTTGATGCACGTCTTATTCACCTTCATAGGTTTCAAAACATGCTCAGCACAGCAACCAGCAGGACAAGCAGTTATTACACCGATTGCCTGAATGTTGCTTGCACTTACAATGGAAGTCTATGGGGAATCCGTACAACAGCTGCCTCATGGACATCCACTGTAAATGCATTTCTGCTGATTTTACAATCTGAGGCATAAGCCAGTATGTTTTTCTGTGGCAATTGACATGCAACAGATGCTATTCATAGAGCTTAACCATATAATACATTAACTATATTCATCCGTAAATGTTCCTTTAAACTTGAAGTCTTAAATTTGAAGTTTTGGATACAACCCCACCTTCCTGCTATGTCCATTTCCAACCTGCTTCAACACACCTGCCTATGATTTTCAAGTGATCCTGAAGACCCTGATTTACTGGTTTTGGTTTGTTTGATTAGGGTTGAAGACCTTTGCTTTAAACAAAGCACAAAACTTTCAAGGGAGCCACTGGCACTTAAAATAAAAAATTCAAGTCAAGTTACAGAACCATTTTATAAAGACTGTATTTGATTGTGTGCATTGCTTCTTTCTTCAGCATTTAACAAGTTACTGCACTTACTGTACTGTTCGAAAATTTTTCCATTTAAGTCCATTGTAGTCAGTCTGAAACCCTGAGGAGTAGCCATCAAGAGACAAACTTTGAAAGAGACACATAAGAGCCACTTCATGAATTCAATTTATTTTTGACATTACAAAACAGGTAAAAACATCTGTGAATAAGTACTCTCTTTGTAGTCATACATAATATGCAGGCTGAGTGTGAGTGCTCTTTGATACATCAACTTCCAAACAAGTTTGAATTACTTTCAAATTTAAAGAAAAGTTCTGAAAGTCACTGGTTTCTTTGACCCCAAAGTCTTTAGTTTGCTCCTACTGAGAGAAGGCCAACAGCTAGGCACTTCAGTAAGCTCAAATCCATTTTAGCTGAATTGTAAATACAGCCTCATCAATTCTTTTAGGAAAATAAAATAATATAGACTCCTGGCTCTTGTATTTCATCACTAATCCCAAGCAATTCCCATGGCTTCCCTACATTTTGTTATTTGCGTCTGATTATGTGGATGTTGGAAAACATGCAGTGGAATGT
Source organism: Carassius auratus (assembly GCF_003368295.1). NCBI lineage: Eukaryota > Metazoa > Chordata > Actinopteri > Cypriniformes > Cyprinidae > Carassius > Carassius auratus. Next base: position 562,883 of record NW_020527548.1, on the reverse strand, counting down.
TACATTCAGTGATAGCCAAGGTGGAGGGCTACGGATTACTCAAGCCAGATTCCACATGGATGAATTCGATTCATCAGGCCTAGTTATTATCAGCTTTTTTCACACTGAAGGAGGTGAGCAAGAAACAGTCACAACTCATTCCTGTGCACTCAAAACCCTGACTCCCTGGAGAGTGTGTACTGGTTATGTGTGAAACTAGCTAAAAAGCCATGTAGGAAGACAGACATTCAGTGGTGGAAGCGTTTCATTTGCATTCGTAAAGCCATGCTTCCTGTTTTCAGCATGCACAATGTGTGTTAAGAGGAAAGAGCTGCCAAGCCACAATGCCCCGGCTTCAGACCACCACACATTCCTTTCACATTACCTCAGAGGCATTACCCCAGCAGCTGTAGGCCATGCATGTCTGACATAAACAGATATGACCATGTAAACAAAGACGCATTAAGTGCACACAGTGGGTATGAATATTTCCTCCTGATTGAGACTAGTTTTCTTTACCCCCTCGTATCTGTCTGGGAAATTATTTAAATATTTCCATTATCTGCTTTTGCAATTTCTCATTATGGATGAAGTCTGCATACGCATCAGTCCACCTCCTACCCACACACATCCATTTCCAATTGTTCGATGGCACTTGAGCGGTGGCTGATGCTTATTAAAATCTATACTGATGACTGATTTGTCTCTAATGCAATAAGGCATTAGTTCTGTTAGCCAGACGGCAAACAGTGGCAGCTCCGTGGGGGGACGGACACAGTGTCAAAGATAGTAATTGGTCAAAATGACAGGCTCAAATCCTATGTGCACTGGAGGGAGGTGGGGGGGTGAGCAAAGGATGGAAGCCACAGCAATGTACACTAACAGTGACAAACACAGCGAGGACTAGAAAAAGCAGCATTTATGGTAAGCTCTCAATTAAGGCAAGAAAGACCTTTATTCAGAAGGTTAAAACGTTAGAGCTCCACCAGCATAAACCCATTCAAACATATCTACTCACGAGCACGATGAAAATTACCATGGCAATTAAAGGACAAAGTCTGTGCTAAGAGATAGGGGCTGGACAGCTCTAAATTAGCATGTACGTTCCTCCGAGCAAGGAACCGAGGAAGACATGCTTGTCTTGCAGAATAAAAGCACTGGAGTATTGTCTGAAGTAGACGTCTGGAGAGCCTGGACAGAATTTTTGAGCTTGTTAAAATGATTTCTTAGCTAAAATGAACAGAAGCAGTCCATTTAAAGTAAAGTGTGCTTAGAAAGCACTGGATGAGGTGAACAGAAAAAAAGAAACTTTCAGAATAGAGAAAATGACCTTGCATTACAACTGGTGAGCCAATAAAAACACCACCAAGAACTCAAGACATTCCCGTTTTAACCCATTAACAGGTTGCTGGTTCAAACTTTAGTCGACAGGACCATCGATTTCTGCATTTCCAGCCCATTCAGAAGCTGTTGAGTCAGACTGTATGGTCCATGGACGTTTCCTTAAAGACAGCTGGTGTTCAGAGGTAAGATTGTTCTTACACTGCAAACAAACACTTGTCTTTTCCTGTAGAAAAATAGCAAGTCAATTAGTAAAGCAAGCAAGAGGGAGGAGCCCACACAACTCAGATGTTTGAATCAACTTCCACGATGAGTCCATACATCACATTAAGCCACTGGAGCTACCAGTAATTACAAGGCTTAATATAAAGTTGAAACCGAAAGCAAGCCCATTAGGGCAGTGCAACTTTGTTCCATTTACTGCTTCTTGCAGAACATGCAGATTTAGAAAGCTTTGACTCATCAGAATTAAGATGGATGAAAACTACAGACTACAACAATTAAAAGTAACAACTTTTTTGAATGCACAAGCATTGATGCATGTTTAAGTGGAAAAGATAACTGACCTGAGGAGAGGTCTGACATCCCCAATTAAACTTCACATTTCCAGGAATTTCCAGGCATCACAACCTGAGGGAAGAGAGATGGCTATTAGCAAATAACCAAACATTGTCATGATAAACTATATTGTATTGAGGAAGCTCATGCAATCTGCCAAGTTTGAGTCATGCAACTCAATCTTTTCCAGGTAAATTCTTTAGGTGGGACATTTGAGTATTTTAATACGTTAAATAATTAAAATCGCAAAAGAAAAAAAAAAAAACAACAGGAGCAGCATTACAAACAGATGGATCTAGATTTGACACGGAGCTCTTTTAGCATGAGTTGCATTACAGTTCTGCTCTAAAATGTTAGTACAGAAATATTATAAGCAAAATTACTGCATGTTTGTATGTTTTTTTCCACTTTACTTTTATTTTTTTTAACGAATGGATATTTTAAATCATTGCACGCTGTTTCCAAACAATTTTATGTATATAAATTTAACACTACTCACAAATTTAGGGTTAGGGTTACCTTTACAATGCTGCAGTTAAAGGTTTAACGGTCCTCTCCTGTCCTTTTTGCTAAAAGCAGCCAACTTGTCTTTGCATCAGTCTTGACAAATATGGCCCCTGCATAACTTAATTTTTAAATTCAAATTATTTCAGGCTGTAATACATTTCCCATTCTAAGTGAGACCAAAAGTAAAATGTCATTCAAGAAAAGTTTAATACATACCCAAGCATCGAATGCTTTAGTTCTCTCTATAGACATTAGGAAGCTATCCAGGTTATTTTTAAAGAGCACAGGTCTTACCTCTAGGGTCCTTTTTAAGTATAAAAAGAGAGAGAAACATTAAAGGTGTGCTTTTAATTGTCAAATCAAACACTTTAAACAGACTCCTTTAGTGTAGTTTACGTCTTCATGCATTGTTTTAAATTTAAAATCTGTTTTTGAAGAGGAAGAAATGTTGGATCCGAAGCTTAGAAGTTATTTAAAAGGCCATTTCAGATTTTATGAAGACAAAGAAAAATAAACCAGGTTAAAGTTTCATAAAAAACAAACTAGGCTTTATTGACAACTGCTGCAAAACATGTTTTGGACAGATTTAGTTACCTATTTAGGCAAACTTACACATGTGTCATTATGCATTTTATGGAGAGGATACAAATACTAAAATGGCAGTAAAAGTACAGTTTTTGGTGTTTTTTTTTTCCTTTTCCTTTTTTAAATTATGTACAATAGAGTCAGTTTTAGCTGCAGTATCCCTTTACATAAGAAAGAGATGACCCTTGTGGAGATTGCTGTCCAAATCCTTTTTAAAGCAGTTTGTGCATGCAGTTTATATAGCATTGCGTCATCCATGATAATCTGACATGTTTGATTTGTTTTCCCTTTTAAACATAAGTAGCCAAACATGGGTTATTCTGCAGAACATTTATGAAGAGCAACATCTTATTTTAACAAATTAAGGATTTGAGGACATTCCATCTCAACAGCGTCTAATTGGGCTATATTTCAAAACTCTAAAGATAAAAGGAAAAATATTGAGGTCTAAATCTACATTTACAGCTTTTGAGACTATTTAAATCAAATAAGAAATAATCAATGGCTGTTGGAAATACCATTAAAGACATTTTGCATTTCAGTTATTTATATTCCTTATTACAAAACAGACATTACGTTTAGGGTCTTTTTGATAAGCTAGTATTAAACAGAATTTTGAAATGTAGCCTACATGGGAATCTGCAACTGCACCTCTGCAGAGTTTTTAAGGTAACACAAAAAAAGTGGCTGTACAGTTGTTAGGCTTTACCTTCCAGCTAAATACTTTTTCCCCAATCACTGGAACAAATTTTTTACCATCCACATATGCAAAAAAGCAAGGGTAGGTATGAGCAGAGGAAGAGATACTGGCAAAAAAATAAAAAATAAACCAAACAAAAAAACAGCAATGTTTAAACTAATCCTTCTAAAGTTTGTTTATTCTTGAGGCATTCAAATGCCGTTCTCTCAAGTTTCTTTTAAAAAAGTCCAGAGTAAAAAAAACACGACCAAAAAAAACTACTAACGGACAATTACTTTTGTCGGGTAGCTTAAAGCGTGAGCTGCCATGGGAGACAGTTGGCATGGCGATGCGTTGGGTGACGTTCCACTAGTCAGATTTAGTATCGTCCATAGGGGTGCTCCCTTAACCCAGGCTTGGTCGGTCTCTGAGTGGGAGCTTTTCCACCGCCAGCAGAGCCCTGTGTACCATTCCAATCATTTTGAGCTGTGGGACAGAACACACAGTGCAAGTGTATAAGATTAACAAAGCAAACTATAGCTTACCAAGGCGTAAATGACCTTTACTAAGCCCCACCTTAAAATACGTTAATGACCAAATCTACCTTCGCAAGACAAGACTCTGGTTACAGGATGGATGGTTACAATCTCAAATTTACAGGAATTATTAAAAAATAAGGTCAAATTTATGTGAACATCTATGCTATAGATCAAACTATGTGCAGCATCAGAATATGGAAAATTATATACTACATCATAAAATGTAGAACGTAAACAGTATGTCAAAACTATGGTATGTCCAAATTCAAATGCATTTGAAAATGGCATGCTAAACAGAATATACTTGTTCAACAATCACATTGTTTCAGACCAAATTTAAGTACCTAATATTAGGGGTAGCACAGTTAAACTTTTTCACTGTTCGGTTTGTTTCACGGTTTTAGAGTCACGGTTTTGGTACAGTTCAGTATGTGCTAGGTTTATGGAAAAACTATACTTTCTAATAAAAATCCAACTACAAGCAACAGCACAAATAAATAAGAGTAAAGAGTAAAGATAGAGTAAAGATACAAACAAACAGATTTTCAGTTTGTTTGTTTTTTGGCAGGTCTAGCTTAAGTTTTTAGGTACAGAAATAGAATAAAGTAATCAAATGTAAAACAGCACTGCATTTTGGACTGTATAAATTAAAAATTATTCTTTATTAAAGTTAAAAAAGCTTTTTTAATCAAGAGCAGTGAGTGATTTCTTTGTTGTTGCTGTTCGATTAATATAAAAGACTGTCACTTTGAGAGAATGCACTGATACAGTAGGCCTACATTCAGCCGCCTATATCTGCTGTAGGATACTTACCAAGACGAGCATTTTGAAAATTCTTTTCTAAATGTGTCCATTTAAAGAATACTACAGAGAGAGCTTAATATTTGTGCGCGTTCTGAGGCATGGGTTTGCATACTTCAGATGAGCGCACGCACAAATCTTCACACTGCGCGTGCAAGCTCACGTCCTCTGGCTCTTAAATTTTTAAACTGACAAAACTTTAATGAGTTCGGTTTAAACGCATATAAACGTGTGATATTCAGGTCTCATCTGTGAGCGCGCACTATCACCACCCGGGTGATGACGGAATAAATGACTGCTCATATACAGCATTTGCGTTGAACAAGAGTGAATGATTTGTCCAGGGCTTTTTTTATTTCTCTCTCGTCGCTGTTGCGCATCCATCAACAGAAACATTAGCTGAACCCAGTTTGTTTTACATGCTATTTATAGCAAACCATATTACAGGTGCTTTGTCAGATTTAAGTTAAACCGTGGTCCCAGCGTGTGCCAAACCGTGTGTGGTGAACCGAACGGTTCGTTTTTTTTTCAGCGAGCCGTGCCACCCCACCTACTAGACAGTATGTGATTTCAGACAGCTTATGCATCAGGCCTCATTTCCAAATGTACAAGTATAACATTTTGTGAAAACTTGCAGGTAGTAATACTTCCTTAACTATCTTGATATACAGAAACCGTTCTATTCAGTTACAGTAGCATTATCGAATGTAACACGAGTCCTCATCCTTAAAATAACTATAAATGTTTAAAAACATAAACAGCAAATCATGGTATGGGAATAAATGACCCTATATCAGACCAGGACACTAAATCTTTCACATAAAACAAGTTATTAAACAACTTATTCAAAAGATTAAAAAAATAAACACAACTTACCATAATTTTCATATCCCTCCTGTGTGTCTCCATGTCCGTAGTCATAGTATTCTGGTTCTCTGAAAAAAAAATGCAAGTACAAACACTGTTCAAACGAATAACTCTTACACAAGATAACCTGGCCTGAATTTCCTAAAATAACATACTAAGCCAAGAACATTTTGCTTTAAAAAACCTGGGATGTTTCCAAAAAGCCTCCATAAAGCACAATGATTATAAGCTGTTGTAATAAATTATAACGTGGTCTTTTTGAGGAAACTAGGACTTTCCAAGTCCCAAATGTACGAACATGTACTGTTAACTTACGTTTGTGGCTGACTGTAGTAGCTGTCATAGGATTCATAGCCTGCATCTGTGTAGCTCTCGTCATAAGACTGAAAGAAAAAAAAAATATTGAGATCACTCAATATCTTCAAAGCAAATTCAGAAAATAAAGAAACCTACATAATCTTCGTATGAGTCTTGGGTCGGAGGGTGCGCAGGTGGTGGAGGGGGCATCCGCTGAGACGCAGGGGCGGGTGGACGGGCACGGTTGGAGGCTGCTCCTCTGGGTGGCTGGACTGATGGTCCACCTCTACCTGCAGGTGATCCCCTTGTGGCTCCACCTCGAGGGGGTCCGCCACGACCACCACGTGGGGGCATACCACGACCCCTGTGAAAAATAAAAACGTTTTCTCTGCATTAATACCAGTTTTGAATGAAAATCCAGCTCAAACCAAAAAAGACAAATAATCTATTAAAAAGGTGTATGCATTAGTGTGGATACCTGGGTACTCCAGGAGGAGGTAGACCTCCACGGCCTCTGATTGGTGGCCCTCCTCGGCCTCTGCCCCCGTGTTCCTGGCCACCGTTTAGAAACTTCATCTCCATGAACTGCTCCTGGCAAATCTCATCCATCATGTCCTGCGAGGTAGGCACACAGCTCACTAACACGCCTCTCCACAAGAACATCAGGACAAGCAAAGAATGGCTTTCCACAAAAGCAGATACTTAAAGATTTGGACCATGTAACTTCAGCATGAGAAACAGTTCATATAAAGGCCATTTCCACAGTGCACAAAAGTTTATGTCATTTACAGGGAAACACACACTGTTTAGTGAAACCTTTCAGTCAAGATTGAGCTTGAAAACAACCGGTTTATCAGATTAAATATTAATCTGCTGCCACAGGCCAAGCAAGTAGAGTTACAATCCAACAATGCAGGCAGTTTGGATTTAAACAATGGCCCATTTGGAATTCATAAATCTCAGCATTATAAACAGAAAGCTTAAATAAAAACTACAATGATTTCTGGGCTGTCTTTCTTGAATCTGGAGCAGATTTCTGAGTACTTACAGGGAACAAGAACTTTTTGATCTCCTCCATGGCATGAGCCATGCGCACATATGCATCAGGAACAGGAGCAAACACCTCGATAAACACATGAAGCTCCATGGACAAATGTGCATACTTTGGTTCTCCACTTTTCCTCAAGCCATCCTCCTGAAAAACAAAAAGTATATAGTTTACCCATAGTTTGTCATTAAACCTTCTCACAACAAGATAGCCAGAACGTGATGCATCAAATAGCCTTGAAACACCCTTTTATGCCTTTGTTTAAGAGCTACTTAAATATGTGACAATAAAAATGATTTGATTGTGATTTTATTACCTTAGAAACTCAAAATGAAAGTGACGTGCCCATGGTAAAAGTTATTCTTGCAACAATCAATCAAAAAAAAAAAACCTCAAAGAACACATTACCTTGACTTTGTCCCTCATGGACCCTTTTCCTAGCACAGAGATCTTCGCGCCGGTTTCCTCCTGCAGTCTCTTGATTGTGTTCCCCTGTGGTCCGAGGATCTTCCCAACAAAGTTAAACTGCACAAAGCAACAAAAAAATAAATATTTAAACCCAAAGCGTTTGAAGAAATCTAAAGCACCTCACTTAGCCTGACTGAACTAGTTTTCAAGGACTAAAAACTCAGTTTTGATCTTCCAGAAAAGCACAAGATTAATAAAATGCATTAATAAATAAAATGAAAACTGATCAAAGGCCAGAGTCGTGCACCGCTCAACACAAAGCGAGGGGTAACATTAGGTGGTCTGGGAACGCATAGATGAAGACACTTAGCCAAAATTGGAGGAAAATCACACTCAGGAGACAACAAAACAGCGGTTTCTTAGCACAAAAACAAAGAGAAGTGCCACTCCAAAAAAGAGGTAAAGTCCAGCATTTAAAATCAAAGTAACCCACAGGGAGAACCTAAGAGTCTGCTGTGGAATAGATCTGTATGCAGCTAACAGCTGTGAATCAAGTCATGAGCAAAGATCTAACACAATTTGTTGCCTCCAAGATATACAGTGACCACACAAAGACAACTCTGAAGATCCTCAGGACAACCCATTTTTTCAATCTAAGCAAAAGCTTAGTATAACAAGCCATTCTAAAAAGAGAAACAGCACTTTCAATTAGCCATGAGCGGCATAATCAGTCATGCAGAACATGCATACTAATCTGCCATCCAAGTAATAGTTAAAAAGAACAAGTGCAAGCTGAAACGTTAAAATCAGCAAGACTCAACTTTTCTGGCAAGCAAACTTTAGAGAATAAACATGCAAGGTCAAAGAAAAACACAGCTACGCTCACAAAACAGCAGAAGACTCAATCAAATGGTCTGATTGCCTCTGGCAGGTAAGCTATCACGGGACACGCACAAAGAAACATGCCTTTGGAAAATATCTTAAGCCCCTTCGTGACAGATTACAGGCCTTTCACAGGCTTCAACAATCAAAGGTTCGCAAAATTGTTCAAATATGCCCCTGGTGAGTTCAGACCTACTATTTCGCTCTTTAACAGTTATTTACACTACTAATGCAATTCTTGCCCTAAAATAAGTTCTACTTTCCTTTAAAAAATGTTGTTCATCCCAAGAACCCTCAGGTGACCTTTGCATCCACTGAGGTGTTACACATTCATTCAACACCAGATCTGAACCAGCACAGCATTCGTGTTCCTGAATAGCACAGTGACACTCACCTTGGGGTACTGTTTGACTGGTATGAGAATCCTTTCCTTCAGTTTGATGTTTTTCTGGGTAAAGAGGTCCAGGTAGCTTTCTGTATCTTTCTCTGTCTCTCCCTTCTCAACCCTCTCAATTTCTAAAACGTACAAAAAAAAAAAAAAAAAAATTGGCATCAGATTTGAACATTTAAATACAAACTAGAGCTTCTTACTATATTTTAAAATTCTTCAATCACTGCTTAACCAGCTATTTACATGAATTACAAATCTAAATCGGCAGAAACATTTGCACACAAGTTTTGAGTTCTACGTCAGAGAACAGGGTCAGAAGTTTAATGCAGCATTAATATCAGATTTAAGAAACCAAGTTTAAATCTTTAAAATGGGCATCACTGGTGAGGAGACACATTAACATGGTTACATTTCCCTCATTTACCATGACAAGCTGGATTATAAATTAATGTTTACAGGCCTGGGATACTTTTCCAGCCATCTCCAGATCGTTTTACATCAATGACAAATGTTCGTCTGAGATTTAAATATTTGCTTCAGGTTGCAAAGAAAAGTGCTTGCCTCAAAGCCACTGCAAGGAAACGCTATAAATCAATAGACTCTGCTTTTTAAAGGGCTTTTCACTGCAAGTCTGATGCCTCTGCAAAGGTAATTTAAGGTAAAAATAATCTGATCTGCTAATAAAAACCACAAGAGACATTTAAACTCCAGCTAGGCTGATGATGTAAGACGTGTTGAAACGAGGCCAGGAAAATACATTTCCTACACCAAAAAAAGCTATTTCATCTCCAGATGCAACAGTTTTCAGCCTAAAGCCGCATATGGTCCGGATGGTCTTTATTACTACGACAAATCTCAAAAAGATATTCATCCGTCTTCAATTTAATTTGATCAGCCTTGGATGATTTAATCTTACGCTTTCCAGATCTTTCAGTCTAGACAAACACAATAAGTGCATGTCGGCTGGGACTCGATGCTTAAATTACAGAGAAACGCCACGTTGACCCCCATAGATACAGAGCGCTCCATACAAACAAACAATGGGCGGTAAATCTTCATTTAGAAAAAGATGATTATCTTAAAAATACAACTGAAATCCTAATTAGCTATCGTAAAGTTGTAGAAAACACGTAATCTGGTTCGAAAGTTCTCACTTCCATGAACGGGCGGCGGGTAACGGTTAACGTTAAACTATCCAGCACGCGGCTCAAGTGTTACTGCGCTGGAGCGGAATCGGTACTGTGGAAGATGATGGGGCAAAACTCTACAGCACTATGGGTTTCGAGCGCACTAAACAAAAGGGTACAAAAAATATATATCATCCAGTAAAAGTGGAGTTCATCCCTCCAAATACATGGAAAATAGCTTCGGTAGCACGTGCCTGGCTCCAGCTGAGGAACGTTAGTACACGACCCCCCGCGCACGCGCTGAAGCGAGACCAACGGTCGCCCCGCGTCCCGCGAACGACTACAGTCGATTCCTACCGGTTCTTTGAATAAAACGTAGACTTATCTACATCGCAAAATGTTCCCTGTTAGATTCCCACGCCTCTTCGCCTTCGTTTTCACAAAACAACAGTTTTTACGTTACCTGCTGTTATAAGTTTCAAGGCGTGGGTGAACGACGCGTCCAGGCTGTCGCGTTCCGCCAGCAGCTGCGGAAGGTATTTGTTCTCATTCTCCATGATCAGTTTGTGAGTCAAAGAGGATTTAAACACCAAACGTCCGACGGCGAAACAATTTCAGTATCCACTTCTTGCGAGAGGTGATAGGAGGCACGGACACACGAGTGGCTGCTGCTGAACACTGCGCTGTGTCGAGTCGCAATGGCTCTCGCTCTCCGGCGCGCGCGTGGAAACAGATGAACAAATGCTGGAGACGAGCGCAAATGAGTTGAGCGAGCAGAAATTACGTCATGGGACCGCCCACTTTGATGTGAATTTCCTTTTTTTGCATTTCATGCATTTGCCATGTTTATATATATATATATATATATATATATATATATATATATATATATATATATATATATTTTTTTCCTTTCTTTTCTTTAGATTACATGTATATGCACTAGTTTATACGTGATTCTCATGCACAATATTTATCATACAATAATTATCCGGTTTTTTCCAGTAAATGTTATGAATGAATTAATAACTGTTAAGATGCCTGGTTCTTGGAGACAACCACAAACGTTTGCATGAGCAGCTCATCTAAGTGGTAATTTATGAAGGAACTGTGCACCTTGCATAATGTAATGTTTGCTGCCCCCATCTGGATGAAAATGGAAAATGAATTACTTTCAGGGGTTGGTGGTGATTGGTTGAATATTTTGACAGTATTATTAAAATGGCCAAGTATTATTAAAACTTGATCAGCTGCATATCTTTTTATCTATAGATTTTAATCTAGTTGATGTACATGTTTATTTATAAGTTACAGTTTCAAGACAACCCTGATGCAGAATGTGATCTCTGATCTGTTTGTCTGTTTTGAGAACATGCGCTGTATTTTACACTGTTATTGTTTTATAGGCATCTTTCACATAAGTACAAACTTGCTTGTTTTCCTTCATCTCTTGTGCTTCTCTTCTACTATAAGCACAGCTCCTCTCTGCCGGCGCTGAGGTCAGCCATTGCTCAGCATTGGTTGGAGGCCAGTGAAACCTTATTTGTCCAGTGAAAGCTTTCAGAACTGTCACACCTGCTTAGGCCTTTAACACCTCTATACCACCACCCTCCGCTGCCCTTTTCCCCTCAGCCTCGCCCAAGGTTAACACACTGTGTTTGTGCATGTCAGACTATTCAAACTCATAACGAAGGGGCTGCTGACCACTGTGGGCTTTGTCTGGCTAACGTTTATATTCCTCACCTTTTCTTCCCTGGTGCTTTTGTGCTTTGCCTCTCTCATTCTCTTAACTTTTCCAGGACCATCGTTTAAATTCACAGGGCCCAGGACAAATATTTAAGGACTTCACAGGGTTAATGCGGTGTTGTGTAATGCTGTCTTTTGATTTAGCATATACAAATAAATGTCATAGGCTATTATTTATTAATGTATTTATTGCTATCTGTTTCATTGATTCTTCTTTCATATCTTCTTGTTTAAAAAGCTTTTAAAGATTATCAGGTGATTAACACTCACAAGGTTAACTGTATAGGGTTAACCTTTTAACTAAAGCTGACTTAGCATATAAAAATGTGCTTTGGGCTTTTTTGTTTATTTATTATCTAGTTTATTTTATAATGCTATTTGTTGGTTTATTTCCAAGATGTTGTTGTTTTTTGTTGTTGTTTTTTTACAAGATGGAACAGGGATCTAAAATGTTTCTCATAAAGTTGCATGTCACAGTAACATAAGCTCACTCTGAGCAAGTAAATCAAGCAATATGAGAAAAGCTCCCATGGTTTTATTAACTACTGGAGTATTGTTTTCCTGGAAGTCCTGATGTTAGAGCTGCACATCAGGCTCTGACTTCATATTGTGAAGCCAATGAATAGTGACTTCTCAAGCCAATTTGAAAGGCAGATCTCAGTGAAGAATTGTTGGGTTTGGTTTCTTAAAAATGAAGAATGAAAAATTACTTCAAACCAAACAATCAATTTGACCTGAAGGGAAACTGATTAATGGATTATTTTGAAGGAAATATGTTCAAATTAGCACTCCATGTGTTTGATGTGAAATAACTACAGCACTACTTTTAGAAGGGCCCATAATAGCACATACTTTTCCACATGTCACAGCTTCACAGGAGCTCAGATAATTAATCAGCGCAGGTTTTGATTCCCTTTAACCTGCCTAAGGACCTCAGGCTAGATATGTTTGCTGAGAGACCAAAGAAGCGTAAGATACACTAATGATTTTGCAATAATCACTTCAAGCTAACAACATTTTCAAAGCTTTTACTTGCAAGCACACAGACATGTATGCACCGGCTGATGTGTAATGTGTTTTTTCCACTCTCTCTTTGATCAGTTTTGGTATAGACAGCGTGGCAGTGTGGGTCTGGAGTCTTTATCCGCTGCACACTTGAGCTCTGGTTTCACCAGTGAACCTGTAATGATATAGAGAGATTGGGGGAAAAACTACAGATGTGCACTGCAGGTTCGGAGTCTGAAAGTTTCCGTATAATGATCTTGACTGCAAGAATTTAGCGCTAATGGTTTGTGATTCCTCAGTTTGGTCGCTGCGCTACATACGGTTAAATTGCAACAAACACTGGGTGCATTGAGCTGAACTTTGCAGGTTCACTGAAGTTAAGGAAAATAAAGGGCTGCTTTTAAAAAGAAAATTGCTAGAGATGATGAGCACTAAATTATAAAGGATGGTACCATGAAATTATAATGCGCAAGAGAGTAGTGATAAATGGCATTTGTGAGAGCCTCATAATGATTTCAAATAGTTCACTTCTTGTTCAAGGATTTTCAAGGATATTCGAGGAAATATATATATATATATATATATATATATATATATATATATATATATATATATATATATATATATATGTGTGTGTGTGTGTGTATATACTAAATAATGTCATTTATTTAAATAACAAAATGTAATTTATTACTGTGTTGCAGTGCTGAAATTTCAGTAGCTATTACTCCAATTATCAGTGATCCTTTAAAAGTCATTCTGATCTGTTGATTTGCTGCTAAAGATTATATGTTTATTTAAAAATAGTGTATTTTTAAAGTATTATGGTTACATAATAATCACATTTTTTTTTAAATGGTATGTATTGTTGTTATTATGGTTGTATCTTGTCTTACATTATAAACATCATTATTTTCACTTGAGATCAGTTTAAATTTTTCCTTGCTCAATAAAAGTTTTCATTAAATTCAAACAAAGTTATTATATAGAGAGAGAGAGAGAGAGACACATACACACATATTATTATTATTTCATTTTGTTTAGCTATACACTCCTACTGTGCGTCAAAAAATGGTCTCATTTGTGTCTATTTTATTTCAGACAATCATCTGAGGCAATGTTGAAATTTAAATGGAGCATTACTAAGAGCAACCTACTGAGGAAGTGTATTGTGTTAATCTCATCTTCTCTGGTTTCATATGACCACTTTGTTAATGTGTGAAGTTTTAACTGATGAATCATTTCTTTACCTAATAGTATCCACACACCCTTCCTCTAGAATGACTTTGAAACGGTGGTTCAATTGCTTCTTTCACTGCATACTTAAAATAAAAGCTTCAGCTTTGGAAGACATGTTCTGTGACCTCACTTTTAGTTGTTTGATTAACTACTATATTCATGAAGCGTTATCCTAAGTCTACTCAGGTGAATTTGACTGTCTAAGTTGATCCATCAGGCTTGGCCTTTAGTTTGGGTGAATGCTTGTCTTTCTCTTGTCCACCTGACTCATTCAAAACACACAATGTAGACAAGCAGTTTGAAAAAGCCGCAGGCATGGTTTGCAGTAAATGGCGTGCTGCCAACTTTACTTTGTGCTTCACACATAAGCCCAGCCATATATACCTCAAGCAATCATTCAGTGCATCACAGAAGCGCATCACAGAAGCCCTGAAACCATGCATCCTCGTATGAAACAACCAAATTGGGGTTAATAGCCAGTCATTTCCTTTTCTTCTTACTTAAAATGTGTTCTGTCCTTTAGGTGGCCTCCCTGTGGTGTTTGTCATTCATGTCACTGACTGATGCATTAAAATACTTTATAATTACTCATGCATCAAGATTAGCTGGTCGCGTGCCCATCGGAACAGATTTTTCAGACTTTAGTCAATCTATATGTATTGAAACCAAATAGACATTTATGTATCTGCAAGGTCAGTGACAGTATAGTTGCGTAGTTCCCTTGAGGGAACCTCTGTGGCTCCAACGCTAAAGGTAGCTACTAATTACCTCTCACACGTGGTGCATTTTTTAAGATCAGACACCAATGTGATGCGAACGAGCAATGGACCATGGTATATGTATATGCATAATTCAAAAGCTAGGCTGAATATGAGCCTAACGGAAATCATCAACTGCCTAGTGGAGATTAACCAGAACAGAAGGGAAGGAGAGTAAACTATGCCACACGTACCAGGCCTGATCCTAGTCGCCTGTCAACGAATTAACAAGAGCCCTCAGCACTTTTGCGGTTATCACCCTCGAGTCGCGTCTCAAAATCAAGCTGACCGTGTTCACAAGCACGTATGCACTGTCAGTGTCTGCCAAAGACACAAACACTCGGAGGATGGAGGGTGTAAATGACCTTTTAGAGCAGTGGGCGGAAAGACAGCAAAGTGCGAACTGGAATATCAAATAATGTACACAATTCACATCCATTGTCCATATAATACAAACGAATGGCAGCTGGTATAAAATAAAATAAAATCTATTGGTCCTACATAAAAGCAAATATTATCTGCGAGTAGAAGGAAGCAACTTAAAAACATTCTGCAAGGGATGACTGGGAATATTCCTAATTATCTCAGCCTTCCTTGAAGTCCTAGCCTCATACAAGTCGATCGAATTATATAAAAAGTGGTTAAAGCAATACCACACACTTTAATAATACCCTGCAATCTGTTTCTGACCCACCAACACAACAAATGAGAAAGTAATGACAGATTCAATACAACAAGAGTAAAACATCTTCATGAAAGTACAGTCCACTTTAAAACTGCATCCGTAGCCTCAGAGGTCAACTTTGAAAGACAACTAAAATACTTTGAAAGAATTATATGCCTGCACTCAACAAAAATATATGATTTGAGATTTCATTCAGGTCTAAAGCACAAACAATGCAGGACAAGTTATGATTCAGGTTTTATACTTTCGATCAGAGGTTTATTCAAATCTCTAACCACAAGCTTTAGCAAACATCCTTAATAACACTGTTTAGCAATACATCTTTCAGTGGTTATTGGCTGTGATATTGACGTGAATCTATTCCAGCTCGTCCTGTGCTCTAGTAGGCCCAAGTCAAAGCTACATTGGTGCTGAGGAGGGAAAGAGAGGTCGAGGGTGAGCTTTTAAGACTCCAGACTGTGTTGCTCATTGTAAATGGATGTGTCTTGCCTTCTGAAAGCTTCTGAAGTCCTCTCTTGATATACCAGGTCTGTAAAAATCTGTGTGGCATGACATAACTGAAAGATTGTACCATCAGGGGACTTCTGAGAGCGTTAATGTACCATCACTATATTTAAAAAAAAAAAAAAAAACCTACAGAACCCTGAGAGATGGAGCGGGGCACATCCCAAAGATTTCATACTCATTCAGTAGTAATAGAAGGATTATTTCAAATGTGCTTGCAGTACATTTATTTTAAAAAATCATGAATAAAGTGCAGAGAAAAGCCCTGGGATAATCCAATTCATATCTGTAGCAATATAAATAATGGAAGATTTTTTAATGTTTTTGAAAAAAGTCTTGTATGTTCACCAAGACTGCATTCATTTGATCAAAAATACACTACGAAAATTAATATTGCCAAATATTATTACAGTTCAAAATAACTGTTTTCTATCTGAAAATATATATTTAAAATGTAATTATTATTGTAAAATATAATTTATCTAAAAAGCTGAATTTTTCAGCATCATTATTCCAGTCTTAAATGTCACATGATCTTTCAGAAATTATTCTAATATACTGATTTGCTGTTCAAGAAACATTCCTTATTATTATCAATGTTGAAAACAGTTGTGCTGTTTAATATGAATTCCGAATTCTTTGACAAAATAAAGAACATTTAATTAGAAAAAACTAATATTTATTTAATATTCAATATTATTAATGCATTCACTGTTTAAGATATCATTGAAGAATGAAAGAAATCTTTTTTTTTTTTTTGAAAGCTAGTGTATGCACACACACACACACACACACACACACTAGCATTCAAAAGAAATCTATAAATACACATTAATACATATGAACATAAAGTTGTTGATCAAAAAGACTTAAAATTCTTTTTATTTTAAGTATGTGCATCCCATGAAAGACATAATTTTATACGTTTTGAGACAGGCAGAATAAATTGCCTAGTTGCTGAACAAGCTTTCTCCCTCTTTTGCCTTGAAGGTAATAAAATAGTGGCCATTTCCAGGGATTATGCTATGATTTTTCTGTTAGAGCCAGCAGTGTGGACAAGATTTTGACAGATTCAGGGCAGTTAATGTGATTTCTTTTTACTGCACCCCTTTACAGTAGCTAAAATAGGACACACTGAATAAGTACGGGTGCCAAATCTAGAACTTAACACCCTCTCAAGGGCAAACCAGCAATTAATACTCTCTTCAATCGTTGCGCTTTAATATTGAGATCATTTTATCACTTTCTTTTCTCTCCCGTGATAAAATGTGAACATATATCAGTATAGAACTGAAGAAATAAAAATGTGATAATGAGTTCACAACAGCAGCATCACACTCAGGCAGCTGAGATATTGTGACATCTGCAGTGTCTGGTGAATCTTAAAGAGAAAAGCCACCAGTCAGACTAGTAATCTGCTGCTTTTAACACCATTGATAATACAGACGTTTGTCACCTTTTAGATATGTTGCCCTTATGGGCTTGTTAAAAGTGAATGGGATTGACAGTATTTATCCAGATTGTGTTTTTTTTTTAAGACCATCAGGAATGTGCCAGCTGTTATGGGCATTTTTTTTTTTTTTTTTTTTTTCATATATAGAGTAATACAGCCAATTAAATGTGTAATGTATGTTTGTGATAAATTGAAAAAGGAAGCAGTACTCTTGGTACTCCATTGTTTTATAATTAACATAAATTAGTTATTTAAGTCTAATTTAATTTATTTAACCCTTTAGAACCTAAGGCTAAAATTGGCCGTTTTCACTCATTTTGGTTTATTGAGTATAAAATTATAACATAATGTGGTATCTTCAAGTGTAAGGTGTCATTTTTTTCAGAAAAAAATAGGCTTTCAGGAAATTACAGTTATTGTACATTATTTAGTGTAATGAGTTAGTAAATAGAATTAAAATAGACAAAAAAATTAAAAACGGGAAGAAATTGTACTGGTTTTTATTTAGAAAAAATCTGAAAACTCATGATCGAAAGAATCTAATGCCTCAATCTTGAAAAAGGAACTATAATACATATATACAAGTATTTTTGAGACACTGGATTGCACGGTTTTCACTCAGGAGCCATTTGTGGTACTCCAGTTCTCCAGGCGTTTTTGGATCCTTCAATCCAGTCATTTAAATGTGGGGCTCTCTGAAGCAGTTCCTGTCTACAGGACTGCAAGCATAGTCCCACATCACATTCCTGGCATGTCCATGGGGTGCTCCTTTTGCATCGTATGCAACTTTGTGAAAGGTCTTGAGTATCACTCACAGGAACAGGCAGATGATCGCATCTCTCTCTCAGCCGGCCATCCAGGGGAACATCTGTGAGCGGAGCAGCTAGCAGCTCCTGAAAGTTTTGCCGTGTCATGAGCTTATCATGGTGGATGGCACACAGCTCTTTGTGTAAAATGAAGCTGTTGGTCACTGCAATATCTAGGAAATGCTGGAAAATGGTGAAAACTGTGATCCATTATAGTTTTGTGAATTTGTGTATTATTTTTTAAAACATTGCTCAATGTGAAACCTATGCCGTCGGTCTTTCAACATATTTTCTATTTATTGTGACAAACCTTGCTAGAAAATTATAAAAATATTTGTGACTCTTGCTGATACTATTTTCTATGTATTCCATGAACATTTTCAGGTTGTATCATTAATAAAGGCATGTTATTTTCACAATTAGGATGTCACACCAAATGATATAGTGTCACACCATATGATAATGTCGCCATGTGTCAATGCAAACCATGTATTATCCTACTTATTGGTGAGTACTTATCACTCATATGGCAGGAAATATTTAACCACTCTTAAATGCTGCAAGGCAATATTCAAATTTTATTGATTTATTTGATATTTAACAATAAAACAAACATTGTTTTAATATTGTATGAACCATATGAACATATGTTTGTGTATCAAATTTCATTTCAATTCACATAAGCCAGTCATAAGCCAGTCAAATTTGGAGAGAGTAGCAAACCTCTCCCTGTATCTCTTTGTCCTGTCTGCACTTGTCATCATTATCTGCCTCAAGTTGACAAAAAAAAAAGGAAATGAATGGTTTGAGATGAAGACAACATTGTTTAGACTTAAACAGCATTCTAAGGTTTCTGTGAAGGGATCTGCTGTGTCTGTCTGATGAACTAGAAATCTGAATCACCGAATAAAACTAAACTAAACTAAACTAAACACAATCGATGGTGGATAATTACAGCTCTTATGTGATGATTGACCCAAATAAATGTTTAAAAGGACAAAACATACATTGGACTTTGTTATTTATTGTTATATATGCAGGGAATTACAATTCATATCATATGGTGTGACAATCAAATCATATGGCGTGTCACACCATATGATGAAGTGTCACACTATATGATGTTTTCTGCACTTAGCACAACCTTGAGTCTTGTAGCTACACATTAGCATACTAACAACATGCTAGCTATAACAAAGCAGCATAGATTTACATATAATTATGACAAAATAATAACATTCCTTTGCATTTTTATAAAAAAATGTGTCACACCAAAAGACATCTGGAAGTGGGACTTTTGTCAGAGTGCCAACAAGATCTGATTTATTGTAAAAATAAAATGATGACTCACCTCAGGTTGAACAGTAGAAATACACTGCTAGTTCTGTACAACATTGCTGAAGAA
This sequence comes from Carassius auratus, assembly GCF_003368295.1. NCBI lineage: Eukaryota > Metazoa > Chordata > Actinopteri > Cypriniformes > Cyprinidae > Carassius > Carassius auratus. The sequence goes on along the minus strand of NW_020527548.1, from coordinate 543,273 downwards.
GGTCCTCTCCTTCCCAAGGGTGTCAAAACAGTTGCCCGTTCAAATATCCCAAAATAGTGTCACACCATATGAATTTGATTTGTGTGACAAAATCTTTTTGATTAGAACTGACTCAACACATTATGCTTGGACTTTGAAAAGAGTAGGCTCACAAATAGACATCTGTATTATTTTTCTGTATTTTTTTGAGAATTTTTGCATTTTTTTTTTTTTTTTTTTGTTTTATTCAAGTTCTCACTTTGAGAAACAAGTGCCGGACAGTCACAGCATATGAGTTTTGTTATGTTTGGTTGAAAATTCTGAAAAAAATAGTTATGAACTGTTTTAATGTTGAATATGTTCACATAAAGCATAATGTTCTGCACAATATTGAGAAGGTTTTTGGCAAATATATTTTGCATTCATACATGTTTGACACTGAAGACAGCAAAACTGCCATGTCACGTCACCCACCCATATACACTTTACATTAATTAATATAACAAAATAAAAATATATATTTTTTTTTATTTCAGCGCCAACTATGTGAATAAGGACAGAAACAGAGACATAAACTGGAAGAAGCACAAAGTAACCTACACTGCTGAGCCCTTTAACCGTATAGTAGTTAGAACAACATATATTTTATCATCTTTGACTTCTTGGACATGTTGTGTCGAATAAATGTTTGTCCTCACAACTGTTACCAAGGGGAGGCGGGAATTTGTGCAAACCATCCTGTCAATCTGAGTCTGTGCGCTCATTATTCAAAGAAAACTGACCAATCACCGTTACTGCGCACGGCCTGGCCAGCCTCCTTACATGGTTGCCATGTTGGAGTAAAGCCCTTCTCGGAATCTTAGATTGTAATTTCGCACATTTCAAAGAAGAAGAAAAGAGGATATTAGTATTTTTTTCCCCTAATAAATTAATATGCTCCTGTAGTTATTAGAAAGGAGATTGCCAGAGGAAACTACTTACTGAGAGGGCACCAGTAGCAATATATGCTGCATTCTCATATTATAGCCTAATGAAGAAATTGTTGTGCATTTTTTTTAATTGTTCTTTAAAATGATATATACACACACACACACACACACACACACACACACACACACACACACACACGTGTTTTCATTTACATTTTCGGTGGTGGGAGCAATAGTGTAATTCAATTCCAAACAACTAGTTTTGTGGTTATTGTATTATATTATATTATATTAACATTTCATTTCATTTGTCGTCAGAATCCATTAGGCTTAAAAACGACTGAGCATCACAACTTAATCTTAAAAAAAAAAAAAAAAAAAAAGAGGATAGATTGTATTTGGGGATCTGGCAACCGCATGCATCAGCGTTCACTGTAATCTGGACTGAACCACACGCATCTTATTTTCCCGTTGTTCAACTGCAATTTCGTCTCTTAAATAATTAGATTTGCTTGTCATGTAACTGATATTCACAGAATTTGCACGGGTGAAAGCTTTTGTCCGGAAAAACAGCATTCAAGATGGGTTGCGCTGGATTCACCTGCTCCAAGAACTCCCTGTGCGCGCTCAACATCCTCTATGTGGTGAGTAACCATATGGGACATCTTTATCAGCCTTTATCATAACATTAGCACATCTGCTTCATAAACACTCATAAAACGAGGTGTTTCTGTTGGCTGTATTGCAGTCCTCTGTATCTCAGGGTTCATGTGAATTATTTAGAGACATTCTTTTTGTGGAATGAGGCCGATGAGCGCTTCTGGTTTCACGCGCAGCTTGTAGAGGAACATCCCGGCTTCCTCGCTACTCGTCTGTTTTGGCAAAGCCGCATCCTGCTTTTGTTCTACTTTCACTGAGATCCTGCTTCATTAGTCTGGAGCTGATTAAGCTATTATCTGGACTCACCATTTACATTAGATTATGTAGAAAGCTTGATTATGAGCTGGGATCATTCACTGTTACTTAATAGGTGGACGCAGTAGTTCAGGGGTCATTTCTCTTTGTTGGGAAATGGACTAACCTTTAAATACCCATTACTGCTTTAAGGAATGAATAGCCTTAAACATTTTGTATTATAATGTGTGCTTGTGTTTTATTGCTCAAGTGACATCACAGCTGTTGTTGGGCCATTCTCAGAAAACGAAGCCATTTGCCTGCCATTTGTTTTCCCATGAATCACCACTGACAGATTTACCAGGAACCTGGACCTAGTCACATGATTTGACAGATTTAACTTTAATTGTGTGTGTGTTTGTGTTTCCTTTAAAACATTTCAATTAGTCTATTAATTAGTAACTTTTTAGTTTTTCCTTGGCTATAACTATACTTAAGATTCTGCCATCATTATTAAAATCATTTGAGAAAAATGTAAAAGTTGACCTCAAAACTGAATACAAAAGGGCATGCCTCCTTTTGAAATCAGAAAATGTAATTCTGAGTATTAAAATTAAAGCATTTATTGAAATGAAGTGGAATCTCCTGAGATTTACTTTGTTATTGCTGTATTTCTTGCTTTATCCCTCATTATTGGCCTTTGTTCCCCTCATTAAAGATTTGTTGTATTCTCCTTCTTCACCAGTATTATTTTAGTATTATTTATATATTATATTAATATTTTGAATTAGCCTTCATTTATATATTATATTTTCAGTTGTCTGGTTTGGCTGTTTTTTAGAATTTGTTTTATAGATTTTTATTTAGCTTTCATTTATATTTATTTTAGTAATCTGATACTTCAACTTATTTATTTCAGTAATTTTATACTTCAACTTATTTATTTCAGTAGTTTTATACTTCAACTTATTTATTTCAGTAGTTTTCCAAGGAAACATTTCTCATTTTCGTTAGAATTTTCAGTTTTTTAAAAGTTTGGTTTCATCTAATATTTGTATTTTATTATAATATTTTTGATAGCTTTTCTTAACACTAACAGAACCGTTCCTCCCGGTCTTCAGATGGTGAGCTTGCTGATGATCGGCATCGCCGCCTGGGGCAAGTGTTTCGGGTTGGTGTCGAGCTTCCAGGTGGTGGGTGGCATCATTGGAGTGGGGGTCTTCCTCTTCTTTGTGGCTCTAGTTGGACTTATTGGTGCCATGAAGCACCACCAGGTTCTGCTGTTCTTTGTATCCTTCACTATGATCGAATGAATAAATCATTTTAACTGTACTTTTGCAATAATTATGTCAGGGTTTCAAAGGTAATGATGTGATGCATGTAAAACAGTTTCCACAAATCTTCATTTTCTGGGTGTATGTAGTAAGATCCATGCTTATAGTGTCTGGTTTCATAAGATAAATTGGACATTACTGAAGACACACTGTAATTAGTAAAAAAAAACAACAACTGAATAAAATAGCCAGCTAATTATATGGATATAGTTTAATATAATTATTTTAAATGGCCTCATGCAAACAAAACAGTATGTGTGCTGATAACTTGTCAGGTCTTTGCATTCCATTGAATGATATGGTCTGTTTTTCCTCATTGTTTTTGGAAATGGGGATTATGATCTGCTCATGTAATGCATTTCACTCTGTGACCATAGAGTGGTGCAGTTAACATGATAAATGAGAGTGCATACCAGGGAACTACTTCTAATGCAAAAAAAAAAACAAAAAACAAAAAAACAAAACCAAGGCATGAAATGAACTAATCCCCAGACAAATTTGGGCAATTACTAAAAATATCCTGTATGAAGCTTTTATATCATTCCACACTGTTGATCATGTAATGATTTCATGATTTTTCTAGTAGTCTTAAGGGATAAGAAACTATTTCAGTATATTCCATTTCATTCTCAATAAAACATCAAATAAATCATGTTTGTATTTTGAGCATAGCGTAATACAATTCTTTGTCTTTGCTGTTTATTATTGGATTTCAAGAGAAAATCACAAACAAGCACTAAATGTGCCTTAATTTACATTATGTCTTATTGAGTCTAATTTAGTTTTATTTAAAGTTCTGATATTTAATACAGAATTTCTGAATTCGGCTGACTTGGTGGAATAGTGGCTTACTCTGAATATTTCTGCATTGTATCTTCGTGTTGCAATCCTTAATTCAATGTCAATAGTACATGATTATCCTGTTCCTGGTGTTTGTAGTTCAGTTTTCAGTGTCTAGTGCGTGTCTGGCTATCAATGAGGAGCAACAGGTAAGACTGATCACTGCACTTCACTACATGCTCATAAAAATCCGCTCTGGTGCTCTTTAGACTTGGAAATGTGCTACAAATATACATTACCACTCAAAAAGTTGGGGTCAATAAGATACTCTTACCATCCCTAAACATTTTAATGTTTAAATGTAGAAATGTACACATATTTGGTGTTGCCAATAAAGGGTCTAAAATGAAATCATTTGCACATCTGCCAATAGACCCTTGCAAACTCAGATCTGTGTAAATAAAGTCTTTTGTTTTGTATTGATCGCTTTTTCATGAGTTCACATGTGTTTGATCCCTGTGTGTAGAACCACCTGTTGGAGGTGGGCTGGAATAACTCTCTGAGCACTCAGAGGGACGTGGAGAAGAGTCTGAACTGCTGCGGCTTCTCCCATATGGATGTCAATGGAAGCTGTGCTGCTGTAATTTCTTCTTTCATTGTTCTTTTGTTATGTTCCTGTAGCACTGCATGTGCTGAACGATATAAATGATACCTGTGTGTGATAATGGTTGTGCTACTTAATTGTTTGCTGATGGTAGCATAATGAACTGCAAGTGTGTGACAAGTTAGGCAATCACATTATTTGTTCCATTATAATGACTTAGTGCTCTTGTCGATGTCTTTTCTGCCCTTGTGCAGCCCTGCTTTCATTACAGCACTTGCACCACATGTGCAGCAAAGATCCAGGAGCACGCCGGCGAGGTGCTGCGCTTCGTCGGAGGGATCGGCCTTTTCTTCAGCTTCACTGAGGTCAGCCTGCTAAACTAACTCCTCTTCAGAAAAAGTTTTGGAAAAAGTATACAGAACTTGCAGATTTGCTGAAAATGTACTTGCCCTCAGGCCATCCAAGATGTAGATGAGTCTGTAATGATGGAGATCAGTGATCATTACATCACTTGCTCACCAATGGATCCACTGCAGTGAATGGGTGCCGTCAGAATGAGAGTCCAAACAGCTGATAAAAACATCACAATAATCCACAAGTAATCCACACGACTCCAGTCCATCATGCCTCATGAAGAGGTGACATCTCCTGAAGTTAAAAGCTGCATTTTTTGTTATAAACAAATCTATCAATACATTTTAACACAAGTCCTCTATCAATTATATTGCTTTGTCAGGTGAAAAAGTCATCTTATCTGAATCAGGAGAGAGTTATACACAGATCAAGCACTATTTACAAGCAAAACAGTCCAGAACAGCTTTAAACAAATATGTTTTGGAAGGACAACACTGGATGAATTTTCACTGGAGAAAGTTATTATGGATTATTGAAAGAAGCTAAGAACTTAAAAGGCCTTTTATCGCAATCATGCACCTTTCACTTCATAAAATGTTCATTTATGGACTTGAGACATTTGAATTATTGTGATGTTTTTATCAGCTGTTTTGACGTCTCATTCTGACGGCACCCATTCACTGCATTGATGAGCAAGTAACGTAATGCAAAATTTCTCCAAATCCATTCGGATAAAGAAACAAACTCAGCTACAAGTTTCATTTTGGGGTGGACTATTCTTTTAAATGGTTAACTAAGTCTCCTCCCGTCATTCTGCTTATTTCAGATCCTGGGAGTTTGGCTGACATACAGGTACAGAAACCAAAAGGACCCGCGGGCGAATCCCAGCGCCTTCCTTTAGGTTTGATTCTTATGCTGAATTCTCAGGCTTTGTCGTCTGAACACTGGATTTCTCATTGGAGCTGTTTGCTTTTACTGAAGAGGAGACCAGTCTGTGTGTTCTTGCTGCTATACATTATTATGTGCTTGATTTTTCAAGAGTACAGTGTGACAGCACTCTACTGTACGTTATGAGGCTGTAGAATTCCTCTCAGTGAAAGAACAGAACAGCAAATACTAGTTTGCAGTACATACACTAGTGGGGTTAACAACAAAGACCAGTTGATTTTATGTAAACAGTTTTATTTTAATGGTAAAAAACATTTACAGAAAATGAGCTGCCGTGATCAAAATATGCAGTTTGTGAGCATGACACTATTTATGTTGCCAGTTTATATATACTGACAATATCAAAATGCATTCATAAAAAAATTCCACATTGATTTATTATAATAAATGCACATGTTATCAATTAGCATGAATGATACGAGTAAAACTGAAGTTGCTCTGGATCAGTGTAATGCTATTAACACTAAATAAATGCTAGATACGTTATTGGACTTCATAATTAGTATGACAAATGCAATTAAATTCAAAAATCGCTAGAAAAATGTTCAAGCACTGTTTAGTCATCTCAGATTTCATGTTACATATTTATCTGCGTTTTTTATTTTTAATTTATGCGTGTGTTACTTAGTTTACCAACTTGATTTTGTGTATCGTTCTGTCTTCTTGCATGAGTTCCTCATTGAAATGTACATCTGTATCCAATGGTTCTGTGAACTATGCTCTCAAGCATTTGAAATCAGAAAAAATAAAAATAAAAAATAAAATAAAGACTCTGAGGACACAATTGTACTTTGGCTAGTTTTGTCTTTGTGTAACTTAACTGCTGGTTTTCCACAATGCTTATGGCAAATGCTTTTTTGTTTGAAATCTTATTTCATTTCATTTGAATATTTCAGGAGAGCAACTTCCTCTATCCTCAAACCAATCAGAGACCGACACGCTCCAGCTCAGTGTATTACAAAGGCAGATAGTAACCAGGCAACAGTATGGCTCAGGAAAACATGCTGCCAGTTACTCTGACTCCTCCCACCAGGATACTAGCCGGAGGAGACTCCGTTAAAGGGACAGTTACACATTATAATATCCATCGGTATCCATTAACTTACATAGCATTTTTGTTTTCATAAAACTTTGCCAATGTCTACCAGCAACTACGTGATTACGACATTATTTAAAATATCTTTATGTGTGTTCAGTAGAAGAAACAATTTCTAATTCAAATTCATTTTTGGGTGAACTGTCCCTTTAAAACCCACTCGGCCTCTGCTTTGAATAACCATTGCAAACATAACTGCTTAAACAAATGACCAGGATGAACACGTTTTCAGGAAACTTCATTTATTGAAAAAACATGAAAAGAAAGCCTTAAGTTTACCGTAACAATCTACTCTAACACATTTTTTTATTTTTATTTTGTACAGTACAGTGCGCTTCATGCCATCAGTAAACAAATGACAGAATAATAGTGACCCTCAGGGAAGTAATTTCCATTTGGCGGACAAAAAGACTAGGCTTTTGTGTTCACAACTCTGTCTTCAGAAACTTCAAGGCTCTTTGCATGTTGCTCAACACTGTGGAAACAAAACCAAATGAACGATGCTGTCAGTATGATGACGTGGAATAACTAATGTTGGCATTACGACAGCGTTCAGACTTACAGAGTTTCATATCCGCAGGTTCATAGGCGTACAAACGGTTGGAATAACGGCCGGTGATGTCTGCACGGACAGTCATGGAGGGATCTGGAAAACGAGAACGATTTGAATCATTCATGCAGACTACTTCATAATGTGTAGCATTGTTATGTATCTGTCATGAATAAATCAACTCACCGACAAAGAGGATTCTGGGAACGTACTGGCCATCAGGAGACAAGTGTTTATCTGTGGTCTCGTACTGTAAAAGACAAGACTTTGTCAATTTACAGACATCTATACACATAACAGACAGACTAGAACCTAGAGATTGCACTAACTACATTATGCATTAATTAACAAAGAGTTGTACATTTGCTTATTTTATGTTAGTTAATAAAAAATGCTGTTCAGTGTTAGTTCATGTTAGATATTGAGTAATATTAACACTAGCAGAGTAAATTTAGTTTTAGTTAATAATGGAATTAAATGCCTTAAAATTATTTTTAACTAGTGTAATTAAGTAGGTCTGATGTTAATAAATAGTAAAGTGTTACTCACCACCAAGTTCAAGATCACAAATTCCTCATCGGCCAACGTCTGGATGACTTTATCCTCAGCGAAAGCCTTCTTCAGAGCTGATTAAATTATATAAAACATATCCAAATACAACAATAATGCAAACATGAAGAACAAATTGAGAGTTTTAAACTAACCAACATTGCAAATGTCAGAGTAAAAGTCAAGCCTTACCCTGGCTGTGTGGACAGTCCTCCAGGTGAAAGATGACCATGAGGGGCTTGTTTCTAATTAAACAGATTATTCGAGTTCATCAATCATCAATAGACACTTAACTGATGATCAAACACCATATACTCTATATAAGAGCAAGCTTTTCTCACTTGGATCGTGACCAAAACAGAGCTTCCTCATATGTCTGTGCCCAAATCAGCTGATCACCCCATCCTGAAAGGAAAAGAATACCGAATATGAATCATGAATGCAACTTTAAAGAAACTGTTCCTCAGTTTTTGCATGCAGCTTCAGTTATGCTATTCTAACGGCTCACTACAGCACTCTTCTTAGCTTTAGTTTTACAAAAGCCACTGAAAATAATATGCTGGCGTGTTTTCATGAAGCTGACCTCTGGAGAGTGTCTGAGGAATCCTCTTCTCTTTCTTTGGAGTGGTCGCGTCAGGTTTCCCCATGACAGAAGACAAGGTCACCAGGACCAAGAGCACCGACAGTAATCCTTTGAGCATCTTCGTAAGCTAAAAGAATGAAACATTTCAATATATAGACGTTAGGAAATGACAAAGCATGCTTTTCATTCAGTCCCAGGAGTTAGTGGTGTTGCGTGCTGGAAAACAACCCGTAGCAAAGCTTTCAGAGAAAAATAGCAGCACAAGTCCCTGTAATGTTGGCTTCTCACCTGTTCTCGTCTGTGCCCTGCTGAGTGAGTTCAGACTTAGACTCCTGGTCTCTCTCTCTCTCACCTGTATAGCTCTTATACATGTTCACCTGAAGCTCCGCCCACCCCTCTTCTGTTCTGGAATGTGATTCTGTGCTTTAATGCTATTCAGCCTTATTTTGCAAGCAAACTTTGCATTGAGCCTGGCACCAAAGACAGGTCACCAGATAGTCGTGATAAGCTACCGAAGGCTAGTATGATTGGGCTTTTTAGGATTGGCTGATCTCTGATCCGTGATGTCAGAGGGCTACATTAATGGGCTTTCATAATTTAAAGCATGACGTGGTGTTAGAATGAGAAACCCATCGACAGATTTTAATTATCTTTATATGTTATTGAAAAATGTGTTATTGCATCTGCATGCAATCTGCATGTAAGAATATTTGGACATTTTAACTGAGTAGTGCATTATGATCTGTCCTGTTTAATATAATAGGGTGTGTATTGTATACAGGATTCTTAATATAATCTATATACAATGTATAGTTTGCTGGTGAAATCCTGCCCTTTAAACATTTGCTTAATGAAGCGCTCAAAAGGAAGTTTCTCGAACACTGTTCCTTTGAAAAGGCTGACGTGTCCTTAAGACGAAGGATTTTGGTGAATCTTTTTTTCTGTTTAACCGTTTATTATTATTAAAAATATATATTTTCTTTTCTTTTCTCGCTTTTCATTTACTTTGTTTTATGAAATACCAGTTCTTGTAAAGGAAAAGCATTGCAAGTGACATTTTGCTAAATCATTTTGAAATGATAGTGATATCTGTATTCCATGGCAGTTGTAGACGTTATTGTGTAACATCCTCTGTGGAGTTGCTCAAACGTAGGCAGTGTTAACACTTCCGGAGCAAGTCATTGCTGGTGAGCTGGAGAGGTACGTGTATGACTTTCTCTGAAACGAAGGCCTGACAAAGCATCTTTCCAGTAGCGGCTGTGGTGTAATGTGACCAGCCGAGGATCAATGGTGTCTTTGTGCCGAGTGGAATTGAGTCCACAACAACCAGCTCCGCTCAGACTCAATGAATCCAGTCTTTTTATGACTTCAATCTCTCCGTGCTTCAGCTGGCCATTTCACTGTCCCTATATTATTCTGAAAATTATAGGTACGACGTACTCCAACTTACAAACTAAAGGTTTGTCTGTCACACACACACACACACACACACACACACACACAAAACAGACAACTGAGGATGTGCTTCAACTATGTCAACTATTATTTGATCCTTATATCAAAGTAAAAAGGTGCTTAACCTTCAGGAAATGTTTGTAATAATAATAATAATAATAGTAATAATAATAATAACAAACATATAATTATAGTATAAAGCAAAATGAACGCATGAACGGATGAATGAATGAATGAATTATGCATTTATATAAATAGAACACTACATAATATAATAAAATAACATTATTTTAAATAATATATTTTCAGAAAGAAGTCTCATATGCCCACCATGTCAGCATTAATTTAATAAAAAAAAAAACTGTAACATTGTGAAATATTATTAGCATTTAAAATGAGTGTTTTCCTATTTTAATTAATTTTAAATATTAATTTATTCCTGTGATGAAAGCTGAATTTCCAGCATCATTACTCCAGATTTCAGAAATCACGTGATCCTGCAGAAATCAGTTTAATATGCTGATTTTTTTTTTGCTCAAGACACATTTCTAATTACTTTCAACTTGGGAAAACATTTGTGATTAAATATTTCTGTGGAAACCATGCATTATTAATTATTGATAGAGTATTTTTCAGGGTCCTTGGATTAACAGAAATACCAAAGGACATAATTTACTTGAAATATAAATATTTTGCATAAATTAATATGTAATATATTTGAAATAATGTATTGTACTATATTGTTATACAAGTATGTAAATATTTCTGTATAAATTGTATCATTTAAAATCTTATTATATATAATATGTTTTGTATTTTAATAGTTGGCAAAAATATATAATTATTGACCCCCAAACCTTTAAACAATAGTGTTTATTTGCAAGTTTGTTAGCAAGAAAATTAGCTTGTCTGAACACATCTTAAAAACCTTGCTTTATTCATTTATTTTGTGGAAATAAACATATAGCAAACAGATTAATTTGAATGTAAAACAATACTTGACAACAGCATTCTAGTTTAGCATCACGGTCACAGAACTGCTTGGATGTTTTTATGCTCAGCAAAGTAGTAGTTTTTTTTTTTTTTTTTTTCAAATAATTTTCCTGTACAATGGCTGAAGACAGACTGAAGCTCGTAAAAATGAAACGAATTCTACATAGGATGAATCAATTGCTGAGGTGTCCTTAACTCTAATTTATACTTCCTGCACCTTGCACGCGAGCAGAAATTCTACGAAGCCGAAGTCAATATTTAACCAGAAGGGCTGGGAGCACAGGCCACTCCTCATCACACACACTCTGCACCCGACTCCGCCCTGAGAACACGGATCTGACAGACAGGAAGTCAAACGCACCCGCACCGGACTGCCATGAGAGGGCGAGGGAAATTCAGTAACCCTGTTTGACATTCAAACAATGAAGCATTTAGAGGTTACACAATGCAAACAGGCACTGAGAGAGAGAGTGGTCATTATATATTGACACTTGCTCTAAAAATAAAAGCTAGTTTGAGAAGACAGCACATTCTGGTGAATTCCGCAACGTTTATTCATTTACAATTAGAAAAACACCTTACATTTCTGAATGTGCCTTTTATTGGGTTTATGCGGCGCTCTGACACATAGACATCTCTTCACCAATAATAGAAAAAGAAAAAAATCATCAGACTTGTATCAAAATAAAATCATGGGAAAATGGTGAATCCAAAAAAATTGAAAAAAAAAAAAAAAAAATGAAAAAGAAAATCGAGTCCCACAAGAGACAATGGCCACTGTTTTCACAGAAAACACCTTGAATATGTTTGGCCTTGAAAGTGGTTTGTAGCCCAGGTTCGGCTCAGCTGAACACCGACAGAGAAGGACAGACTCACACGGGTCCGAGAACATCGAAGCAAATCAAAATCACAGCGAAGCAAATCAAACCACAGCATCAACATCAAATAAGAAATCATCACTAATTCTCCTGATTGTCACACGACACAGAACAACAGTTGATATTTCTTTAGCAGGCCAGGATCACTTTCCAACACAATGTATCAATTCAAGTATTAAGCGGGACTTCAAAAATGCTGCATTTTGTGCCCAGATGTGAAAGGTAATGGGTCTGAATACTATCTATCCCTATAGTATTTCCAATTTGGCGCATAAAGTTAACATGATGCCAATTCATGGATGCTTTTCAGTGCTTTCCAGAGTATTTTTTGACACTAAATATCATGAAATGAAAAAAAGACGGACCGTGTGTGATTCAGATCTGTAAATTTGACAGCATCTACACATTTCATAGAAGTATGGTTTCTCCCTCTTCGATAGAAACCCGAAAGTAAAACATCAAACAGGACAGCAACTTCCCAGGGACTGAATTCAACCAGAAGAATCTTCAAATAAAATTTCTGTGCTCTTAACATCTTTTGGAAGTGTACATTTCATCACGCAAATCCAAACTGCACTAATAACTGACGTGTCCATTATAATTCTTGTGTTTTGGCCACCGGGAGAAGCTGAAGTCACTGTCCACCACTGGCTGAAGACCATTATTTACACCTTGTCCTAGTGGTTACAGTTATGTAGTACAATCTTTAGCAGTCAGGTTAGTAATACACAGAATCACAATAAAAATAGACATATCAATCTCCATCTCCAGGAATCACTATTTACATGTAGGCCGCAAAAGTCAAGTAATAGGTTTAGACACTGTCTGACTCTTCACAGAGGATCTCAGATCTTCTCACAGCTTTCCAGATGTGGGAAATTAGTGTAAGTGGAGAAGAAACTGTTCATGTTCAGATCCTGTTGAAGCAACTGTACAGTCGGAGGAAACGGGTGGGATTGTGCTGTCACAGACGCAAACATGCCCTATTTCAGTTCCTGTACACGAGGCTCATTTTGAGTCCTGTTGCCCACTAGTGGTGAGTTCAAGGAACAGCAGTTTTCGGGTGTGTTAGTGTCCGTGCTGGGGAGGAAGCGGTGGTCCATTAACACCGGGGTGGTAAAACGCACAGTTGTTTTCATACCGACAATTCCCTTTCATCATGAAGTGGCGACACACCGACCTATTTGACATGTCTGAAACCAAAGGAAAAGATTACTTGCATGCTCGTTTTAAATGTTGGAAAATTAAAAGCGTTTTTGCCATCAAACTTACCACCCATGTTGTTGTGTCCCCCACGTGGTCCTCCGCGTCCCCCTCGTCCTCTGAAGCCCGGGTCTCCTCCTCTCCCTCTGCCCCGGTGGAAGTGTCCTCCCCGGTGTGGGCCTCCTCTCATGGAGTCGTCGCCCCAGTAGTTGCCGTTGTCCGCCCCGCGGCCCGGTGGACCGGGCGGAGGACCCATCATGCGTGGCCCGCCGGGGTTGAAGGGTGGTCCGTGGCCATGGGGAGGAGGAGGAGGAGGAAGACGAGGATGGTTAAAATGTGGTCCAGGGGGCTTGTTTGGAGGGAAACCCCCATTCATGGGCATCGGCATGTTGTTCATGTGGTTCATGTTCATGCCGGGGCCATGGCCAAGCAGACCCGTGTTCACTATGAAGTGAGAGAAACAGAACATTAAATACACTGCTTAACCATCATCCAGTTATTCCTCAACATAGCAGTGCTGTTAATGAGAGCAAACACGTACTTGGCGGAGGATTAGCAGGCTGGTTCTGGCTCTGGTTCTGATTCTGGTTCTGTTGCAGGGAACCCAAAAGCTGCTTGATCTTATCCGAGAAGTCAGGCTGTTTGATCAGGTCCTCTGGAGACTGGTTCGATCCCTGAGCACCCTGAAAACAAGAAGAGATGCTTCAAATCAAAGACTCTGCAATTTCTCATGGTGAATAACATGTAGATACAGATTTTGGCTTACCATAATAGATGAGAGTAGTTCCTGCACATTAACAGCGGGGTTATTACTGGCTGGTGGGGTGTTGCCTTGCGCCTGAGGGCTGCGGCCGCTGTTGCCCAGACTTCCCATGAGGTTAGCTAAAACAGGAGGCAGCTTGGAGCCTTCATTAGAGCCACCAGAGGCAGCAGCGTCAGCGGGCTCCATGTAACTCTCCTCCATACTGCTGTCCTACAACACCACAGAAGAAGAAAGAGGTCAACGACATACCACATCTGACACTTCGAAATGAAAGGAAAGAGAAATGGAAGGGGAATTCATATATATATATAAAACGTACCTCATCCAGTGGGATGAGTCGAGGAGGCATGGGCTCATACGGCTCAGGGTCAGGCTCGTGAGGACTGTCTGGAACACTGCAGAGAGAAAGGAAACAAACCATACAGGCTTATAAAGACAATATGAAATAAACATCTTTAAACCTCTTTACTTTATTCACCAAAGTGAAGGATTCATTTGAGCAAGGGTTTTAAACATCTATTAAAAACACTTAAAAAAAAAGTATGAGAAACCTATTTTTAATAATTAAAAAATTATAATACTTAAAAAAATGATAAATACTAAATAAATACTAAATCTGAAATAAAATGGACCTAAAGAGCAATACTCTTCACAGACTTTATATAATCCATTTAAATCCAAATGGATTCCCAGCCTACATCATGTGGCTATGTTTACACCATATTGTGGGCATTAAATGCAATGTGAATGTTGTGTGAAAGTTATCAAAGTGTTGTCTTACCTCTCTTTAGTGAGGAAGATCTCCTGCAGAATGCCCATCTCTCGGTCTCTCTGGATCATCTTCTCTCTGCTGGTGGAACCAGGAATGACCAGACTTCCTACGAGGGTCAAGGGTCGCGGAGGAGTCCAGGGCACCCTCTCCTCCATGGTGTCGTGAGAATGACGACGAGCCATTTCAAACGTCTGCCTGTCCATCATCAGCTCCCGTTTAGCCGCCTCACCGAAGTCCTTAATTTTATTAACGTTCACTGAGGTAGAGGGATAAAGAGTGATGATTATTATTAAACCAATCACATTTTCATTTTTTGTATTATAATAATATTTCATAATATGATTAGTTTTATTATTATGTATTTTACTTTATTTTGTATCAAAACCCTTACAGACTTCAAACTTTCGTCCAGGAGTGTAAGTGAAGAAAGTGTTGCTTTACCTCTCTCAGTCTCATCCAGGTCAAAGTAGAAGTATTCTTTGAGATGATCCTCTTCCGCCCACCGAACACTTTTCTTTTTCTTTCCTTTCTTAGTCAGACTCTCTTCCTCACCGCGAGGTTCAGCCAGAGCATTGGGTTTATCACCTTAAAAACACAAAACAAGGCATTTTCAATTCAGCACATTCTTTCATATGGCTCTCTTAGTGAGGCTGTGACCCTTTTCTATGCAGCAGGACTCACCGGTTTCCATTGCCTCGGGGTCCTCGGTGGGCACGGGTGTGCCGGGCTGCTCCAGGTCTGGGTTCTCATGAGGGGGTGTCTGAGACGAGGGCGTCTCAGGGGAAGACGGTTTGGCCTGTGTGCCTGAGTATGACTGCGGCCTGCTGTCAAACGGACAGGGCTGTGGGGCACAAGAAAATTTGTGATTTATTTGTGATTTTATACGTCTGGGGAAAATAAAAATCCATGAAGCACAAACACAAACGAGGGTTGTCTGATGTGGCACACCTTGTTAGAGGTAGGGGAAACTGCTTTTGTTTTCTTTTTCTTGATCTTGATGCCAGGCACTGGAGCGGAGTTGAGGGCATCCAAAAATCCAGTGGCTTCCATCGCTACAAGGAAGAGGATATTAGACGGATATTAAGCACCAGTCGGAGGGGAAACTCTACTCTAGTGCAGATTATCATAATCATATTGCAGGTGCTGAATGGGCATACTCACGCTGTGCGGGTATAAGTTTGACTTTGATCTCTTTGGCAGAGTTGGGGGTGGTGTTAAGGGGCTTGTACTTCTTCTCCACTGGTGGTGCGTCCATCGGCGATGTGCTGAATAAACAAAGTCTGAGTTTAATGATTCATTTCCAAACCCTCTGAAGTAAAACTGCATTCATTCAAATCGTCCTGGATTTAATGTGACTGCTCATTATTTTCAGGAAGGAAACGAGTCTCCACTTACTTTGGTCTTTTAAGAACCGCTGGCTTGATGTTGTATTTGTCTCCAAGTTGGGGTGCAGGGGGGGGTTTCTTCACGGGAACTGGAGCTGGACTCTCTACCTCCAAACCTGAAGACACAATGTTTGGCGTACATTTAAACAGATCATTTTTATAAAAACTGTTTCTGAGACAAGAACTTTAAAACAAGGTCTAAATGTTACTGAAACAAAAAATGTGTTGTCTATTATAAAAGATAAATTACACGGACATTAATCATTTATGGTTAAAAAAAAAACAAAAAAACTGGTGACTAACCTGTAGAACGGATCTTTGCGTGACTTGGAGCATAAGCTTTTGGTTTGTCTTTCTTCTTCTCCTCATCTGCTACCTTTTCTCGGGGCTTCACCTCTGGACGCACTTTTCCATCCTCCTTTTTCCGTTTCTTGTCTGATGGGAAACACAGTTGGGTTATTCGCCAATAATAGAAAGCCCCCTTGCCAGTAAATCAAGTCTTTAAGGAAAAAACAGAGTGACACCGAAGACAATGTAGACTGGAAACCCTACCATTGGGTGATGCTGCACTGGAGACGCTCTGAGAGCGGATAATAGCCATCCAGCCCTCCACCAGCACTGACGCCAGCTTCCTCAGCTCTGAGAGAGAGAGAGAGAGAGAGTTCAAACCTGAGCTCTGGAAGACAGTAAGCAGACTGTCTGGCATTGATTCATGAAACACATGCTCTTACCTTCTGTCTCGCCGCTCTTACTCAGATGTTTCACCAGCTTGGCTGTGTTGTTCTAGCAGAAGAGAGAGCAGGTGTTAGAAGACTGCGGGGGCATGTGTGTGTGTGTGTTATGGGTTGTGGTGTGGTGAAGTACCTGTTTGAGGTGGTCCACAGTCAGGGGGAGTTTCTGCAGGGTGAGCAGTATGAGCTGCAGCAGGGGGGTGTTGGTGGTGGTCTTTGAGTAGGTGAGCCAAGAGTTCAGCAACTTGTAGCCTCCAACTCGAATGAAACTGAGCAGAAGAGAAAGAGTTAAACATCAATTTGAAAGCAAAAAGGTTTCAATTTTATTCATCTTTTATTGCTATTGCTCTTACCGATTAAGTACATCATGTGATTTTGTCTGCAGTAAGATGTTCAGATACATGCATCTGCTGACCATTTTATGCGAGGCCTTCATGAGACTGTTTGAAAAAAGAAAAATATGTTAGAAATACTATTGGTTAAAGGAATTGACGGCTTTTTGAGAGGACTCCAGAAAATAAAAAAGGTACAGCATCTCACCTGAAGACTTTAGCAACTCCCTCAAGGCTTCGTAGCTCTCCATCTTTCCCCAGCATAGATTCAACTCCTTTCAGCACCTCTCTGGGGTCCACCGGGCCCACGGCCATTGCTGCTTACTGACAGAGGGAGAGAAAACACGGGTTATTCTTGTGCTTATGCCACTGGGGAGAATCTGGGATACGACATGAATTCAACCAATCAATCCTGAAATAATGTGATAATGGCACTCAAGGAGAGCTCACTGGAACAGCACAAGGACAGTGTTGAGTCTAAGTTCCTAGTGATGTACATTTACAAAGGCGACTGTGGATCTGAGAGAACTTGGAAGCAAGAAACTCTGAATACACTGGGAACATACATGGTCACATGACTACCAAAGACATCACAGCACAGCTGCTGTCAATACTGCATTCACTCAAAGAATGGAGAGAAACTTGTGTTTTAATATATTGTACTGAATCAGATACAAACATCTTAGCAGTTTTCAGGTTCACACTAAACCTTTTATGTCATTTGCAATCACAAGTGCAATCATAAAGTAATGTCTTAATTAATAAACATACTTTAGACAACAATAGTTCTAACTCATGTTTCATCACTTAGAAAATTGTGTAATTGAAAAATGCTGGGATTTAAGATTATTACTAGATCCCCAAAACTGTTGGAAGACTAAGAAATTACATATCTTACTCCAACTGACTGCAAAGAATCCTTCTTGGTAAATGACATGTTTCATATATGATGTCTGTTGGGCTGTCAATATTTACTGGTTCTGCTAATGGAAAGGGGCAGCTGGTACAACTGCTATAGTTTAACAGCAGATTGCAGACTGAATAATTGATTAAGTATGTCACTTATTTAATGAGATGAGAAACTCAGACTGGATTATTGCTTATATAAGCGCTGTATGATTCAGTTCTTAATCTGTCATTATGAAAGATGTAAAAGTTAAGTGTTGTATCACATGTGTAATGTCACTCTCATAAACCCACCTTGCTTTTTATACACACTGTACATTATCC
Source organism: Carassius auratus (assembly GCF_003368295.1). Lineage (NCBI taxonomy): Eukaryota > Metazoa > Chordata > Actinopteri > Cypriniformes > Cyprinidae > Carassius > Carassius auratus. The sequence continues at coordinate 524,931 of NW_020527548.1, read as the reverse complement.
AAAGTAAACATCACAGGTTCAAAGGACGTAGTTAAGATTGATGTAATATAATATAATGGCTGTGATCAGTAATGTGCATTCAGATTATTATATCACTTAAATAATAATAATGATGCAAAAGCAGAAATAAGGAGAAAGACTAAATCAATTTTTTTAAATGTACTTAAAGTTAAACATAGTTTTTACAATTTTATTAGTATTTAAGTAATCTTTATAATAATCCTTGTAATCCTTCGAAAAATCAACTGTAGTGCAACTACTATCATTCATAACAAGAATTTGAAACCTAACTAGGGAGGCAACAGTAAAAGTGTTCAAATGATTGACTGGATTTTCTTGTTTATCAGAAATGAACTGTCACATTGGCAGCTGTGATGCACACGGGAACTCTGGCATTAATATAACTTCATCCTTCTTTGTTAGACACTGCTGTGATCCATCTGTCTATAACCTAATATCAATAGATGAAAGATGCTAGAGTAAAATGAGATGCATGAAAACCAAAACCTCTACAGTATATTGTGTATACAAGTTAGACTTACATTATAAAACATGAAAACGATCACAAAGTCTTCACCCATATCCAAAATTGTCATTGTTATAAGGTTGATGGACATAAAATGTGTAGAGGCCACTTTAGCTTAAAGTGTCTTTTAATTTCATTTTAACAATTAAATTAATAATTTGATACAACACATACACACAACCTAACCATATCACCAAACCTGTCACTAACCTTACCAGCTTCCCACCTTAATGCTGTGCATAAGATGAACACAGGAAGTGCATCAAAATAATATTTTTGTTTCTCTAAGTACATTAGTAGTTAAATATTAATATGATATACTGTAGAACCAATGTGTATACTAATTTTAAACAGTATGCTTTTAATATTTTCCAGGTACATAATGCAGTTTTTAAAATCTCAGTAAATTAAGTATGTTTTCTATATATGTGTATGAGTCTAGGACCACTAGGTGAGGGGAAAAAAAGTCATAAAATTATTTTTTTGAAGTGCCTTAGGCTGATGATAGACAGGGGAACTTTTTGAGCAATGCTGCTTGGGAGTTTTTACACTGAAAAAGGATAACAAATGTCTATCTGGATACTTCAGATCGGTCATGGTCCCAGTCTCTCATCTGGTTGCAACACTGCTCAAAAAGTTACCCCATGCATCTTCAGCCTTAGTCGCTTTGTGAGTGTATTCCTTCATTATAATTTATCTTTAATATGCAATATTACATATTAAATGCATATTACCCAAATAATGTTTGACCATGTTTGGTTAAAAAAAAAGTTACATTTAAACGTGATGTAAGGAATATATACAAACATAATGAAGGAAATAGACTCTGTAAGACTTGATTTTTACCATCTTGTGGTTAAGTATCCAGTTGCAAGAAACTCCTTAAGTTATGCAAATAAATGTATTTTCTCTAAAGGTTAACTTGAGGTTTTTTTTTGCGACTGTGAAAGCAAGACCTTCTTTCTAAGCTGCATGTCGCCACCAGGCGGTTATTTCTGGATAAAAAATACCGAAACCGTGTATTTGCCACAAAGCAATATGAGAAATGCAATTATTAAATATGATCAAGATATATTAAAATACAGTAAAAATAGAATGTATGCAATAAAAATTTACATTCTTAAAAAAAGAGAGATAATAATAACTGACTTAATATTACAAAGAGACGGGTGAGGGCATAGTGTTTCTGGTCGAGAGAGAGATGGGGAGAGAGAGAGAGAGAGAGAGAGAGAGAGAGAGAGAGAGAGAGAGAGAGAGAGAGAGAGAGAGAGAGAGAGAGAGAGAGAGCACGTCATTCGCCCCGCCCACGCAGAGCAGCTGAGAGAGACTATTTCTCCTTCAGTTCCTCTCACTACAGCACACTTCACTTGGCTGGACACCGGCGACACCAACCAACTAACTACAGCTGAAAATGAAGAACGGGGCGAATTGAACATGACACAGAAACATATGCACCGAATCAATGTAGATTTTTACGACTGATAAGCATGCAATGGTTTTATCGACGTTTGAATCCATGTTCAATATAATTTCCAAGACAGTGGAAAAGGTCTACTAATGGCACTTTTGATCGTGTGAGAAATCAGGTTTTGTCTTACCCGCAACACTGTTGTTGAAGAACTTTTTATAGTCACAAGCGAACTCCTAAAACACGGAACAATACAACACAACTCCTGGAAACGTCACAGTTGTCATAACAAACAAGATTGTACATTCACTGGAAAGAAAAGATTAATATTGCATCTGTCAAGTTTTTGATTAAATTTAGATGTGAAGAAACACATTGTTTAAAGTCACATTTCACCCAGTCCTGAATAATATTCTTCCTACAACGAGTTTAGATTACATCTTGTTCAAATCCATGTCACCTACTTCTACTTTTTTCTTAATCCAGTGTTACATAAACAACTGACATCTTTAAGCTAATCGCCCAAAGGTTTTGCCTTAGAACTTGTCAACACAAAGCATCCAGTGTTGGTCTGACTAAAGGCCGGTAATATGAATATGCATCTACTCAATAGTGTCCACAGGGGGATTTGCCTCCATCTGTAGAAGTCTCCCTCTCATATGGCAGCTGACAGCGTCTCCTCTGATTGGCTGGAGTCAGAGATAAACCACGCCCACTATCTTTAACCACTTGCCTCCGCATAAGAGTTGCACTCAACAGAACGGTTGCCCGGTCGCCATCTTTGAATTCAAACAAGTTTTAAAAAATAAAAATACCACGGCTATTTCCCCCCGCCCGTTTACAAAGTGTAAACTACATTTACCCCGCTAGCGACTCACGGATATTAAGACGATACCTCGAGCTGTTTATGGGGATGATGGCGACGCGAGACAGCCGTTCCGAGCTACAGTATTTCCCGTAGATCCAGTCAGAAAAACAAAGCCACCATTGCCTCGAGTGATCAGAGCAAAGCACAACCCGTCCGCCATTTTAAAGCAAAGTCGACAAGACAAATAATATCCTAACCTAACGTTACGCACTCGTTAAGCACACAATACAAAAAAACAAAAAATGCAATCTTTATAGTCAGACTGCTATTTATTTGTATAAATCATCATCGACTATGTAGGTTTATTTCACCAAAATCAACGGTATCCGGTTCCGCTAAACACTAAAAACACCTAACATTATTATAAAAATGTTGATTTTCAGTCTTTCCCCCCCGCTCGGCTAAATCCACAGGCGCCTCTCTTGGCAATCTTTATGTGCAGATTGCGTTGATTGTTCCAGTGAGCTCTCCTCTGAAAAGAATGCAGTTTATAAAAAGTCCCAATTATATACAGTCACTTCCTGCTCTCCCTTTGGCAATCTTTATGTACAGATTGCTTATGACTAGCTTATTATTCGATGATTTATTTATCGCTTCTGTAGTAATCATTAGGATTGCTCCGTCTCACACACAAAGAGAAGCAGGGCGTTTGCTCGGTCTTTGCGGTGTGAGCTCATACTCTATCCTCGCTTTATCTCAGCATGCTGTCTGCTTCTAGAAACCGTGGCGCAGTTAGCTCGCCAGGCTCGATACAGCTAGGAATCTGCAATCTCTATTTATATCTGGAATCATTTTCAACACAGACAACTGGTTAACTGTTACGCAGTTTCGATTCAAATTGGTTTGAAAGAACACTTACTATTAAAACCTCTCCTCTGCGTCTCGGGTTGCTATTAATATATTGTGCTTAACAGCAACAATTTTCAGCTTTTTTTAACAGTTTAAGAGAACGTAAACTGTCATGACTTTATCATTACTGGCTGAAAAATGGCATAATGGGCGGGATTGTAGTGGCTGAAATTGAGCTTTTCCTTCTTGAACAATCTGGAGCAAAAAAAAGTAGTAAGCGAATGTCCGTTACTCGAGTAGAAAAATTGAATTTTTGGGGGTTTGATCTTCGTACACGGTTGAAAAATCCTCGACGCCAGATCTTCACTGAGACCGAGTCACACCTGAAACGAAACAACAGCACAAAGAGACGTTAGTGAAAACGACTATTTGGCGGCGGAAATCCAGAGAATAGTCGAAAGGTCGTTTTTGCTGATTAAAAAAACTGACGTGATAGCCAGACTTGGGGGTAAAAATCGTCTTTTAAATCGAAAAAGTGGAGAACCAACCTCCAGCACATCACTTACCTCAGACAAATCCAGGAATGCTATGGAAGGGCGGGACTCGGTATATATAGTTCTGACGTCATCATGGGTTCGTGCGCGCGCTTTCGGGCGTTTCTTTCAACACGAAATGGAGTTGATGATCACGCGGTCCTGTCGAGCGCGCTCTCGAAACGACCTTGTGTGTTGAAGCATATGTGTTGAAGGACGCGCCCATCTCCCCCTCCCCCCGTCTTCCGGTGCAAAGATAATCATCATTAAATCGTTGGCATTTTTTAAATGTATAAATGATGTAAGAATTGACTCAGCATCATTGTACAATAATATAGGCATATTTGTGTATGCACATTAAAGAACTAGCTGTTTTGAGGTAGACTGAACCTTTCTGTGAATTACTATAACGCTATTATGTTCAAAATGGGGGTTAGAATACTCTTTGTAATGTTTATGTAATGTTTAATTCCTTTCATTGAAACTGATGGGTGTATTTGGGTGTATTTTCAGTGATAATACATAGCATAAAACATTGTTTTTTTGTATTCATTTAAATTATAATTTATTATATAAACAAAAATAATACTCCTAGAAAAAAAGCAAAACATCAGCAAAAATTATAATAATAATAATTTAAAATGAAAAAAAAGGGCGAACAATAAACGCGCACTTCCGTTCCGTAAACGTACACTTTAACCTCTCAACAACTTCCTTTGCCAAAGACGAAATGGCGACCTCCATACAACGCATTGGAATAGCAATATCCCGCACATTTCCTGTCATTTTACAACGAAATATTCAAACACAGGTTGGTTGGTTACCGATAGCATTTTTATCATGAATGTTGTTTTATACAGGATGTATAATTGTGTTTGTTGTGGTTATAGGGCAGTCATTCGCGTACAAACACCTCACCGAACACTCGTTTTGTATTACAGAGCATTCGTTATTGGAACATAACTTCAAGTGCTGCTCCAGGACTGCCTCTGAAGTTTCGTGCTTTATCATCATCATCGTCATCATCATCATCATCATCATCATCTGCTGCTGCTGAAAACACAGACTCAGAGACAGTGTCTAGATATTCAGACAGACCATGGGAATACTTAGAAAGTGAAGGTAAATATGATAGATTATATGATTAAATGAAGCACTTGTGGTGAATCAGTGTTTAATGCTGGTCTGAACTCTCTTGTAGAGTACATTGAGCGCTATGGATCCAAGCCTGTGTGGTCTAACTACAGAAGGAACCATAAGGGGGGCGTCCCTCCTCAAAAGACCAGAAAGACTTGTATTGTAAGTAGGACACATTTGTTTTGGATTGATTTGATTGATTGTTCAGATGTTTTTTTTTTCTTCAGTCCATTAAATTTGTATTAATGAGGATGTCTGTCTTGTCATAGAGAGGGGATAAGGTATGTGGTAACCCTTGTCCCATCTGTCGTGATCCAAACATCATTGTCCATTACAAGGTGCGTTTTTCAAACCCGTCATTTTTTTAAAGTGGAAAATGTCAGTTTTATACATCAAAGGTATTTGCTCTAATAAACACTTTTTTTCCCCCTGCAGAATGTGAATCTGTTGCAGCAGTTCATTAGTCCTCAAACAGGAATCGTGCATGATCCCACTCGAACCGGTAATTATTTACTCCGTACATTATATTTCTGATATACTCAAGATCTAATCAGCATTTTACTCTTTTTATTTTTCCTCAGGTGTGTGCATGAAACAACAGAAACTACTTAACAAGGCCATAGAAACTGCTAGAGATTGTGGTAAATTGACTTTCTCTTCATTGTTGTAAATGCCAATGTGCACAAGTCCTTTTATGAAAGAGCCAGAAGAGAAGGATAAATCTCATCATTTGGTGTTAAAAGCTTAATGTGACTTGATTCTTCTCCCCTCTGTTTAAGGTTTACTGGCTGTTCAGTTACCTCATGTTGATTACTCCAAGGAGGACTACTCAAACACTCACGGTGCTGTGGCACCAACCCCCGCCCCATCTTCCCTCCGCTCTGGAGAACTGTGGTATTCTTGGTATGGTAGTATAAAACCAGATGAGCGAGAACTGGCAAGAGTGAAGCGGATCTACAAAGAGTACCTGAAACCAGATGTTTGAATCTTGTAATAGACCTTAATTAGTGCAGATATCATGTATTTTACCAGCATGAAAACGAGGCAGTGAGGTATAGACTTACTGTCTTTACAATCGGAGGTCCTAGATCATGTCACTTTTAATGTCAACTATTTATGGCATTTTGTCTACTGAAAGCGTTTTGGAAAGACATTTCATCAGATGAAAAATCGGTATGTTGTTCAACATCAACTCATCACACGCTGTGTACTTCTATCCCCCACAGCCTCATTTTCATTACTGTTCGAAAATTGCATATTGCGATAACCTGATTACGGTCTATCAAAAGAGTGGTTGTAATTTCAAATTTGGAAGTTTCCATAATACTTAATATGAGAAAGAAGAAAATGTATGTTTTCCGTTCATGTCGTTACATTTTGTCCATGCAAAGCTAGCATAATACAAGAAATCTCAAATAAAAGCACTGATAAAATTGACTGTTGCAAAAAATTCTTTATTTGCTTTTTCCATCACATCTGGATGCATACTTTATTCAATGTATTTATTTAAATCAAGTTAGTCAATAGGTTATTTCATCATTCAAGACAGATGAGTTACTGAACACTTATATAGGTTAAAAAAAATTGGAGTTGGCTTCGAATGCAAGCATAATGATGATGAATGACCTGAACCGAAGTACTCCTAACAAAGGCAGGTTAATACAAAATTTATGCATCAGCAATCACACCATTTTCAAACTGCACCCTGCTAGCCCCTTCAGTTCACATTTGATAGTGACATGTTTTATAGCATTGCATCACATGGATGAACAGAGCTGGTAATAATACGGCCTGAATGTAAGAAGAATACAAGAATGTCAGACATCATGACTAAAGAACAAGCGCTGTATGTATAAACTGTCAGCAAGTAAAAATCCAGGAATCAGTCTTCAGGTGTAAAGCTGGTTTTAAAGATGTGGAAAAACTCCATCCTGGCTCTGTAGGGTTTTGTCTAGATCACCCGACACTGTGCATGCAGGTGCTCCGCATAATCTGTCAACTTAACAAGAAACTATTTGGTTCTATTGAGGTTTTAAAATGAACTTCAATGCAACAAAAAGCCCTTCAGTGATGTAGTTTGACACTCTTGTTATTAATAGCAGCCGTTGTTCATTCTTTAGGCTTGTTGACCAGCGTTTCTCCGAGAGCCTCCAGCACCTCTCTCTTGTAGTCTTCAAAGTCACCATCAATATTGTTGATCGTCTGGTCCTCAACCACCCACAGCTGGCACTGGGTCTCCGTGATCAGCCTGGCATCGTGGCTCACAATGATCACAGCTAAAAACATTCATATTAAATGTTAATAAGAAAGATTGAACTCTCTGGTTTACACCTTAATAATCATCATTATTGTATATGGTTTATATACTGGATATAAGTTTTCATAACGAAGATTTTTTTTACCACAACAAATAAAACACTGTTTGTGATTAATAAGGTTTAAAAAAAAAAAAAACATACCCCCTTTGTATTCATTGATGGCTTCTGACAATGCATCAATCGACTCAATGTCCAAGTTATTTGTGGGCTCATCCTGTACATTTGCATGGACAGAAAATGTTTAAGCACTCATTTTTACTTAAATTCTTGAGATATTTAAAACATTTACTCCTTACCAAAATGAGGACGTCAGGTTGCCGACAAGCAAGTTCGGCAAATACCACTCTTGCTTTCTGACCACCTAAAAAAAGGAAAAGATAAAGTCAACGAAGAACAGATGACTTTGAAAATCCTACATGAATGCATTCCTAAATTGCTTACCGGACAGTTTGGAGATCAGGATGGTGTGAGCGTGGCTCTCTAAGCCGAAGCGTCCCAGGCACTTCCTGGCGTCCTGGTACTGGAGGTTGAAGTTCCTCTGGAGGTACTCTGTGGGAGACTCCTCCATGTTCAGCTGATCAGCATACTGCTGGTTGAAGAAACCTACTTTCTACAGGCACAGGCAGAAGAATAAACCGATTACCAAGGGTCCAATAAGAAACAATGATATAAAGAACGATTTTAAACATCTGCCGTACCAATCGATGGTTCTTCCTCATCTCTCCTTTTGTCTAAAATAGAAAAAAAAAGAAGCTTCATAATAATATGAAGGAAACAAGTCAACAAACATGGGGGAAAAAAAACAAGAACCCATTTTTCTCAAATAAATATTACAACATCCTTGTTTTTTTACAACTATGAGATATTACTTAAAAATAACTAGTACTTACTGGATTTAATTTTCCAGTCAAAAGCAGGAGGAGCGTACTTTTCCCAACTCCATTGGGTCCGACAATACATACTGAAACAGAGAAGTAGTGTTGTCACGGTACCAAAATTTCAGTATTCGGTACCAATACCAGTGAAAATCCACAGTTCTCGGTACCAAAGCAAAGCACAAAAATATGCTAATTTGAACAAAATTACTTTTTAGCACTAAAAATAAAACCAATGCCATTCTTTATACTTATTTACAATTGTGTTTAAAGTTTTTCGACAAGTTATATAATTAAGAAAAACAGTAAACAAGTTTCACTCAAATTCAATTTGTCTTTTAATTTATGAAATGTAAACATTTTATTTTTGGTAAATAAAGGGCATTTGCTACTAAAATTAAAACATGGAAGAAATATTGTGATTTATTTCTTTAAAAAATAAAGTTTTATCAATTTCTTCAACAGTAGTAGCAGTATCACATACATTTTATAATAATAGTAATATTTCTAGCACAATGCCATTGTGTAAAAATTAACTTTTAGGCCTAATGAATACATATTTGTCATTTTAACTGAACTTAAGACTGGTGGTGATGCTTAAGATATTTTTGATCATTGAGGGTTTCTGTAAAAAAAAAAATAGTAATAGTTCTTATTAATTATTATTAAAAGATAATACTACTACTAATTCTACTATCATACTAATGTATAAACAATGCACTATGAATTGATGAGCTGCTGGGTTCATGAATATTAATCACGTTGTCTGCGTTCGGTCAAACTGATTTGCTGAAATCAAAACAGGGACGGTACAAGATCAGCACCTGCCAATGAAATTGGCATTTGCGCATTAGGTCCGCCCACTACCGGGGAAACCGGTATGTCTTCTGCTTGTTTGAAAATGAATATGCATAATTCTAAATGAACTCCATTATTTTGACAGGAGAAGACAACAAAGAATAGTTTACATATTAGCGTGTAGATTGAGCCTGGTGAGACTCTCGCTCTCTCTCTCTCTCTCTCTCTTTGCTTGTGTGAGAAACAGCGCAGTAAAGCGACAGTGAGTCGTGCATGTAAGTTTCATTTTCATGACTGGATTTTGAGATTCCGTCCGTGTTTTCTGCTTCGCGGAAATCATAGCGCTGAACCGGGTTTGAACGGGACCTCGGTACTACCGGTACTTAAAGAAACCTGGTACCGTCACATTTACATTTTTTTAGTACCGACTTGGTACCGAAGTACCGGGTCTTTTGACAACACTACAGAGAAGGTTAACTCGAGCTCACTTGAAAACCATTAGAGTTTATAGCAGCTGTAATTAGTGTGACTTACTTCTGGATTCCATGTCTATACCGAAGTCCACATTCTTGAACAGAGGCTTCTGGCCTCCATAACCAAAGTCAACACCTGTGAGTGGAAGAGAGAGTACACCAAACTGGTCATCAGGTTTGATAAAAACAAGGTGCTACAACGTGTGAAAGTCATAAAAGCCTCACTGTGCAGGCCGAGAATCGGCGGTGAGAGCGGAGGAGGGTTGGGGAAGGTGAATTTGACGGTATATTCTCTCGGTCTCTTGAGGAGCTCCGTGGCCTCGTGGCTCTCCTCCTCCTGACCTTTCTTCTTCCCCTTCTGCTGTTTCCTCGTCAGGACCTCTTTCGTCTGTTTCTCCTGAGAAAGAATGATGGAGAATGAGCGGTAGGGTTTGAGAAGACTAGAATCGTGAAGAACTCAAGGACTTACAGCTTGTTTGGTGGACTTTCCTCCAGCCTTCAGGTCTTTGAGCTTTTTCTCTTGTTTCTCGTACTGCTTCAGGAGTTCCTTCTGCTTCTGTACGTACATCTTCTTAAACGTCACTAGAAGACATCAAGCAGATATAAAACACAGTAAGATATTTAAGCAACTATCAGTAGATTTCATCTGTTGCTGTTCAGAAACGAAACTCACGGTAGTTGCCCCTGTAGTAGTAGAGTTTCTGGTTGTCCAGGTGAATGATATCTGTACAGACGTCATCTAAGAAACTCTGGTCGTGGGACACAATAAGAAGCGTTTTCTTCCAGCTCTGTAAGTAGCTTAAAGGGAAAATAAAAGATATGAGGGAATTTGTCAGTAGAATATAGCAATAAATGCATTTCCATCCACCATTATTCGCATTAACCCTTTTTCCTCACAAGTCAAAAAACACCTCAAGCGAGCATAAAAACTTTAGCGAATAAAGGCATTTTTAATAGAAAAGCAGTGCTTCCATCAATCGATTCTGATGTGATACTTCAAAATGTGCATAAAATCTAATGCTAATGTCAAAGGTGTGACTGATTTTCTACTGAAAATGTCTTTAGTGATGCAATCACTTAATACAATCAAGATTTAAAGTAGGCTATTTATAATTTACATGGAATGTAAATACATCAGCTAGATGGGATTGTTTACTTCAAAGCAAAAGTAATTACTTGTTAAGCCAGATGACAGCGTTAAGGTCCAAGTGGTTTGTGGGCTCGTCCAGCATCAGCAGCGTGGGCTCCATGAACAGTGCTCTGGAAGAAAGATTTTTCTTATTTCTCATGTCAATTGTTTTTGTTTACTTCCGTTAAATTAATTACTAAATTAATGCATTTTTTCCCTCATTGTGCCCACCTAGCCAGGGACACTCTCATCCTCCATCCACCAGAAAACTTCTTGGTGGGTCTGTTCTGCATCTCTGAAGTGAAAGACAAACCAGCCAAGATCCTACGAGCTTTAGCCTCCGCTGCAGCTGCTCCAATCGCCCTCAACTCTTCATAGACCTGTGAATGCCAAACACACACACACACACAAACATACAGTTATCCTCCAGTACTCCATGGATCAGTGTATTTAGAGGACCTCAGCGAGCTGCTCTCATCTGACCTTGTCGAGTCTCTCAGACACGGCGTCGTCTCCTTTCTCCAGCTGACTCTGTAGCTGCCGTTCCTCCTCCAGGAGCTTCAGTCTGCGCGTGTCGGCCTTCAGCACCGCCTGAACTGCAGGAGTGTCATCCGCCACCACCTCTGAGGAAACACAAAGAGAAAAGAATCCGCTGGATTCACCATATCATATCATGCACAAAACAGAAGGCTCAAATAAAAAGTCGGGCAAATAGGATGCACCAGGGCTCCTAGAGTTAACTAAAACCACGAGAAACTATTTTTACTAAGCTAGAAGGCAACATTTGTAATGTACTAAAAATGGCATAATTATATTGACAAATGAAAAAAACTGAATGACAAAAACAGATTACCGTATTTTTCGGACTATAAGTCGCACCTGAGTATAAGTCACATCAGTCCAAAAATACGACATGATGAGGAAAAAAACATAAGTCGCACTGGACTATAAGTCGCATTTATTTAGAACCAAGAACCAAGAAAAAACATTACCGTCTCCAGCCACGAGAGGGCGCTCTATGCTGCTCAGTGTAGACTACAGGATCACTGTTCAGCATCTCTGGCAGAATAGAGCGCCCTCGCGTGGCTGTAGATGGTAATGTTTTCTCTTGGTTCATTTCTCTTGATTCATGTCAAATTAATTTTGATAAATAAGTCGCACATGACTATAAGTCGCAGGACCAGTCAAACTATGAAAAAAAAGTGTGACTTATAGTCCGGAATATACAGTAAAATGAAAATATACAACCATTAAAATTCTAAATAATATATATTAATAATACACTAATATAAAATGCTGTACTTTACCTTGCTCACAAAGCAGCACATCAATATTGGGAGGAATGCTAAGAGCTCTGTTAGCAATGTGCTTCAGGAGAGTGGTCTTCCCTTTCCTGATTCAGACAGGAAAGAGGAGTAAGAATACAGTTTTTACTAGAGCAACACTACCGAACTGACTAATACCTTGAATGCAATAGGGATGTAATGGTATGAAATTATCTTATCACGATTATAGTGACCAAAATAATCACAGTTATCAGTATTATCACAGTATTGTTATAATGTGCTAGAGATGTTAAAAAAGAGCCGAGCATTGCTATTAACTTCCTTTAGGTCAGCAGTTTAATTCCAGTCTTCACAACCCCCTGCTCTGCACATTTTGTATGTCACTCTTTGTTAACACACCATTTGATATAATCAACTGTTTAGAAGTGAGCTCCATGAATGAACTGTGCTCCCATTGACATGCTCCCTACACAGTGTTCATTGCTCCCCACTCCCTGAGCTTTCTGTTGAAGTTTACTTCACTTCGGAATGTCTTCACACACGGACAAGAGGGACATCATAAACCTCTGTAAATAAATACAATTTAAATTCACGTCTCACACTTTGAACGGAACATATACAGTACGTTCACTTCGAACATGAATCATGGTGGAATATCCTGTGATGTCCACTTCAGAGGGCACTTACGTTTGAATAGAACAAATGTCTGAAGCCATAAGAGAAACATACTAAATGTGCAGAGCAGATGGGGTGCGAGGACTGGAATTGAGAACTGCTGCTTTAGGTATTACATGGAGCAAAGATGAAAACAAAATGCCATTGAATCGTTTCTGTAAAACTGCGGTAAAATTGCAGTAATCGAATACGGTTTTAATGATAATTAAAAGATGAAACAGGAATTTTATCCCTACATCCCTAGAATCCAATGCAGTAATACAATTGTGTGTCAAATTTAGACCATCATCAACCCACCCATTCGGTCCAACCAGACCGTATCGCCTCCCAGCAACAATCAGAAGATCAGCGTTAACAAACAGCTCTTTACCGTGGGCTGAAATGCTGAATCTTTCCAACTAAAAACAGATCACAGAAATGAGTACATAGTATCAAGTGCTTCCCAATGTCTCAGATGGAAGTCTCCTATTTGCCTCACCTTGATGTCCGAAGCGTTTTCCAGCATGGCCTGTCGAGAGGACAGCTCAGCCTGAGAGATGGAGAAGTCTCCCTCGATGGCGCTCTGAGCTCGTACACTAGCCACCTGCCGCTCATACTCCATCTGCACAACACAAGAGGATTCGTCTACAATCATGCTGTTATTGTCAACTATAGCTAAAACCATATAAATATTAGACAGAAAACCTTAAAGATTTGAAATGTTGCCTTGGAAACTAACGGAAACAAAATAATTGTAAGAATAGGCTGAAGTACTAAAATAACTTACACTAATATATTTATATATAGCCGTTCAAAAGTTTGGGATCAATAAGATTTTAATGTTTTTAAAGAACTCTCTTCTGCTCATCGTGGTTGAATTTATTAGATCAGAAATACATATACATATATATATATATATATATATATATATATATATATATATATATATAAAAATGACATGAGCACATCACAAATAAACTTTTTACGAAAACAAAAAAGCCAATTCAAAATTATACTTTTTTTTTTATAAATAATACAATATTATAGAAATAATGTAGAAATTACACTTCTATAACATACATTAGAGTATTCAAAATTTGCATACGCTACCATTTTCTTTTTCTTCTTCTTCTCTTTTTTACTCATGTTAGCGAAGGGGTCGTCCTCTTGTTTCTCTTTGGCCAGCTCAGCCGCGAGCGCATCCTCAGCACTCTACAGAACATCAAAAATATAAAGATAGGAAGTGGAAGAATTCACTTTTGGAAAATATGAGTATTAGGAATACAAAAAGAAAAACGATTGTACCATCATTGTGTCATTTTCATCACTCTTTTCCTCCTCTTCCTCATCATCACTAGGAGGGGGGCGAGCAGGCTTCTCTTTCTAAAAAAGATATAAAGATATTGAACTTGAGACATTGTACACTTATTTCCATTTAAGCTGCAATGACTTTCTTTCGATGGAGCAAAAATGTTTCAGAACAAAAGATATTCTGAAGAACGTATATAAAGCACAAAGTTTAAGTTAAGTTAGTAAATTCATACTTTCAGTAAGGATGCTTTATTAAATTAATCAAAAGTGACTTTTTTAATGCTACAAAATATTTTTATTTCAAATAAATTCTGTCCTTTTGAACCTTTCAGTTCCTCCAAGAATCCTGAAAAAAGTTTCATGAAGTCTACAAAAAATATTAAACACCACAACAGTTTTCAACACTGGTGACCATAATATACATTTTTATTGATAACATTTTAAACATATATTCAAATAGAAAACATTTGAAACTTTAATAATACTCAACTCAATCAGCTTAAGCCAGATTCAAAATCACAAATACATAAAATATATATAAATGTATACATAAACTTAATCAGCTTAATCTGACCTTGGGCTGTTCCTTCTTGCCTTTCTTCTGAGTCTTCTCTGGTTCCTTCTCTTCAAATTTCTCTTCCTCCTGTCAACATTACGATGCCCTTTAGGCTGCACACACTTTTCAGAACAACTTGTATTCGTCAAGATAAGAGTCACACACCTTAGGTGGTTTAGCAGTGACTTTCTTGCCCTTTTTCCCTCCTTTCATTTCATTCTCATCTTTCTTCTCCAACTCTTCATGTTTTTCATCCTCTGAGGCCTCCTGTGTTTGAGAGGAGAGAGTGAACCAAAGATCAGAGCACCGCTCCCCAATCAGACATAATGTTAGTAATGCAGAATCTACAGAAACGGGTTTGTTTCTGTGATGAGTGAAGCACATCCGTTATGTAGCAATAAAGAAAAAAAGCAAGGTGGGAGAAAGACAGAAGATGTGAATTTTGAAAAAAGGAAAACTGAATAAGAATATAAAGAAATAATACTAAGTACCCACCTTCATTATTTTAGGTTTAGCCTTATCTTTTTTCTTGGTTATCTTCTCAACTTCCTGATTACATACACACACACACACATAAAGAAACAGGCACATGTGCTTATAAATGTAGATATAACCAATATTCAGCCCAATATGTTCTTCCCTTCTGTATCTGTCACAAACAATGTTTTAATGACTGAAACGATGAGTGCACTGACACTGAGCTGGAAAACAAAGGAATGAATGCAGATGGCACTGGGAATGTCATGAAGAGAGCGAGGATATAAGGGAATGAAAGAGGAATAAACACAATATTAGAGTGGATGAGTTATGTGGTGTGTGATGCATATGTGCCATAATTAGGTACATCAAATCTGATTATGCTGTAAAGATAATATCATGAACAGTGATGGTACTAATAACTACTAAGACAATATGCAAATATTAATTCAATAAAAACTGTTTTCCATGCAATTTCTCGAGAAAATCCATTTTGCTAGAAAATGGATATGAAAAACTCTTTATACTTAAATGATGCTATTTTAAACAGCATTTTAACTATTAGTTTCTATTGCTAAACATGCATTCTATGGTCTCATTAATTTAGAGCCTACATAATATATCTGTACTTCTAAAAAAATATATATTTATATACATAATTATAATTACATACATAAAACAGACTTGAACAGCATCATAAAACTTGTTCTATACTTGTGCATACAAACTCAACATACAATGTCTGACTGTGAAACTGGAAGCACCCACCTTTGAGCTTTTCTTGCTTTGGGGTTTCTCATCATCACCATTATCATCCTCATCATCATCATCACCACTCTGCTCCTGACTCAGAGCAGCAAATATGTTGCCACCCTGATAGAAAGAGATAGACAAAAAAATCGGCGTTGCATCATCTAGACTGGATCACATGATTTAAACAGCACTGTTCTCTAGATTGTTCAGCAGAAGGAAAACGACTCTGTCCACAAAGTGCATCCCAATGAAAAGAAGTACAGCATAGTATATCATAGTATAGCAACTCACTTTGTTTTTCTTTCCTCCTTTGACTGGAGCGACAACTGCAAAATAAAAATAAACCATAATGTTAAACGTGTGGTGTGATGTAAGGCTAAGCGATATGGCCAAAAAATAAAAAAGATCACAATCAAATTGTTCATGTCAGTCGATACTCGATATCGATAATTATCACGATAAATTTACGTTTAAAGGCAGATTTTTGTTCCTAAGTGAAACCAGGCCATTAATTGTGGTTTAAAACCTCTCTTTAAGATCAGAACATGACAAGCACTTCACACTTTTGAATTATTTACACTTTTTCAGTCATTCTTCCTCAACAAAAACAAATGTCAATATAGAAAAATTAATTTCTTAGAATCTGCATGTTTTAATGAGTGATATTGTCATCATTAAACAGGTTTGTCTTCTTGACTTTGATGATGCGTATCTTCAGCACAGTTTGTAGTGCAGGCTGCACTATTGATATTAATAATATTACATTTTTGTCTCTTAGAAAGCACATGTGACAGTAGCTTGACTTGAGCTGACAGTAAAAGCTTGAGTTAGGATGCAGATGTAAATTTAGGTTCATTATCAAAAAACAGCAACATTTCTCTAAATTATAACAACCTCAGTTTTATATGGTGAAATTTTATTATTCTGACTGAGTTTTATTCAAATGAACAGTTGGTCTTCAATAGCAGCGTACATTTAGATCATGATAACCAGAGTTAAAACCACACATACAGCAATACCATGGTAAAATATAACAATGTAACTATGGTTTCCAGGTATTTGTATGAAAGATACATTTAGTATAAATGAACAAATGCTATAACGTATTTATAAAAATATACTGTAATTAATTATATAATGAAATATTACATGTATATAAGAGCATCTCTTATGTGTGACATGCTGGCACAAACTAAGTTTATGGCATTACCCTCTTCCTCCTCTTCATCTTCATCACTGGGCTGGACTGACAGTTTCTTGAGGCGCTGCATGACCTCTGCATCATCATCATCATCATCCTCATCGTCTCCTGCTTTCCATTTTCGTCTGTCCTTCTTTTTCTTCTGAGGCTAAAAATGACAAGGCAGTCTGAAAATTAACATTGTTGACTGTTTATATCTTTATGTTTAAATTTAATTATTATTATTTTTTCTTTATATAATGTATTGAAAAACACTTAAATTGAAATAATGCACCTGTTTCCCTTGTGCCTCTTTCACTGGAGGCTGTTCTACTTTTTCTGGTTTATTGTCTGATGCCAGCTCCTCAAAAAACTGTAAATCATGAAATAAAAAATGACAAATAACAATTCAACTGTCAGAGGTATGAGTTATAAAACGCGTTAATTATTATTTTTGCAATTATTAATGAAATATTATTATGGGTAACTGAAAAAAACTTTTTAAGCATAATGCTGTTAAGGATTAAAGTTATAACAAATGACTCGTGATTTAACAAAACTGAAAACTTACACTTTTCTTGACCTTCTTATCCTTCTTTCCTTTTTTGACATGTTTGTCTAAACAAAGAAAAGTCATTATGTTACACACATCTGTACACATGAACACACTCGAGTGAACAAAGCAGTGGGACAATGCCAAAGAAAGAATGGTTTGTGTACAGGATTTGAAACAAGAGCTTTCTCAACAAATCCAGTGAGCTGGATACTTAGACAGCATTTTCAGGCAGCACAGGCACGTTCCCCCCGAAAAATAAAACATAAAATAAATCGGTAGATTTTGAAACAAGCGCTATGCAAGTCATTTAAAGCTTGCTCAGTTGAAACACGGATCACACGGAGAATATGGTCTTAAATTATATCAGGTTGGCAAAATGATGCAATGACAGTGAAATATCAAACTCCTCACCACCATAAACTCACTTCTGTCGAAGAATAACGTTAATGGGCTAAGAAAAATACAATAAATCACAACCTCTGTGTCTCCACTACACATAGCAGAGCTGTCATCATGTAAACTTTTACAAAATAGTTGCATCATTTTCATATCGTTATTATTATGAGTGTGGTGTAACAGAAACCCACACTCTTAACGTTAACGTTACCTGTTTGTGGTTCATCATCACCCTCCCACTCAGCGACTTCTTTTGATTTCTTTGGCATTTTTCTGCTTAATCTTTTTTTCTCGCAAGGAATGGCAATAAGGTATTGAAATTAGACTAGAGGATGTCTCACAGATGACAATGCACACGAGCACACTGTAGCTCACATCACATGCGGCCTAAGCGCGCAGTGCTACTGTGGTGCTACACACTCAAACGCCGGGACCTCGGTTCGCGACAGCGCCACAAGCTCACTCAGGCCACCCAATGAACTGCACTGGCGTTGCCTAAAACGAATGATTTCAAATTTAAAGTCAATTAAAGTCTGCTACCGTGTATATAATATAATATAATATAATATAATATAATATAATATAATATAATATAATATAATATAATATAATATAATATAATATAATATAATACTTTATTTTAGTGTTCTTGTTACCCGTTACATTTACTTACTTATTAGCAATAAAAATACGCACAGTTTTACAAGCAACTACCAAAGCCAAAGGATGACCCATATATTGTTGACTGATATCTGTGACCTAATATAATATAATATAATATAATATAATATAATATAATATAATATAATATAATATAATATAATATAATATAATATAATATAATATAATATAATATAATATAATATTAATTCCCACTGAGAAAGTAATATCAGAAATACTGTAATAAAATCTGAAACAAAAGTCGGTGCTCTTTCATGACAATGTACAACATGAGTTTAAGACTTTTATTTTGAAAAGAGAGAGCCGCAATAGTTGAAACTGGGCGTGACTGTCTTGCAGTATGTCGCTCTCGCCGCTGAATGCCGCTCTAATGGGCAGTTTTCGTTTCTAGAAGGCGTCAATGTGATGTGCGCATGCGCAGAAGCGCAGACATGCGCTGGACAAGGACATAAGGAGAGTGACATTTGTGTAACGTTGACTACTAATTCGTGTTCTTTCTAAATCACATCAAAATTAGCGTCAATCAGATTTGGATACAATCTCGCATCTCTGCACAGTGAGCTGACGCTTCACATCATTTTCTCAGATTCACGGAGGACAGGTAATGTAATGCATTTCATGTTTACAAGCAGGACAGCTAACAACTGACTGGGATGTAAGTTAACTTACAGATATGAAGACTAACAAGCTAACGTTAACTATTATCTGCCCAACCCAATCAGACAATAAACCTATGATCTTTGTTCGCTTTCAGCCGAGGCACTATCCTCTTTATAATCGGTCAGTTTGTTTCGAAAAGTATTGGTTGTATTTGTGAGGTTGTCAGCTGAGTTGACAGTGTTGATTTGTAATGTGTGACCAAAGCGTGATGTACATGTATCAGGCTGGGTCTGATCACTGTAAATACCTGTAAATATAACATATTTTTCTAATCTAAAACGTGGACAAGGCTTGTTTTAATTCAAACGGATGACTGAACAATATACTACACACCTCAACTCTTTCTTATTTTGTTATACAAGAACTACTGTGCAAAAGTATTAGGCCACTAGTATTTTCACCAATAGAAAATGGTTTTAAGTCAGTTATTTCTGTCTTTTGCTGTAGTGTGTCAGTAGTAAATATCAGTTCACATTTCCAAACATTGTTTTTGTCATTAATTGTAATAATCCAGTGAGATTTTAGTTTGCACCAGGAGTCTGACAGCAGCCAGAGATCTGATCTCACCATCATCAGTTTGTCTGGAATAACATGAAGAAACAGAACAAACTGAGACAGACTCAATCCAGAAGAACTGTGGCAATGTCTCCAAAATGTTTCAAGAAACCTGCAAAGCTACCTGAAAAACAATGCACAAGTGCCCCTAGGACAAAAGCTTTAGCACATAGTGTGGTCACACCAAATGCTGATTTAATTTAGTTAAGTTAATGGAAGTTCAGTAATAAAATCACACAAGTGCCTAAAACTTTGCACAGTACTGTAGCTTTGCAGGTTTCTTGAAGCATTTGGAGTCATTGCCACAGTTCTTCTGGACTGAGTGTTTTTAAAATGTTTGTTGGTGAAAATACTAGTGGTCTAAGAGTTTTTCACAGTACTGTATATTTCTGAATTAAGGTCTTCTTAGATTGCTTTTAGTGCATCCAGAGATGCAGCACGCCATAATTCACTAGTTTTTTCAGACACTGTCTTTGTGATCAGATTTTTCACCTCTTCTGCTCTACTGCTCAGACAGCATTTTTAGACATCTAAATGTGCTGTACACACCTGACAGCCAAAAATGCTAAGTAGGCATCTCACTAGGTTTGGCTTGTAGCCTTTCCTTCTGAAACTTCTGTTGCCTCTGGCAGTAATGTAGGTTGTGTGCTCCTGCAGTACAAGAGTTAATCTCTCACCTGGGATGTAAAAGTAACTGTAGGACATGTCAATGACATAATGTAATTTAGCCCATATGTCGTCTTTTTATTGGAAGATTTACTGATCCTAATTTGTTTGTGTTTTCCATTTGTCTGCATTGTAAGAGTTTTGCACTCATGACTAATGATGTGTGCCTATTCAGAATTGTAGATTTTATTTTGAAAGAAATTAAAGGGGTTGTCTAATGCTTTTTCATGCATTATCATTTATTTACACCTTTAAAGAGTCGGATTCTCATTTTAAACATGCCCAAATCTTAAAAAAAAGAGTTGGATGTATGACAGAGTATATCTGTGCCAAATATGTCCCTGTATGACATCATAGACAGCGGAAATACTTTTACGGGCGCTTCTCCAGGAAGAGAATGTTCAAACATTAATTCCATCACATCCCACAGTAGACAAAACATAGTTAATGAATATATGAAAACCAATAGACTTAACAGAAGGAGCATTTTGAAAATGTATGTGTAGATACTAGGTCACAGAGGGATAGAGGGCAATGAAGTGGTGGGTGGGTTAGCAAAACAGGCTTTGGAAACTGAGGAGATTATGAATAGGCTATTTCACTTGGTAAATATGAAGCAAAAGTAATAATAAAAGTTTATTTCATTAAAGAATGGCAACAAAAATGGCATATGGCTCACACAGGAAGTCAACTTAATGAAATACAGCGAGAAGTTGGAGTATATCTGAATATCTGGTGTTGTCAGTGTGATTTAAATGTAATAATAATTTTTTTGGCCCAGGTTAGGTTTTGAAGGACAAAGGTTTCTGTCTCTGTGAATGGATGAGTAACCAGAGGCAGCGCTGGATGGGAGAGTTCACGTTGCCTCCTCTTTGAGTAGCCTGATGATGTCATCTTACTGAGACTCCATCGAGGTCAACACAGCACCTTGACTTGAATGGCTGTGTGCAGAGGGGGTGTCTCTCTTTGGGTGGGGTGTGTCAGGAACCATGGTGGCAGACAACCAATGCCGAAACAGTGCTGGAATTTATGTCAGGTGCACATTGTATCTATTTACCCCCACAAATGAAATGTTTAAAATATTATTTGACTGTTCACCTAAATACCATATACCGTGTAACAAAAATACACTACCGTCCAAAAGTTGTTGTTTTTTTTCTTAAGAAATGCATTAAATTGATCAAAGGTTTGGACCGATCTAATCAAATTCTGTCTGATTTGCAGACAACCGAATTTCACTTAGGTAGGACTGTGAGCAGTGCATCATGGAACTTGGTTCCTCCAAACAGTCTACACTACCTGTCCATTAAACAGCCATCCCTGTCCCATCCCTTCCACCATGCGTGCCAGCCGAACCGAGCGGCCAGCCTAGAGGAGGAGGAATGGGAGGAGTCCATCAGCTTGCCTGTCCTGCTCAAACCCGGAGAGACCGATGAGCAGCACACCGTGGTGGAAGTGCCCTTTCTTGGGCCGGCCAAACTAAGTGAGCTCCTTGCTTTGAGACCCAACAGACCATTTGACTTGCTTTTTCCTTTAACTACTGTTGATGGAAGCAGAGAGGATGATATTAGCATTACCGGAAAGGATGGGACTGATGAAAACCAGCCGAAGGAGAGAGGCTCCTTCAGGAGTCTGTTTGAGACCGAGAGGTGCCCTGCACCTTTTATGTTGGGATCTCGCTTCTATTGCTTTCACTGCCCCGGGATGGAGTCTGTCTCAGAGATTGGGGTCAAGCCAAGAAAGGGACAAGATGAGCAGAGTATCTATCCGGCCCTCAGTGTCATGCATTACAGCCACGCTGAGACTGAGAGAGTGGACGAGAGCTCTAGCCAGAGAGACATGGAGGATGAGGAGAAACTGGCCCTCATGCATGAGAAGCTGAGGGTGGAGGTAAGACAAGTTTAAGGGAACCACTGGAACATGGAACATTTGTAGACAAATGAATGGGAGAAATAATGCTTCATGTGGAGGCTGTATTACATTTATGATACCTTTTTAATAATGTAATTGCAATGAAATCTCGACTAATAGTTATGGTTCCACATTGTGTTTCAGCTTCCTAGTTTCTTTGTGAAAAATCATGACTACAGCATATACTCTGAAGATGTTGAGTTCATCAATGGTCTTCTGAACACCAAAACAAGGTAAACCTGAGAGGAAGTCATACTAGCTGTCAGTGAACCCCTGTGACTATTGTTTTAAACTATAAAAGACTTTATAATATATAATAACATAAGTCGTATTTCATGTTCCCTCTAAACCATATGTGACCCTGGACCACAAAACCAGTTTTAAGTTGCCGGGGCATATTTTCAACAATAGCCCAAAAAAAACATTGTATGGGTCAAAATTATCCAAAATCATTAGGATATTAAGTAAAGATCATGTTCCATGAATATATTTTGTAAATTTCCTACCTTAAATATATCAAAGCAAAATTTTGATTAGTGATATGCATTGCTAAGAATTCATTTGGACAACTTTAAAGGCGATTTTCTCAATATTTCAGATTCTCAAATAGTTGTATCACGGCCAAATCTTGTCCGATCCTAATAAACCATACATCAATGGAAAGCTTATTTATTCAGCTTTCAGAGTATGTATAAATCTTAATTTCGAGAAATTGACACTTAAGACTGGTTTAGTGGTTCAGGCTCACAAATGTTTTCCTGGGATCGAGACAGGCACATTCAACTGAATCTTTGCTTGAAGATAATCACTTGTTTAATTCTGTGTAATTCGCAACAAATTATGCACACCTTCTGGTCAATAACAAAAACTAACCTCATTATAAGGCGATATCTGATATTTGATCTTAGAAATTTGACCATTTTTTTCCCTAACCTTTTTAATGTGTCATCTTTTATTTCAAATTCATACATTTATATTTATAAACTTAAAAAAAAATGTTGCATCAAGACATTTTTATGTCTCAAGATTTGTTCTCAAACCTTTGTTGGATTTCTTTTTTTTTTTTCTCCTACTAAGCATTTTCTGCAAGCAAGTAAAAAAAAAAAAACTGACAGTTTTAAGTTTTTCCAAGCAAAATGTAAAAAAAAAAAGACTAAATCCAAAAAATAAAATATAAAATAAATCATGGGTGGTTTTGTTTGTTATTTACACTTTTGTTAATTGCACACTGCTCCAGCTGTGTGTTCATGGTGTGTGTGTGTGTTCACGGTGTGTGTGTTTTCACGGTGTGTGTGTGTTCAGGGTATGTGTGTGCACTTTAGATGGGTTAAATGCAGAGCATGAATTCTGAGTGTGGGTCACCATACTTGACTGTTTGTCACATCAATTTCACTTTTAATAGTTTCGATTGAATGACTGGTTTTGGCTTATATCTGACTGGTTTAAAGATCTGTTTTTCTGTCTGTCTCTGAAGGGGTCGAGTAGTGTACCAGCTGACTCTGACGATCTGGCGATTGATGTGTCTGTGTTACTATGCGGAGGCTCAGCTGGAAGTGCTGAAGCTGACCAAGCATCCAGAAGACGGCTCCATCAAAGCTCGCTGGAGAGTCAAAGGCCTGCCCTTCCACTCCGTTCTGATCTTCTTCTACAAGAAAGACAAGAGCCACCTCTACAGGTGAGACATGCTGTGACAGCCTAGCAAAACCTTGCCCTGTGCTCATCTTTGTGTAGTCTTATTTATTTATTTTTTTCTGTTCAGAACATATGACGCATTCTCCACCTTCTATGTTGGCTCTGATGGACGAATACATAGGCATAAAGTTGAAAAGGTGAGGTTTTCTTACTACTCCATATTTTTTGAATATCCTTATTTTCAAACAAAGTGTAAGTGAATAGAAATTTCCATGTTACACTTCCGTTCAGCACTTTTTTTGCGTTAATAAAACTTTCCCCCCATTTACTTGAACAGGGATGGATATTTCAATGTGCTTTCCCCTAATTTTGAACAGATTAATGTTTCATTTTCTAGCTTAAGAAATGTGAAAAGGGGAGACGGTTTTGTTTTAAAGTGCTCCGTGAAAAACCAGGAAAGAAATGTGAGTGAGGATTCAGAGCTAAAAATAGGAGCGCAGACCACATCTGCAGTGTTGTCTTTTTTATATTAATACAGCAAAATTCAAAGAAAAAGAAAGCTAGCTGACTAAGAATTCTGTCACAGACATTCCCTTAAGACTGCCACATTAAAACAGCAAGATTTATATTATTTTCCTAACAGTTAAAATAAAAAATAGTATTATGGAAAATTTACATCTTTTCTGTGTGATTTAACACTTTAGATTTAGATTATTAATATATTGATAATAATTTATTATTTTTAAATGCATTTAAATGGATAGTTAACCCCCCAAAATGAAAAATGACTTATTTACTTAACTTCGGTTGTTCCAAACTTGTTTTGTTTTTGTTTTTTGTTATTCTGATGATCACAAAAGAAGATATTTTGAAGAATGATGGTGCTGCTCCCCATCTACATTCACAGTATGGGAAAAATAAAATACTATGGAAGTCAATGGGGAACAGCAACTGTTCGGTTACCAAATACTTCAAAATATCTTCTTTTATGTTCTGTAAATGAAAGAATCTCATACAGGTTTGGAACAGCCTGAGGCGGAGTAGATGACAGTTTTGATTTTTGGGTGAACTGTCCCTTTAAGTCATCCTGCGGCCCCCTGGGACATCTACCGAGGCTCTCTGATTGAAAAACAAACACTTGATCATTTCATCTCCGGTTTAACTTTAGTGTGTATCTATGTTGGTAGGTTATGGAGGCTCGTCCTCCCTTGCTGCCCAAAGTGACGTCAGTGCTGGCCGGGGCGCTGGTGGCGCTGGGCGTTCAGGAACATCGTCCCGCCCTCAACCTGCTCCCTCTCCTGCTGTCCTCCCTCCGACAGACCCGAGCCTGAGCCGCAGAGCAGCACCAGAGCCATTCAAAAGACTGAAAAAGATGCAGTGCTGTATTGTGTGGGTTGAGTGAATGAGATATTGCTAGCCAGTTTTTTGGGGGTAAATCCACAGGAACAAGAACAAACGAGTTAAAACTCTTCTCACTTGAAACAATCTTTCTGTGCTCTTTAATTTCGATTTTGACTCGTAACAGGTTTCAGAGAGTAACACCTGAGGGCATCACCTAACTAGGATGTTAACTAACGCACAACTCTTTAACAAACAGGTTTTGATGTCCCAGTGCATTACTGTACAGGTATATTCAAACCCATCTCTAAATACATCGTCAGCTCGGCTGTAAAACTATGTCTTTTGAAGCACATGCCTGATAAATGTTCAAGATGGTTCAGCTCACATTCACAGTAATAAATCACCAGAAAGATTGCTCATGATTTTTAAGTCTTGATCATCTCACATTGTAATAAATAATTCTATATTTTTTGTATTTATATATTAATCTGAGTTTTCATCAGTTGCACTGGTTTAAATGTTGTAGAGGAAGGTGCCTATAAACCAGCCGGTTCCTTTAGTAGCAGAAGTCAATGAATGTCTTTAGAGTTGTTGCCTTTAAGGGAAAGTGATGCCAGGGACTGCCTTTGAGTGTAGCGAGTTTAGTTTCCTGTCTGGACTTGTTCTTGTTTGCCCATACCTTCCTTATTTAATTTTTTTTTCCCAATATGCAAGTCACACAGTATAAGTTACAAGCCAATATAGCTCCCTGGATAAATGCATTGCCAAATCTGCACTGGTCTTGCCGTGCCGTCCATATAAGATAAGTCAACACTTATTTGAAAAACCCATGTTTTCAATTTTTTTCCTCATTGAAATATGTTCAGAAGTGTATTTGCATCTGAAAAGCAACACGAAGGTTATTTTTCTCCAGGTTAATAGGTCACTTTAGCTCAGTAATGACTGTAATGTGATAAAACACTCTCCTCCCATAGTCTGTTTTAATAAGAACAGTTTCAACTGCTTGAGCTTCCTGTGGTAAAGACATAATCAAACACTTTAATGGACTTTCTTTGTCCCAAAGTAGTCAGAACACATCTGTCTCAAATTCTTGTGCTTTTGAATGGACAATAAAAGCATGAAACGCTGTCACTCCACAATCTGTGCAATTTAAAATCCTAAAAGAAAGAACCTGTTAAAGCAGATCCATATAAAACATTGCTGAGTAATTGCTCTGGTGGTCAATTCTGCACCATTTACCCAAAAACCTGTGTGAATATGTTGTGTGACAAATAAATGCATAATGACATCAATATTTTTGGTCTCTGTTCTTCTCTCTTGTCTAGAAACTTGATTCTGCTAAATAATGTTGAATTTGTTGCATTTAAGGTACTATATATATGATTTTACTTTTGTGCGGTTCAAATAGGACTTTAAACTTAATCATGGTTTCCATATATATGAACTGTTTTCAATATTGACAATGCAAAAAATGCAATTCAGCATGTAAGAATGATTTCTGAAGGATCATGTGACACTAAAGACTGGAGCAATGGCAGCTTTGCATCACAGGAATAAATTACATTTTACAGTTCTTTCTAGATTGCAATAACTTTTCATAATTGTACAGCTTTTACTGTAAGTTTGATCGATTAATGTAGACTTGGTAAGCATAAGAGACATTTAAAAAAATCTTACCAACCCTTAAATTTGGAATGATAGAAAAATGTTAATTATTTATTAAAATGTCCAATTTATTTTATATTAGCATTTTGTCAGCCATGTCACTAAAGTTTGACTTAAGTTTAATAAATAAATGAAATAAAGTTTAAATCATATTAACTGAATATGGGTCACAGGGTTGCAAATTTACTATAAATGAAATCATTGCTCAACTAGCAATTTAGGGACCAAAAGTTGGATTATTTGTGCAATGTGCCATATCCACAGAAAAGTCATTGTTTTTTTTAACTAAACCATCTGTGCTTCCCTGGCCGGACATATGGAGGCAGACAAAGCTGTTTCTTTAAAACAAGAAGTAATTCTAGACTTGGACAGTTTTATTTTGTAACAGTCACATTCGTGGACAACATGATGGAGCCAACAAGATGTTTTTGGCATGTAAGAAATAATAACAAACAACAGCTCTATGGCATCACTATGACTAAAATGTGCAGTGCTGTAAATCTAATCATATTCACCATGTTTGGAGCTTGTAAACATCAATCCTGGCATCTCTTTATCTACACATTGAGCAGGTCAAGCTGGAATGAATTAGGTTTTCTTAATATATATATATATATATATATATATATATATATATATATATATATATATATATATATGCCTGTAATACAACTGCTATTATTGTCATTATTAAAACAACTTATTACAACAATGTACAGCTAATTTACAATGGACAGGGGCATATAAGAATCCTGTCAGAGTAAAACTCACTGACATCAAGAACATAAGATGCTGTTTCCCACAGATGGACGCCATGTAGAGGAAAAAAATAAAATGTTCTGCCTCCATGGCCAGTCTAGTTCACCGGCTCTATATTTAGTCACGATCCACACATTTGACTATGGCAGACATCTCAGTTATGTGTCAGTCGACGATTCCAAAACTTGGAACCCACAATGCACGAGACGCTACTGGCTGCTCCTCGAGACGTCATGGGCATGACTGTGTTCGACTGATGACAAGACAGAGTAAACCGAGCTGGTGGTTAGGAGTCCTCAGAAAAAGCCCTGTGTGTGTTGGGAAACCGCTGGTGGCTGTAGTCTGAATCATCACGCAGTCGTTTCTTTATATCACGCTTCACCTGGAACACAATGAAGAATGAAAAAGTTTCAAAATGTTCAATGCATTTCAGAGATCAAGAGCTGCATGAATCTCATGAAAAATACTGAGGAAGATATGCAACATTTAAAGCCATGACTTTCTCAAAAGAATACAGGAGCACTGAGCAGTATAGAGTGCCCTCTGGCGGCTGGAGATGGTAATGTTTTCTCTTGGTTCATGTCAAATTAATTTTGATAAATAAGTCGCACCTGACTATAAGTCGCAGGACCAGTCAAACTATGGAAAAAAAGTGTGACTTATAGTCCAGAAAATACGGTACTGGGTTTTATGACATTTAAATACACATAAGTACTAGTGAAACAATACACTTGCACTTACACTTGAAAAATACATGCATTTGTCTATGGAAGCAACACTAACAATCCATTCAGATATAATTTGTCGGTGAGTTTTATTCATATCGGCTTCACATAGTGTAAGTTACTATAAAGGTCACTCTACTCTTCACCCAGTTCACTGACGTTTATTTGTGGAAGGGCAAAAAAAACACGTTTTAAGACCTTTTAAAACATCCAGAAACCCTGAATAACACTGGTCTGTACAGGTGTCCCGGGATAGATCAGGTGTGGGATTTGAGTTTCTTACCTGTTGTGTATATGCTTCCTGGAGCTCTGCTGCCTCCAGCTCCCCCTGTAGGCTGTCTAGAGCAGTAACAGGTCGCACCCCTGCTGTCCTGGCCGCTCGACTCACGGCCTCAGCGAGAGACAGGTGAGGACCCTCTCCCTGTGCGGTCTGTGAAGGGAGGAAAGCAGTTTAACTGAATTGTTCGTTTTGCATTGCCGATCCATGGCAGCACTTTAGATTTAAATGAATGTAGTTGGGGTACAGACCTTCCTCCTCTTGGCCGGCATCCCATGCAGATAAGCATCAGACAGAGACGGCTGTGATTTCATCTTCCTCTGGGTCAACATGTCATGTCTTATGATGGGTACCCACTCCTAATGAACACATAGAAACACCCGTCATTACTACATGCTATATCAGTTGTTGGTTTATCTGGGCTGTTAACTTTGAGGTCATTTATATGTCAATGTACTGCAGCAACAGTCAATCGAATCTCACAGGAGGAACAGTTGCTGCCCATGGCTCCGCCTCTCCGGCTGACTCCTCCCTGTCTGCAGTTGCCATGGCTACTGCTCCTTGAGTCTCCTCTAACAAAGGTCTGCCAGGTGGTTCATCTGCGTCAGCAGTGTCTCGTGAGGATGCCATGACTTCCTCTGCAGTGGTGGCAGGAGCAGGAGACAGACCCACTTCCATCTGTAACATATAATCAGATACTACTATAATAACATACAGTTTTTATCTCATTTAGAAATAATAATTTTCTGTGTGATGGTAAACTAGACTCATTCTTGTTCGGTTGAAACATACTTCAACACTCGTGTTATCTGACTGTTGGCTTGCTTGTGCATCTGACTCCGTTCTCTGAGACGACTCGCTCTATACGTGAATAAGATAACCGACGCATATTCAGTTCTGTATTCTGTGGTTCAGTTTGGGAGTGAATCCTGACGAGAAGGTGAATACCTGCGTATAGATGAGGTAATGGTGGATCTGGTCCTCAGTGACTGGATTGTGCTCTAAAATCACATGCAGCCTCATGGACATCATACTGGTCAACCAGTTCACCAGACTGGGGTTCACTTCAGCGGACATCCTCCTCTGAGTGAGGAGGAAAACATGAACGTGTCGAAAGATGCAACACCAAACAACCTTCATAAGGATGAACCAACAAATCTTACAATACGGTGGTTGATAACGGTGGTTAAAGCTCTTTGCTCTCCTCTTAAGCAATAGAGATTGAGGGCCAGACACTCAAACAGACCCTGGGTGCACAGATACAGCAACCGCTGACCAAATGTGTTATCTGGAAAGACACAAGGAACAGTGGTATTGTTAACAAAAATATTACAAAATCGTTTTAAATACACAGTTTTGGGTCTGCGTTTGTTTGGATGGTATGGTGGTCACCTGTACAGCGCAGAATGTGAGTAGCCATGCGAGTGAACTGTTGTCTCAGGAAGGACATGTTGGTTTGGATGATGTCCACTCCCTCTCGAACAGTCACAGTGGACTGAAAC
This sequence comes from Carassius auratus, assembly GCF_003368295.1. Classification (NCBI taxonomy): domain Eukaryota; kingdom Metazoa; phylum Chordata; class Actinopteri; order Cypriniformes; family Cyprinidae; genus Carassius; species Carassius auratus. The sequence goes on along the minus strand of NW_020527548.1, from coordinate 494,534 downwards.
ATACACAGTACAGAAACTATCAGCTAGGGTGTCTGATGAACACGTTTCAGGTTAAATCAGGTGCAAACAAGACTTACAAAGCTCTCTGTAATGTACTCCTCTAGTCCATTGATCAGGTCCTCAGCAGCACTCTAAGGTACAGAAACAATACCATCAGTCTTTGTAACAGGCACTCAGTAGTATTATTTTCATGGTTCTTTTGAAGTGTCCATTTTAATGAATCAGTAAATCTAAACACTGAAAAATATGTTTGCATCATGACTCAAAAATGTTCCTGTAATTAGAAGTATATCTCCCAGCACGTGCGTTCAGATCATGGTTGCCAGGTTTTCACAACAAATCCTGCTCAGTTGCTTCTCAAAACTAGTCCAAAACTAGCCCAATCGCGTTTCCAGGAGTTTCCCCGATAAAAAAATTGCTTTCCGGGGTTAAAATTTAAGTTTTTTAGCATGGTTGCCTTGGTAAAGTTTGCATTTTAGGGGCTAAATATCACGTTATTTCTATTGGGGTCGCTTCCAACCCGCGGACATGAAAAACAACCACAGACTTGGCAACATTGGTTGGCATTTAATACACCGAGCCGTAATTCACTGACAATCTACACAAAATCGATTTTAAAATCGGTGGCGATTCTTTGTCGATTTTGAAAGCGATTTTGTGTTAGTTGTCGGTAGACTACGGCTCTGTGTAGTAACTGCCACTCCACCTGAACCAGTGTTGCCAAGTCTGCAGTTGTTTTTCATGTCTGCGGTTTGAAGCAACCCCAATACCATTAACGTGATATTTAGCCCCTAAAATGCGAATTTTACCAAGACAACCATGCCAAAAAACAAAACGTATAATTTAACCCCGGGAAGCATTTATATTTTATCTGGCAACCTCCTGGAATCGCGATTAGTTTTGGACTTGTTTTGAGAAGCAACATGGCAGGATTTGTTGTGAAAACCTGGCAACCCTGATCTGAACACACGTGCTGGAGATAATACTTCCAATTAAAGGAGCGTTTTTACTGATGAGATGTGCATGAAAATCGCATTAGATTGTTTGCACAGCCCTATATGTGATATTGTCAAGGATAATATCATAAATGTTATTTTAACTAAGTGCGGGCTAACATTATTATGTAACTCGTCTGGGAATAAAAGTCATGTATGAAAGCAGTGTGAGATTAGACTCACAGCTATGTTGGCATCGGTGGGCTCTCGGCCTTGCAGATAGTGCTCAGTGAAGAAGGCTGTGAGCTGGGGATGGATGCGGCTCAGAGGCTGAGGATTACCATGCAGCAGCAGAACCATGTCCACCATGGAGAAACTCTGACACACCAGAGACAGCAGATCTCCAAAGAACCCTGACAAATAAACACAGCGAGTCAGTACTAGTTCATCAAATGCAACTTTGAGTTTTGCCAAATGTTCACAGAAACCCACCCACTGCATCTCCAGCTCCTGGCGTGAAGAGATTGCTGGTCTGGGAAAGTCTTTGAATAAACTGGGCGATGCTCTCAGTGTTGCCTTGACCAGCACCCAGAGAGCCCATCATGGTGGACAGGACGCCCTGCACGATGCCTGTAAAAAGCTCCGGGCTGAGGGACTCTCCAACTCCATTGGGAGGCTGAGGGGTGGCAGTGTGGGTGGCTCTTGAAGGGGCAGAGGGTGTAGCTTGTGAGGATGGAGGCGGCTGCTGGTTTGGTGGAGGAAACACAGGCTGGCCGGACTGAAATGAACACAGAAGACGTTCGAATGAACACATTTGGAAAGATCAGAATACAAAAACCCATTTGCTGAGAAAGGCACCAACCTGAATGAACTCGGAGAGCCCCTGAATGAAAGCAGGGACACCTGGAACGGTCACTGTAATGGAAGGAGGACCTCCAGACACTCTTCCACCGGCTCCCGCAGCTCCTCCCAAAAGTGAGCTCAGCAGCTGAGCTAGGTTATCTCCTGGGCCTCCCTCATGGGACTGACCCACGGACGCCGTGCTGGTGGTGCGGGTGGATGTCTGACCGGATGTGTTGGCAGAAGATGGAGGAGCAGTGGAGGAGGAGACAGAGGAGGTGGAAGAGAAAGAGAAGGAGTGGGACGATGAGGTAGTTGATGTCTGGTCTCCTGATGACAGAAAACATAACACGTTTAGAAGCTGTGTGATGCTAGATCTTTCACAGGAACCGAACACGTAAGGACCACTCACCTGTGTGCAAAGGCATCAAAAGCTGCCCTACCAAACCACTGACCATCTGTGTGAGAGGAGAGGACGTCATGGGGTTGCCCTTGATTGAAGAACAAAAAAGGAACTCATATTATTTTGAATGAAAGAATTAATTTGCATCACCAAAGCCTGGTTTATAAGTTTTTTTTTCTTATACTTGAGCAGAAGAAACAACATTTTTGTTGCTGATTTGAAATATGCAATTTAAATGTGAGTGTGGCTAGCAGTTTTTGAAATTTTAGGACTTTCCCATTCAAGAATACAAAACTTGGATGCTTTAAATAGACCAAAAGTGTTGCAAATATGGCCACAGAGTAATCAGACATTATTTGAAAGGGGCTTTGGGTTTATGAATCTCCAAACCGAAATAATGTATCATTAAGATTCATACTTGATTAGTCTGTTGTCCTGCTGAGGGGGGCACTGTTTCCCGCAGGTTGATGGTGGTCCCTCTAGTGCTCATGGGTTGAGGGATGTGTGGAGATAAGGAGGGCCGTGTGATGATCACCCTGGCCTGCGGTGGCGGAGGAGCCTGGCTGTCTGAACTCTGGGTCCCTGAGCCATCAGTGCCCTGCTGCTGCCCCTGGTGTCCAGCAGAGGCTGCGGCTGCCATGGCGACAGCCTGTTGGGAGATCTGATGCATCATGGCCTGCATGAACTCAGGAGGCAGTCCTGGTACATGGATGGGTGTCGTGGTGCCTTCAGAGAACAGATGAAAAGTGACTATTAACACTGCTGGCAAATTAAACTGTTGCAGGGTCAGAACTTGACTACAGACAACTGACAAGCAACAGCTGCGTTACATCACAATTCAAAAATGGCACTGAACATTATTAGCGCTTGATTTAATTGCGTATGGTTTGATGTAAGTGACCAAACGTGTAAGTGACCAAATTTTTGTAATTATTGCATAATGTGATATTATTTTTCTGTTTGGCGGATAAGTGTCATAAGTAGGACTAAGAACTGTAGATGCACAGGAGCTCCCATTCTCCATCTTCATTAGTTTAGGCTATGTTTAACAGTTGCGTTTAATGATAGAAAAGCAAAGATTCTTGATAGCGTTTAAATAATTATTTGAATATCTAATACACATTTAATTCCAGAAACCTCATAAACTTCAAATATAAAACTATTGCTGTCAATACAATAATGATTTTGGTTAGTATTCAAAATGAAAAATAAACAATGCCCAATATGTATTTACAATTTTTATATATATATATAGTCAAACTGGTTTTGAATAATCATAAAATTTAATTTTTTGAGTGAACTTTTTTGGTTGCACTTTATTTTATAGTATGTGTACTTCCATGTACTTATAGTGCAGATTTAAGTGTATTTATCTAAAAAAGTTCTGGTAATACAAGGTAACTACATGGGTTAGGGTTAGGTTTAGGGTTAGTACCTAGTTATTACATAGTTATTGTAATTACTATAATAAGTACATTGTATCTACAATGCTACAATGCTACCACTTTTTTTAAGACACTAGCACATGTTAATGTTGGGACGGCTGGTCACTGACTCTAGAGAGAGGTGCAAACTAACCAGTCTCTCCAGCAGCGCTGGGATTCTGTTGCCTTTGGCCCTGAGCTCCACTGTCTGAATCTGCTGCACAGAAATGCACAGATCAGTGTTTGGCAGTTACACTACAACTGCCCATTCCAGGTCTGAAAAAGGCCTTTTCTGAAAGGAACTATTTTAAATAGTAAAAATAATTTCATGTCTGGGATCTTCAGAAGTTTAGCAGACCGGAAATGGGCAGCATGGCTGAAATACAGTGCTAAGAACACTGGGGTCTGACTGGATGGGTGGGTGGCATACCATCCAAGTTCATCTGCATCATGACCACCGGCTCCATGGTCTGGTGAGTGATTCTGATCACTCTTGGAGTCCCCTGACTGTGACCCGTTTGTTGACTGGCACCGTTCGGTGGAGGAGGAGGTGCCTGACCCTGTGGCTCTGATCTGTTGCTTGGCTGTGGAGGTTGGGCCTGACCCTCGCTTGTCTGTCTGCTGTTTGCCGTCATTGTCACAGTAGACCCCAGGTTCATCTGGAAGATGACATATTGTGAGGTTAACTGCTTGAACAGGATGAAAATAGTTTTGTACATATAGTTGGTTAGCTCACAGGAATAGGAATATGGGCTGGTCCACTCTGCAGCACAACAGGGGAGGTGTAGTGAGACATAGGCCGCACCACATGTAAGTGGCGGGGTGGCTGAGCTGATAAATTGCATCGGAGGTCACTCAGAGCCACCAACGTGTTGCCCAGGAGATGGAGTGACTCTCCAATCAAATTGAGAGTGCGCTGATCCTCCTCACATTCTTGAGTCTGTCCGAAAAAACAATTTTCAGAAAATGAACAATGTATATTTACAGCGCATATGACAATGATGTAGCATTCAACTATCTAGGGCCTACATTGTTGTTGTAGTCAGCAGAACTGGCCGCTCCAAGGATGGAATGTGTTCTCTCCATGAATGGATGGAGGCGCTCCTCCACCCTTCGCACCTCTGACAGAACCTCCACCAACTCTAAAGGGCTGGGGTGACTGTTGAGACACAGAAATAAGTTACACTTGTCTTGAACATGTGAAAAAATAATGGGCTGATGACATGATGATACACCTCACTTTCGGGGACAGTTTTTTCACTTTTATTCAGCAAGTACACAACTGATCAAAAGTAAAGACATGTATAGTGTTACAAAAGATTTTGACTTCAAATACAGGATATCTGCATGATTTTTAAACTGAAATTTAAGACTTTTTGAGACCTTTTTTAAGACCTGAACAACTAAAATGAATACCCTATGAGCATTGTGGGGCAATGTCTATGGCAACACATTAAACTGTAAAAGCATTCTTTACAGTTCAGATTTTCACAACAACAAAAAGTTTCAAATGATGATGAACTTCACATTTCAGCCCTTAAACCATTATTTGAGTCAAATTTATCAATTATTATGTTAATTTAAACAATTATTATCAATCAATTATTAAATTAATTAAACAACATATTTTACTGTCTAAATTGTTTATATATTTATAATGCATTATATTCTTGTGGAATCCACCAGTTCACATTTACAACTCTGCGTGTTTGCAGCGTGAAAACATGGGTTGGTTTTCACATTGGTCTAAATAAAAACAGCAGCAGAGCTGACTGAAAATGCACATTCATTCACTGCCAACAGGTGGCGCTTTTGGAAAGGCAGATATACAGCTGCTTAGAAATACAGCAACAATGTTTAATGCAAATTTGTATAATTTCTAAGAGATAATGTGAAACTGAAGACTGTAATAATGATTCTGATAATTCAGCTTTGCCATCACAGGAATGAATTACATTTTAAAATAACAATATATGACAATATTATTGTTTTTCTGTATTTTAAATAAATAAATACAGCCTTGTTGAGAAAAAGATTGCATTCAAAAATATAAAAACTGACCCTAATCTTTTGAATGTTAGTGTATACCACACAATTTGATCTTTTTATGACAAGACAAGGTTCAGATTGCAAAATATCAATGTTTCCCCCATAACAATGAAATCTTGAATTTTTAAAAATGACTTCCTAAAATATATCATCAGGAGCCATGTGTATTAATGTCGTTTTGCTTGTGTTGTATATGTTTTTCGACTCTCAAGTGACAGTAGCCACTGACTTGCCTTTTATGGATCACCAAGGACAATGGTTTTAGCAAAAAATCTTGTTTACTGTTCTACGGATGGCATCAGGATGAGTAAATTAAAGCAATTATTTTCTTTAACACTGGATACACTATTTCCCCCCATGATCCTAATATTCTTCTCTTACTTGGGTCCAGAGTGAGTTGCTCCTACTGTCTGTGAAGCAGAGGACGAGGAGGAGGGAGGAGGTGGGGAGCTGTCCATTGGTTCTGCTGAGAGTGATGATGATGATAGTGGCTGAGAAGGTGGTGTCTCCTGCTGAGATGACGGTTCACTTGATTGACCCTGAAACAAAAAAATAAAGTTACTGCTTATCTGAAAATAAGCATCAGGCTGAATGATTTGTATATGTAATTAAGAAAACCAATAAGATTGGTTCATGATGTAAATATTTGTTCTGCACCTCGAGTCTGTGGATTAAAGCCTGTGTCTCTCGCAGCAGGCTTTCAGCCAGCTGGAGCCTCATCCTGGGCTCACTCTGCAATGACTGGTCCACGTTGATATGGACATCCACAGAGCCACTGCTCTGTGAGAGAGGAAATAAATTACTGTAGATGTCTCCAGAGATGACCATCAGTTTTAAACAACAGACTGTGACCAGACAAAACATAACTGCCTCTAATACAACATTCTGTACACTGCTTATAATGTTCATTATTATATAAGTATGAAGTTAGAAAGATACATGAAGTTAGAAAGATGCAAGGATGACTCACTCCTGTGCTAGTGCTCATTCTGACATTACGCCCCATTTCTCCAACACCAGCCAACATCTGCTGCACTGACATCTAGAGGGGTAAAATTTCAATTTCCTTTAATAACAGGACCTCTAATAAATTTCTTACACTGGCTGTCTGAGGTTAAACATCACATATTGAAAACATGCGTCTCTTGATGGAAGGAAAGCACTGTAACCTGAATTTGCTGTGGGTCCATAATATTCACAGGCAGATTTAAAGTGCCTAGCATGACATAATTGTTGGCATTACGGTCATGTGGAGTTCCTGGAAAGGTGGATGACTGAGAAGAGGTGGATCCTCCACCCGTTGTACCCGAGGAGCCAGAAACTCCACCTCCTCCACCCCGAGACTGACTGCTCTGAGGAGGTGCTCGCTCCACAAGATGAATGACCTTCCCATCAACATCTGAAAAACAGGGTTGTTTTTATTCTAAATATAAATATAAATAAAAGTTTTTTTGATTATAGTTATACCAGATCTCAATAACTTTGTTTTAAGGCTGGAATACACTATACGACTTTTAAAATCTGAACAGATTTATGAAAGGTTTATGAAAGGTTACAGAGGAAAAACTGGGCAGCATGCACTAAACAACAATCACACACTACCACACTTTCAGGTCGAACACAAAAAACGTGCTCTGTTGCTTGTTTACTAAAATTGGCTCAAAATATTAAAAAAATTATAATAATCTTCAGACAGAACAGAATCTTAGTCTAAAGCTATTAAAAAAAAAATTTCAGAGCCTATGCCCATCATACACATTTATTCAGCAACCATAATCGTAAACAATAGCTGAGATTCATGTTTGCTTTTATTACAGTTTGCACTGAGATTGTTTGATTGCAGATTTGCAACAAACAGCAAAAAAAGGAAGGAACATAGACTAGATTTTACACTTTCATGTGAAGAGAATATCTCAGTGGAGTGTTTACACCACTGCTCTTTGGTATTTTTATACAGTGGAAAGAGCATATCTATGCGTTTGCCAGGTTGGGAATGGGAAGATTAAAGGGATAGTTCACTCAAAAATGACAATTCTTTCATTAATACTCACCCTCATGTCATTCCAAAACCATAAGACCTTTGTTCATCTTCGGAACACAAATTAAGATATTTCTGATGTAATCCGAGAGCTTTTTAACCCTCCATAGACAGAAAGGGAACTACCACATAGAAAAGCAGTAAAAAGCAGTAAGGAGGACATTGTCCATTGATCCAATATGGATATTTTTCTTACACAGACACATCAATTCACTTCAAGAAACCTTTATTAACCCCCAAGAGCAGTGTGGGACAATTTTTATGATCGATGGATGCACTTTTTTGGGCTTTAAAGTCTCATCCACCAATCACTGCCATTGTAAAGCATGGAAGAGCCAGAATTTATTTTTTATAAAACTCAGATTGGATTCATTTGAAAGACAAAAAAAGTCATATACACCTAGGATGGCTTGAGGGTGTGATGGCTAGGGTAATTTTTGGGTGAACTATCCTTTTAAACCAATGCAAGGAAATGTCAAAAATATAAAAAAATAAAGAAGAACTAACCAGCCAATATCTAGATTACAATACAAATACAGGTGCATCTCAATAAATTAGAATGTCGTGGAAAAGTTCATTTATTTCAGTAATTCAACTCAAATTGTGAAACTCCTGTATTAAATAAATTCAATGCACACAGACTGAAGTAGTTCAAGTGTTTCATTCTTTTAATTGTGATGATTTTGGCTCACATTTAACAAAAACCCACCAATTCACGATCTCAACAAATTAGAATACTTCATAAAATAAATAAAAATAAATAAATAAATAAAAATTAGTGAATTGTTGGCCTTCTGGAAAGTATGTTCATTTACTGTACATGTACTCAATACTAGGTATGGGCTCCTTTTTCTTTAATTACTTTTTCTTTTAATTACAAAAAGCTGGTCATCAGAAGGAAGCATGAAGTGCTCCAAAATTTCTTGGTAAATGGGTGCAGTGACTTTGATTTTTAAAAAACAAATGGACCAACACCAGCAGATGACATTGCAGCCCAAATCATCCCAGACTGTGGAAACTTAACACTGGACTTCAAGCAACTTGAGCTATGAGCTTCTCCACCCTTCCTCCAGACTCTAGGACCTTGGTTTCCAAATGTAATACAAAACTTGCTCTCATCTGAAAAGAGGACTTTGGACCACTGAATTACGTAAATTAATGAACTTTTCCACGACATTCTAATTTATTGAGGTGCACCTATAATTGTACAGCCTTACTTTGTCTGATTTTACCAATGCAAATATTTACAAACATTCATTCTTGAATGAATCAGCATTTTTAAATAAATCATTGACTCATTTAGACATTTTCAATGAAGACCCAAATGCAGAGTAGCATGTTGTTCCGAATTCAGCATCCTTTCACTCGTTCACACAAACAGTGAACAATCTCAGGGCAAAAAACAACAGACACCAAGCATCACTCACTGTATTCTGTGAGTGTCCTCTCATCCTGCAGCACTTTACCCTGGTAAATCAACCTCTGCTTATCCACCGGGATTTCAACAGCAGGAGAGATGTGTTCTTTAAACTGTTTCACTGTCCACTGAGAGAAAGCAAGAGAGGTGACAATCCGATTATAAAGGGAAACCTAATTGGTTTATCGATTTAAAGAGTAATGTATTTAACAGCTGTCTGGGTTATGTTAAATTAGCTATTTGTGTTACATACAAAACAGTCATAGCGCAAATGAATTCCTCTCATAATGTTTGCGTCTATGACTGATGTTATGACACACACCTCTCCCCTGACAGTGAACGTCCTGCTCTGGGAGTCCAGAGTCTTCACGGTCACCTGTACAGATCCTGGTCCCTCCATCACCTTCCTGTGGGTCAAAATCTCTTTAAAAAGTCCAGAGGATGAAGAACACTTCCAAAAATGATTACAAGGACTAATGTTACCAATAAAATGCTGTGAAGCACATCATCTACACTGCTTGCGATAAAATTAGAACCCATAATAATGAAAGACATAGCGACACCTATTATTATTATTTTTTTTTTTAAACATATTTACCAATGGTCATACATTATTGCTATTGTTCAAGACCATTATTATAACGTTAGCAGGCTAACAACAGTCAAAGAGACTCGGTTGTTAATTCTAGGATAAAACAACGTTACATATGAAGCAGCAGAGCATATCTGGGTGAGAAATGCAAAGGATTTAACACCTTACTTTTAAAGGATAACTGTGGCAGCTCGGTGATTTAGTTTTTAATTATATTTGTATCCTACACAACATCTATAGGGGCATGCTAGCTAAGCAGCTAGCTAATCCCAAACGGTGCTTTGTCGGGAAGTGACAACATGTAACGTTACTCCAAACGATTTCAAAATAAAGATGCCTTCAGAGTGTCAAATCTTAATCCGTAAATGTATTTTATTTGTGTGTACATTTTTAATGTATTGATTTAGAAAATATATTGCAGTCTAAAACTAACAAAATTAATCAGATAAACGCACCTACAAATTAATTTTCATAAGACCACAAACCCTCCAAAGTTTTATCCTGCTGCTAAGCATGTTTTGGAAAGATTTTGTGGTCAAGAAAAATAAACAATTTTGCATCTTTTTTTTTATTATTTGTATTTACTCGAGATTATTTTGGAATTCTATATTAATAGAAAAATGGAGTGTATGATAGAAATGTGTATATTTGATGTAATTTTTGATACAGAGAACTTTGAATGTGAATTGTAAAGAACAACATATTATACAGTTAGTCTAGATGGAAATAGGGGTCCAAAAGCCACCCCCCCCCCCCCCCCCCCGGGTTTTTTTATGCCACCTGATTTTTTAAAATCCTTAAAGTGTCTATTTTCATAATCTGCCAGGTGCCAAGCTGAAATAATGTCCCAAAGGGGTCTTTTTTAACCCTTTGCTGCACCCGACCGGAACCCGAAAAATCAAAAAAGGATATAGAAAGTGGCATAACATTAAAAGTAAACAACATACAGAGACGAGTGAACCCATTTCCCATACAATTCTGACCCCAGGAATTTAATGGAATGGTTATTTTTGACATTTGACAACATATTGACCTTATTTCTGGACAAAAATAGCAAAAAATGGCCAAAGATGTGTTGAGGATCAACTATTTTTTTGTTTTCTCAAGCGCATAGGGTGGTTTTTTTTTCCCCACAACATATTATTTCTTTATTATTCAAGTGTCTATTTTAAGATTAAATTGGGTACCAAGCTGAAATAATGTCCAAAATGCTTAATTTTTAACCCTTTGCACCAAACCTGAAAAATCTAAATATGATATAAAGTGGCATAACTTTTGATGTGAACAACTCACAGAGACAAATGGACACATTTTTCAGTACAATTCTGACCCCAGAATTTGACAGCATTTTTATTATACTTAACAGCCTGAAATAGGGTTTATTTTAACCTTTTACTTCACCTATCCTGAACCTGAAGATATTTAAAATAGTTTTACTTTTGAAGTAAACAAAACAACACAAATTAACTTAAATTTTTATAAATAAATAAATAACTACAGAAAAAATCCAAAAAGGTCCAAAAAGTTGACTGAGCATAAACTGCAAGTTTTAGATTTTTGGGGCTTTGCAGTTTGCAGCTGGTGATCTCCCACTGCTCTCTCTTTTGGAAAAATTTCACTAAGTATTTGAAACTATAATTAAGATATACCTTTGTAGTCATAACTTAAAGTGATTTTTCAACAGTTTTTACTATAATCACAGGCTTTCGGAAATCAAATCTGTATTCTTGACTAGCAGTGTTGGTAGCTTAGTTGGTAGCTTCTAGCTAAAGATTTTTTTTTTTTTCAGGCTCAATACTTCATACATACCAAGGGGAAAATTAAACATTGTAACACAGCTGAAGTTTCTCCAAAGAGGATTCGTTCCCTAACACGTATTTTACATGGTATGAGTATGGTAATTTTACAACACTCAACAAATGCACTGAAGCAACTGCCATGTGATTGGTTGATTAGATAATTGCATTAATGAGAAATTGAACAGGTGTTCTTAATAATCCTTTAGGTGAATGTAGATGGTTTACAAGTGTCAAAGGCTTCTATATCTGGTGAGTCATTATCGTTGAAAAGGCACTCTCTGCGCCATGTCAAATCACAGTCAGTTCAATCTGAAGGAGCTCCAAGAAGGTGTTCCTTCTTGTTTCCCAATCAGTGCATTTTCTTTGACAAAGCAAAATCCAAGTTCAAGGGCAAGACTGAAGAGCAAATATTCAGAGTTGGAAACACAAGGAACCAGACTGGAAAGTTATTGAACCTAGGGCACAGGAATTAAAGAAAGAGGCTCTTTATCGCAAGGTGCAGGGCAAGGACCTATTTGTAATGGAAGCTAAGTATCATCCATCATGCAGAAACAACTTCAACACAGAGTACCAAACCCAAGGGAGAGAGTAGAAAAGGCAGCAGACAACACTGACAGCCTGCAGGCACAGAAGATAGCACCACATAACAAGTCATATTGTGTGGTAAAGAATTACATTCTTAGGAATGTGATTGAATGCAAAGAGGTTGTCCAGCTAAGATCCATATGCAACTTGTACATGGAGACATTGGAAAATCAAGGTTTTCCTAATCCTGAATACCGCAGTGAGAAATTGGCTAGATGGTTACAGGGAGACAAAGACATCTCTCATGAACTCACATTCTTCAAGGTGCAACAACATGAGTGTATTAAGTTGAACCTCATATACAGCTCATCATTACTGTAGATGAAGCAGCTGGATGTGCATACAAACTTGGAACAGTTGACCAACTTCAAGTAGCAGCACTCACCCTCCATTCTCACATTATAAAGGCATTCAAAGAGTCTTCATCAAAAGTTATGCCACTTTATATCATATTTAGATTTTTCAGGTTTGGTGCAAAGGGTTAAAAATTAAGCATGTTGGATATTATTTCAGCTTGGTACCCAATGTAATCTTAAAATAGACGCTTGAATAATAAAGAAATAATATGTTGTGGGAAAAAAATCACCTATGTGCTTGAGAAAACAAAAAAATAGTTGATTCTCTACACATCTTTGGCCATTTTAAATTATATGTAAATCTCTTGGGGGGGGGGGGTGAAAACATTTAATGCTCTGAATTCATTGAAATGTATGTAATTTTATTCTCTCTCTCTCTCTCTCTCTTTCCCCCTCTTTTTGAAAGTCATGAAAACACTACCATGGAGTTTTTCTTTTGCTATTTTTATATATTCGTGGTAGTCAATCTTATAGTTTCATAATTATTTAATAGTTTACCCAATTATGACATCTTCTGCTGCTACATAACTTTGATTATTAGGTGAACTAACCCTTTAATGTATTAGCATGTATTTCTCTATAACAACTTGTATTCATACATATTTATCTAGTCGCAAACCAACAAACCAGACCAGAATAACCTTTCTTTTAGACCAGAAAATCAGTTAAGGTTGATTTAAGTCATTTTCAACAGAGTTGTAGAAGGTGAGATGAGGCAGGAAGGAAGAGGCCGAGAGCTCAGAGCTAGATTAAAGGTTGAGTGTATCAATTTGATGGGAAATTGCACGTGTAATGTGTGTCCCTGCTGGAAGGTCTACATTTATGCAATTCTCCCATCACACTTCAGATGTGCTACAGTGCTGCTGCCATGACAACAGCGTTTATCGTGACATCACCTCCCTAGAGTGACTCACTGCGCAGGTCTGCAATATTTGTATGCATGAGAATGAGAGAGAGAGAGAGAGAACTAGATAACCTGATTAGTCTGAAAGCATTTACCTAATCAGTAAGGACGACAAACAAACGGAGACAATTCAGTAGACATCCACATATTTAATTCTCTATGTAACAAAAATAATTACACATCTTTGTTCCAGAAGCTTTACGATATTGAAAAGGTGAACAGAAACCAGACATTTAGAAATGCACAGCACACATACAGTACAGAAAGCATTGCATTGCACAGCTGGACACAGTTACTCCCTTTTCAGTGTTATTGTTCTGGGACATAATCAGAATTTGCAGTGGAAGGTTACACATGTGACCAACTTACATTAAATGATTAATTTGTATTATAAATGGTAATGCAATCAAAATACATGTTTAATTATTGGCTGCATGTTCGCAACATAGTTGTGCGTCTGTGTTTACATATATGTTTTATTTATTATTCAATTTGATGTCTTTGGCACAGAAATACTCACACTGAACTATAGCAGTGGCATGAGTAAATATAGTGGCAGATAAGTACATTGCACAACATCCACAAGGCCCCTTTTGCACTTCCCATAATCATTACCCGTGACCATTACTGCATTTATGTAATCTAATCACAGTGATCAGACAGTCAGAGGTCAGTCTGAAAGATTGCAGAACATACATTGAGTAACGCATGGTTCTGAATTGTGGTGGTATAAAATTCAGTGACAATGTCAAATTAAATTTTATTGTCCCTTGTGAAAATGAAGCACACTTTAGCATACTTTTATAAAGAGTACTTAATATACTTTAAAGAATATACTTAAGTGTGAACCAAATGTAATGTTTTTGGACACTTAATTGCATGTTAATTGCAATAAAATGAAAACGTATTGTGTTTTTAATTAATGGTAAATGGAATTAGCTGAACTTTAGAGTGAATTATTTGACCTACTTAAGTAGGACTTAAGTATTGTACATATTTGTATTATGTATGTAATTATGTATAGTAAAGTCAAATATACTTTAATGTTGTTTCTTTTGAAATTGTATGTCATGTATTTAAAACAAACGTTATGATGAAATTGCAGTTTAGTACATTTTAAATATTTTAACCATGTAGTTTACATGTGCTTTGGTATGTTAATCAACACATCAAAATAAGTGTACATCTTCAGAGCATGACAGAAGTTTATTAATATCATGATTTAAAATGTACTTTTAAACTTTTAACTTGACATGCTGACAAAGTGTACTTAAGTTTGTTAAGAAATATTTTGGACTCTTTAAGTACACTTAAGTGGCCTTTTAATTTATTCATATAATCTGCATTTTTTTATATATACTTTTAAGATTTGAAGTACACTGCAAGAGCACATTCAGTACAATTAAGCACGCTTCTTTATCACAAGGGGCAGCACAGTTCAGTATAAAGCAATCTACCATGTGACATAAGAAAGTGATTACACTTGCTGCTCATGACTAGGGGTGTGTAAATGACAGGAAACACATTCCACAAGGATTTCACAAGATTATGAGTAGTGTAAAAGCAGTTGTGACAAAGTGCTTGTAAGCGGGTAATGAAAAAATAGCTTAAGCTGCTGTTACTGAAGATGTAACATCACAGGATATGCTGCAAAATGAATTGCAGAGTTAATATTGCTAGAGCCTTTCCCTACTGAAAAATAAGTTAATTGGAGAAAGCTAAAAAGATGTCTAAATACAAATAATCATTGTTTTTTTGTAGCACAATGTTCCAGTAAGACCCTCCTTATTGTGTTTTAAAGTATATTTAGGTTTTAGCGGAGAGATTTGGATGAATTTAGCATTACATCACTTGTTCACCAAATGGATCCTGTGCCGTGAACTGAATGAAGCATTATTGCAAATGATAGACTCATATTTTGGCCAGAAACAATGGCTTAAAGTGAAAATGCCTTAATGATTGAATTGTTTTTTTATGAACACTCATCTTTTCTCTTCACAAGACATTAATTGGTAGACTGGAGTCATGTGGCTTACTTGCAGATTATTGTGATTTCTTTATCAGCTGTTTGGACTCTCACTCTGACGGCACCCATTCACTGCAGAGGATCCATTGATAAGCAAGTGATGTAAGGAACCAAACCAGACATTTTTGAAAATTGTAAGATATTCCTTTCAAGGGGCTTGCTGCTAAAATTCAAATATTTAATGGACGGGCCCCTTTCCCTTGGGCCCTATGAAGAGACTATAGCGAAACTGACAGCCCTGGTTCTGAGTGAAATCTAGCTGCTGAAGTTAATTAAGCCAGGTTAATTAACATCTTTCACCACAGGGAGGCAGTCTAAAACTAAAGCTGTATTGTCTCTACTCACTACATAGTGCAGCAGTGTTCTCATGTTAGTAAGTATCACGGCCTAGTAACATAGACAAGAACTAAACATTCTACATCTGGTTTACATTTGTGTCCACTTATATTACAAGAGTAAAGAAAGGTAGTTTAACATCGACAATATTCATACAATTAAAATCCTCTTGGGTGTCACCTGCAAAGTTTGTGTAATAAGAGATGAACTCATAAAGACTAAATTTAACTAAAGCTCTCATGACAAAAAAATAAAATAAAGTAAAAAAACACTCACCAGCCACAACACGACAGCGTAATACTCCTAGCACTGGCGTGAATTCATAGGAAAGAATTAATACAAAGATTGAGGCATTTGTGTTCTGTTACGTGAACTCGCACACTCACACACTGCAGCTTTTACAACAGATTATAAGGAAGAAAATGCACACATTAGTTTCCTCTTCCACAGACAGACACACATACGTAAGGTGTTTTGTGTTAGCACACAAATCATTGCAGCTGTGTCAGATTATGAAAGCAGTTCTAGGTAGAGAAACATTTACATGTACATATTAAGCATGTGTATATTCATTATGTACAAAATGTCATCATGTACATATATTGTCAGTTCTCTAGCTAATAAATGCTACTCCTCATTTTCTGGCATGACCTGTTATGTAATAGCATCCCTTTACTCAGCCATGGCTTTTCAGTTTTATCTCGGCCAATAACAATTAGAAGGCTATGCTTCGTGATGGTATCATCAGATTATGGCAATGCATTCAGACTCCACTGATGTGAGAGTATTAGTGGCTGGAGTGTTATCTAGTGGGGTAAAGCACTGCATCTGAAGGCATCCACAAATGTCAAAGGATTCAGTCCTGCCCTGAACTCTCCATGTTTTCTACAATACATTCTGTAATACTCGTCCTCTGGCACAACCTGTAACTATGCATGTTGCTGTTCTGTCATTTTCAGTCTGGAGAAAAACAAACAAACATAAATATATAAAAAAAATATGAATGGTACAAACATTTGGCTGATACCAATTAAGCAGATAATTATTGTTATGTGCAATCACCGATAATTTATGGAAGCCCTCTTTCTTGTGTTCTTGTGATCTCGACACTGTTTCTGTAGATAAATGACTAATACATAAATTTGTTTCTATAAAAAAAAAAAAAGTTCAAATGGAAAAATGAAAATTCATTTTGAGATTTGCTAAAGATTACATTAAACATTGTTATTAAATTACTTGTTTTTTTAAAGATTCACTTCAGAATTTAAATAAATAAATAAATACAGTACACTGTAAATAATTTTTTACTTTTTTTTCATGCATGCCTTTCTACTTCAAAATGTCATGTTTAATTCATGTCTTGTTTTCCATTTCTTTGTAATTATTTGTGAAATTTACTAAAAAAAAAATTTTATCACCGTACTAAGCAAAAATTTTTCTTCACCATATTTTTTCTTTCAAGTGTATTTAGTTCCAATATATCGTTTATCCCTAACATATAATTTCAGGCCTAAAAATGATAAAATCCTTTACCTTTTTTTCTGTAAAAAAAAAAAAAAAAAAAAAAGGTTTAAAATGCATTAAAATGAATCAGAATTAAATGATTATTAAATCATTAATTAATTATTAAATTAAATTGTTCAAATATGTTTTTAATCCTAAAAAGAGTGCTAAATGCCTGTCTGTTGGCTCAACAGCAAACTTTTCGAGGAAAGAAATGTCTTGTATTAAGGATTCAATCTTTCAAACTTTCTGACTCTTGAGGCTGGAAAGCAGACAGAATGTGTAATAAGTGATACGGAGTGGAAAAGTCTCTCTCTTGCATTACTTTCACTAATCAATCCAAATGGCCATAAGCATTCCCTCAGCATTGCCAAGATTATCACGCAGTCTAACTTATGTTCAACTGTATGTACATTTTCTCTCATTATCTGTTACCTACATCTCTCTAGAAGTCTGTACATGGTTCTCCCCCCCTCCCTGCACCCCTATGCTCCTCTTTTTCCTCTCCTTCCTTACTTCTGCATGTCACACTGCAATAAAAGAACAATGGAGGGGTCGCTCTTGGCCGCCTCTTTGAACTCCTCCAGCGTGATCTCGTCGTTGTGATCCTTGTCCATCTTGCTGAAGATTTTGTCCACACGCTGCTGTGGGGTCAGCCCGTCCTCGTTCATACGCATCATGATCACTGTGCCAACCATCTTATAGATTGCCTGGACATCAGAGACCCCCCGAAAAAGATGGGGTGAACACATTTCTAAGGCAAACTCATATTTGATTAAGTGATGCAATGCCTTCTCTGAATCCCTCACCTCAATGATCTCCAGCATTTCCATACGTGTGATCTTGCCGTCTCCGTCCAGGTCGTACATGTTGAAGGCCCAGTTGAGTTTCTGTTCAAAGCTTCCCCTGGAAGTGATGGAGAGCGCGCAGATGAACTCCCTGAAGTCAATGGTACCGTCACCGTTTTTGTCAAATGTCCGAAAGGCATGCTGGGCAAATTTTGAAGCATCGCCATAAGGAAAGAACTGAAAGGCACAACACAGACTCAGCAACTGGCTTTCAGTACACTTTTTAGTAACTACTACATTGGCCTAAATAATGGAATAAAGACTTGGAATATAGCATGCATAAGTCATATAGGCCATTTGTATGATATTTTAATGGTGATTTCTCATTATTTGTGAAGCTCTACAGTCCCTGGTCACAATATAATCTAATTTTATGGAAAATATGAAGGTCAATATTCTTCTTAACATCTTTTGTGTTCCACAGTTTGGAACAGCATGAGCGTGAGTAATTTGATTATGTTTTTAATCACTATCACATACTTCATTGTCACATTGATAGAGCGGTAATATCTAACGTGTAAAGCATCCCTTTTAGATCCCTCACCTTGACATAGAGCTGCTGGAACTCTTCCAGATTGAGGATGCCAGACGGACAGTCCTTCAGGAAGCCCTTATACCACTGCTTCAGCTCAGCTTCGTTGAACTCTGTACTCTTGGTCAAGTCATCTAGCACCTCAGGAGCAAGCTTGCTGTTGTGTTTCCCCATCTTTCTACCTCTCTGTGGACAAGGTGGGCGAAAAGCCATTAAAATAGATTCATGCTTTATAGATTAGCAGCAGCGATCAAAAACAGAAATGTATTGTGTACAGCAGGTCTCTTGACAAGATTAATGTGAAGCAGTTATGCAGACGTGAATTGCACCATTTCACATCTTTCTCATTTCCTCTGCCTCAAGTATTGTAACATTAAGAGTATTAAGCAAGACTGTATCATTAACAAAAACTATTATCATTAATTAAGACATTTGTTAATTAAAATGGCATCACATGGTCTCGCAGGACAAGTTCCCGTTCATTTTCTCCATTGAGAAATAAATAAAACTTTCAAAACAGACTTTTACATTGAGCTCCGGGGTTAATAATCAATGGTGTGTTTCTGTTGAATCACAGCAAGATTTTTGTGGAAACGACGAATATTAAAACAAAGGGTAAACAGTTTCTAACTTTGAACAAGTGAAACACTAAAACTAATCTGAAACTTGAACTCATTATATAAAACAAAAATAAAAACAATTCTTTTTTTCCAACACTATCCACCTTATTTTAATGTATAGACTTCCATGTTATTCACTTCCAGTTATTTTAGCTGTGCAAAACAGTTAAGTAACACTGTGTAAAGACATTCTGTTAGCAGCTGTTACCAGCTATTCTTTTGGGGTTTTACACTGTCATGACATTATGGCTTAGAACATGTCTACTTCTGGCAGAATATAAGATTTATTAAACCAAATCCAAATTGCCCTGGGCTTTGAAAATGGATAAATTTGGGTGAACAAATGACAAATGAGGCACTGTTTTAATGAGTCATTATCTCCTCTCTCGGATTATTAAAGTTCATGAAATATTTAGCAGGTCTAAATAGTTGACGAGGGGCACATGGCGACGGAATACAGCAGCAGCAGCATCTTTGCAGAGGAACTCATCTGAGACCCGGTCGCCCACAGCACTATTTTCTCCCACTGACGGAAGGTCATTTTAGTGGGATCATGATGACTAATCAGAGGTGAGCATTCATCTCCTCTCATTTTCTCTTGCTCTTTTTCACTCCCTCTCTGTCGCTGACCTTTTTTGGAATTCTGTGGTCTGGTGGCTTTGCTAATCTTGGCATCTTTCTGATGAGTTAACTTTAGACAGGGGGGTTTAATTAAAGATCTAAGTGGTTAATGAACTATATGGCTGACAATATACGCCTCAAGGCTCTGGAAAGCTGATACTTTGGGACTGGTGAGACAGTTCACTATTGTTTTCAATCAGAAAGGCTTCCATCAAACACTGCAAGCACTCATGCCCACAGGCCGACCATTGTTAACTTGTTTGTAATAAGTGACTGCTCAAAGAGCCGGCATGCAAGAGGAAACAAAATCTGTCAATCATTACTCCAGAGCTCTCCATGAAACTGCAAAGGAAATGAAGAACGGCTCAAATTGGAAAGCAATGTTGGTGGAGGGGCTTATGATAGTTAATCTACCCCCTATATTGCCTTTGAACCTGAGAGCGAGTCATGTGGTTACCTGGGAGTTGTAATATGTTGAAGTTGAACACACTTCGCAATTTACAAACAAGGAATGATAGCTTGTTTTTATTAGAACTTTCAGATACACACCAAACCTTTTTTCAGGCACTATACATACATATAATTATTAATATATATATATATATATATGTATATATATATATATATATATATATATATATATATATATTACAGAGAGAGAGAGAGAGAGAGAGCTTGGAAAGAGGCAGGGGGTCATTTTAGATCACCTTTCGGATGTATTTAATTATAACCCCCTTTATAATCTATAAAAACATTATATTCATATTTCATATTTTGTCTAAACCTTCTTGGATATCAAGACAGGCAGCCTTCAATTCCGGCCAAATGAAAGATAACGTTGTGTGTGAATTAGCACGTTATAATGTAAATAGTAAAACTATGCACATTATATATAATTAGTAAAATTAATAAAAAGTTTAAAAACTGAGAATGATTAGTAATTGTCTCTAACTGGCCTAATTAGCTAAACCCGCAAAATCAATAATTCATCTTTTCACTAGGAGGTGCACAGAAGAACACAATTTAAGGAATATTTACAGACTGTTAAACGAGACTGAGAGGTGGATATTTAAATTCAGAATAATAATGTTATTGTCATGGGTCAGGGTGCCCTCCTGGCTCCCTCTGCTGTCTATGTTGTCGTGTCTTTTTCGGCAGCTCGTGACCGGTGTGATCAGTGCTGATCTGGTGGTGGGGCTGCTCAGATTATGACTTGCTTGTTCTCCACCTGTCGCTCTTTACCGTTTCCTTTATATTTCTCTTCTGTCTAGTCCTTGTTGTGAGTAGATTGTTTTGTGTGTTTGTTGCATTTGATGTTCTGTGGTCTGCTTTGCTCTGATCTCTTATTTACCTGTACCCCAGGACGAGTAGCGTGAAGGACTGCCACCCTGCGTCTCACTCTATTCTCAGGTTGCTGGTCATGTTCGAGCGTTGGGACTTCGGAAGTATCGTCTGGTCTGCATCCCTCTGCCAACTGAAGCTGGAATACTCCAGAGACTTGCTCACTGTTTTGATTACAGCTTAATTTTTGTTCTCCTATTTTTGAGAATAAACTTGTCTCCTTTTATTCCTCTGCATTTGAGTCCTCTTCCCCCCTCACTCACTCCCATCACAGAATCTACTCACCAGTTTTACCCATGCCACTAAGTTTTCAACACTTTTTGGCAATCATTCTGAGGAGATTTGTTTCCTCCTTATCCATTCACCCACTGCTCCAGAGGTTTTAGGACACACCTTGCTGATTAAGCATAACCCACAGATTGACCGGGGTCTTAACTCTGTGTTGGATTGAAGGCCTTTCTGTTTAGCTCAATGTTTGGGTGCTGGATTTTCCCCGTAATGTTTTGTTCTGTGTTGCAGGAGGAGCCTGTGAGTCTGGCGGATGTACCAGGAGCTTACCATGACTTAAGAGTGGTTTTCAGTAAGTCCCGAGCTTCATCTCTGCCTCCGCTCTGCCCATACGATAGAATTGCATATGCGATAGACCTGTTGCCTGGCACTTCTCTGCCCATGAGGCGCCTTTACTCTCTGTCCAGACCTATGAGGGAGGCCATGGAGAGGTATATTCATGATTCTCAGGAAGCAGGCATCATTCTACCCTCTTCCTCTCTGGCTGGGGCAGAATTCTTCTTCATGGAGAAGAAGGATGGTTCGCTGTGTCCCTGCATAGACTATCGGGAGTTGAATGAAATCACGCTGAAGAATCGTATCCTTTGCCGCTGATGTCATCTGCCTTCGAGCTCTTGCAGGGGGTAACCATCTTTACAAGTGTGACCTCCACAATGCTTATCACTTCGGATTAGGGGGACAAATGGAAGACTGCATTTAACGCTTTTCCCGCGGGTTGCCCAGAGGGTCTGTTGTTTGTGCCCGTCCAAACTAGCATCCTACAGTGGGTCCACTCGTCCAAACTAGATTGTCACCCAGGAGCAACTCGCATCTGCATGTTGATCAAGTAGCGGTTTTGGTGGCCATTGTTGGCACAGGATGCTCGTCAGTTCGTATCGGCCTGTCCGGTTTATAATGAGGGTAAATGCTCCAATCAACCCCCAGCAGGGTTACTCCAGTCCCTGTCAGTCCCTTCGCAGCCCTGGGAGACAGTTGACTTGAATTACATTTTCCGTATTCATGGCCTCCTGGTAAACGTGGTTTCTGATAGGGATCCGCAGTTTGTGACAAGGTTTAGGACAGAATTCCGTTGACAGTTGGGGGCGACTGCGAGTTTATCCTCTGATTATCACTCGCAGACTAATGAGCATGCCGAGCATGCTAACCAGGATTTGGAGCGGGTTCTGCGCAGTGTGGTGTCTGCCAAACTGTCATCTTGGAGTTCCAGATTAACCATGGTAGAGTACGCACATAACTCCCTCTCTGTCTTTTCTAAGGTTTTGTCTCCCTTCCAGTGCTGTTTAAGATACCAGCCCCCATTATTCCCATCCCAAGAATCTGCCACTGTTGTTTCACCCACACATTCAGAGGTGCCTCTGTACTTGAAGTATCACCAGAGAAGCCCTTACCCGGACTGGCGAGAGAAACAAAGTGTCGGCGGACCATCACCGTACTAAGCCCCCACTTTCCATTTGCGGTCATAAGGTCTGGCCAGCCTCCTAGACTCATCAAGGGGTCGCCTGCTTATATGGTTTGGTGGCTGATCGATGTGATGCATATGGGCAGAGGTCACCAATACCTGGTAGACTGGGAGGGCTATGGTCCGAAGAAGAGATGCTGGGTTCCAGCTCGCAACATTCTGGATCGCTCTATCAATGACCAGTATGTCCCAGAGTTATAGTGTTTTAAATATAGGCCTAAAGTTTTAATTATAGAAATATTAAAAGATTTACTCAATCTATGCTTTAAAAATAAAAATGAAATGCCAAATTATCACTGAATCATTCATTCAATCAATTCATTCAAACGGCTGAATAATTTAGGAATGAAGCAAATTACTGTTTTTATTAATGGGACATTGAACAATTGATTTGTTCAGAAATGCCGATTCATTCTTAAACGAAACACCGCTGTGTTTGCTTGGAGATGCACAGAGGCTAAGCTGTGACTTTGTTTGAAACTATTTTCGGTGACAAAATATAGCAAAATCAGACTTTCGCTGTGTTTGGCTTACCTATCTGTTCTATGAGGAGCAGGATGCACATTGATAGAGAAGCACTCAGGTATTATGTGGCCAATCACAAAAGACAGCATTGCACAGCTTACCATAGGCACAAATATACCGCTATGTTTTACATTGAGGTACGTTTATGTGCAGAACTGGGATCGCTTTCGTAGACTTTTGGATGGATAAAATATAGAAATTACTTTGATTTCCAAAAAACCTAAGCAGTTGGAACTGGAACACTGTCCCCACTTGGAATTCAATCCCCGGACTCCGAACCAGCCTCCAGCAAAACTTTATCCTATTAGTTTTGGCTTGTTGTATAAGTAAAATATACACTACAGGCCCAGATTTTTGCCATCTAGCAGCATCTGCTCGTCTATGTCTTAGTGTGTGCACTATTGAGACACACTGTGACAAATTTTTAACTATGATAATAAATAGTTCAAATCAGTAGGAAAAACTATGGGTAAAAATATAGATTTTTCCAATTAATTGTGATCTATACTGAACTATCCTGATATTGATTCCTGAAATCAATTGATTGATCTTTACTTTATTTTCAGTAGCTGTGTAAAAATGTATTTGCTGCACTGTTCCAAAGCTGTCTGGACCCTGTTGTCATTTACTTCATAATGTGAGGTTGGTAGTTTTCCTGTATCCATGTTTCCAGTTCCATTTTAAGCAGTCAAATATACAATGATGGATGACCCTTTTGAGTCAGTTCTTTAAATTAATAGTTTGAAGGAAAAAGGGGTAGCACTTTATTTTACAGTCCTGTTCCTCATGTACATACTATGTACCTATTATAGTAATTACAATAACTATGTAATAACTAGGTACTAACCCTGAACCTACCCCTAAACCTAACCCTATCCCATGTAGTTACCTTGTGTTACCAGAACTTTCTTAGATAAATACACTGTAAGTACCCTATAAGTACATGTTAGTACACGTACTGTAAAATAAAGTGCAACCGAAAAAGGGTTACTTGTTATATGAGTGGGGTGGGGCTGAGAGCCGTGGGAACGGAGCGAGGCTGCTGGAGTAATTGAAAATGAGCAACACCTGCACCACTCACCGGTCTTGAGCCCCACGGAGGAGCTCCGGAAATATAAATGGAGGAGTAATGACAGTGAAGGACGAGAATTTGTTTTTTGTTCTGTTTGTGCGTGACAGTCTTGTGTTTATAATTAAAGTTTTATTTGAATGTTCGCCAGTTCCTGCCTCCTTCTTCCCGACCTACGAACATTGTTAAAGTATATACCCCCCACCCCACAGATTTCTTATTGCTTAAAAAATAAAAAAGTAATGTAATGTTCCAGGGAAAACAGCAAGGATACTACCTTACCATTTAAAAAAATATATTGATAAACTAAAAAGATGATGAGGTTAATTAATCGTCAAGCGCAATATACACATTTCATATGGATAACATAATCAGAGAATGTTTGTTTTCTATTTGAATTGGTTAATTATTAAAACATTTAACGTTTTATAGATATATATTTCTTGTCTGTGAAGCAATGCAGTTTTGGTAAATTTTTTGACCTCAGGTTCACAGGGATCGAGACGCAGAAATAGTATTCTGTTTGTTTTCATTATTTGACAGCACACAATGTTTTGTTGTTATACACAAACAAATGTACACCCTTAACAGATTCAAACGATGTGATAATTCTTGTCTATATGACCAAAAATGACTATTCTGAGTGCAAGTGATTGCACCGATGCCTACACATTAACTGTCATGCACAAGTACGCAGTTTTTTCAGTCAAAAATTTTCATTAAAAGGTTGTTTGATGACATTTAGGCAAGAATCAAATCTTTCATTGCTAACTGTGCCAGTTTGTGTTGCAGTTCATTCTGGGATTGTAAATCAGGGAGTAAAATTATCTTGTAAAGATCTTGTAACCAACATGACAGAAAAATAGAGCCGGCATTTACCCAGCTAGACACCCATGTCTACAATATATTTCAGACCAACAGGTCTACCAGCATGTACATCTGTCTTCACACAATGTGGCCATCAAGGGACACAGGGCGAGATGGAGGTAAGGAGCTGAATCAAGGTTTGGGTAAACAGAAACATAGACTCTGACATTGTTTACACCTGGTATTATATGCCTTTTAAATGTGTCTGCTGTGACCACTTTATTTGGATTTCATCTTAAAGCCTGGCTCACTCTACAGGATTTCCTAACTGATTATGAAATCTGGCTGCAGCACACACATTAGGAGAATCTTCGCAGATTATCTTCCCTCATATCTTAAACATGCACACACTACAAGATTTGAACATCGCGGCGCAATCGCTCGTTGTCAGGTGACGTCACACTCGTGGAACATGAAATGCATTATGGGTATAGCCGCCATTTGTAAGGTATCAATGCTAGTGTGTTCAATTGGGAGGATTGTGTTGGTCTTAAATGTGGTAAAATTGTACGTTCTTGTTGTGCGATAGGCTGCATATGTAGTCTCATGACAGAATGGGTCACGAAGCTCAGATGCTGAAATTAATGCAAGTGTCATGCGCTTCAGTCTATGTAGTAAACAAACCCGCAGGTCTCTGCCATTCATTCACACACAGACGCGCAGAACACGGATTCATATTTCAAACAACTTTTGCGGTTTAACATTTACAGATACTGGTTCATATGGAGATTTGATCTGATTAATTTATGCTAACTTTGACAAATTCCACGACTGTCCATATTAAAATGTAAGTTTCATTTTCATGACTGGATTTTGAGATTCCGTCCTCGTTTTCTGCTTCGCGGAAATCATAGCGCTGAACCGGGTTTGAGCGGGACCTCGGTACTACCGGTACTTAAAGAGACCTGGTACCGTCACATTTAAAAAATTTTAGTAACGTTACCGAATCGGTACCGAAGATAATTTACAATGTCTAAGTATGAGGATGAAGGTAGCAATGCGGGGTCAGCACTCCAACTTAATGCAGCCAGCTCATATGGATCTATGTTATGAATGGATGACAATTTCTCCATATAACGGTCCCTGGCATCTTTACTGAATATATCTCGGTACGGCCTTTTCTCAATCTTCTTTTGCTTCTCCAGGTTTGTGAGTTATATTTACTTATTATCTAGATAGTTATCTAAGTAGTTATATTAGTTATTTATTCTATTATTTACTTCTATTCTTGTAATCGTGGTTGTTTCAGTCAATAGCGATACCTCAAAAATGGCGCCGCGGTGACGTCACACACAACAAAACCACGTGTCTGACAAAGAGCGATACACACTACAAGATATAATTAAGATTATCCTACCAGAAGGAGCGCGTCACGTGATCTCACGCAGCAGTTTGTCACTTATATTTGTTTACATGTTAGCTAGCGTGCTAGCAGCTTTCTGCACTCACCCAGTGCATTCAAAACTGAGGCGGTTTTTAGTCCAGCGCTTCTCTTTCTCCTTACGGTTGTGATGCGTTTTCGACACGTTATACAGACTGTTACTACAAAATGTAAAGAAACAGTTTCCTCTGTCTCCACTATCCAATGGAGCCGTATATCAGCTGTTTTGCGCATTGGCTGTGAAAGTACTGACGTAATCATATAGCCATCATCATCCCGATTTAAATCCTAAATTTCAAACACGTTTGATATTAATCGGGGCTGGCCCGATTTGTGTGCGAGCAGATTGGGAGGTGCAAGATTCGATCAGTGAACGCATCACATTATCAGATAATCCACGCAGAACATCGGGACCGATTGAGGTGCTCGACATGATGTTTGCTCCGACTCTCAGGGGGGGGGAAATCGGGGCTAAATCAGGCAAAAAATCCTGTAGTGTGAGCCAGGCTTAAGTGCTCCCCTCTTATACACTCTACACCACTTTCACGAGAGCAGTGTGGCACATGAATACGTCTGAATAAATTGCTGCTTATGAGTGTTTTGGAAGTAATATGAATGGCAACAGCTATTTCATTTTCTTTGGCTCAACATAGCGAAGTTGGAATGTATTGTCTTGGTGCACTTTTCTCAAAATCAGTCCCATAACGCTCACATGTTCAGTAAGTGGGGGCAATTAGGAGGCACATGAATATAACTGAATAAATGAAGCCATTACGGTGCTTACGAGTGATTGAGAAGGAAAATGATGGTAACAGTGTTTCAGTTGTTTTACCTCAAAATGTAGTGAAGTTGGAATCGAATTTTGTGATGAACTTTTATCATTTTCGACCTTCTCTGCAAGTGGTTGAAAGTGAACAATCTAAAAACATTTTATAACCCATTTACGCCTGTATTTAATGTCATCTTCTGATCAGATTGATGAAAACCCATTTTAATATCAGGTGTAAAAAGGACCTTTGAGGTCTGGAAGGAGAGGGATGTGTTAAAGAAGGAGAGGGTTTTTTTAAGAGGGCCAGAGACTGCCTGTCAGAAGAGCACATTTTGCAGCAAATTCAGCTTACAAAAGCACCTCAGCTGATAAGAAATATGGGCAGTCTTAAAACGAATGGTATAAAAAAAAAAAAATACAAAGTACACACAAAAAAAACCTTTAATCTTCTGGCTGGCTTGTGTTGAGAATTAATGGTTTAATTGGGTCTTAGAGTTACAATGGAAACTCAGTCTTCTTTTTTTCCAGTTGTTTGCTGTGGAATAAAATCTCTCCTGAGCTTTTGTCTGATGAGTCAGTTCCTGCTTCATTTGCCACCCAAGTGAATGTTTCTGCTTATCAACAAATGCTGGCTTTCTTGTGGCTCCTATAGGATTATGATGGCTGCTTGATGATTAGTCTAGCAGGGCTGAGGGAGGAAATGTGGGAGACATCGTAAAGGTGCTTCCATTACCACGCCACTTCGGTTTCTTTGAGCAAACTGATGCTTATCTGGGAGGCTTTGCAGATTAATGCGTCATGTTTTAAGTTGCTTGAACCACATGCAACTGCCCTTGAGGTTGCTGGCTTGTCAGTGAAAAATAAACTACTGAAGGGGATAAATGGTTAGCTTTAGGCTTCTGAAGAGAAAAATGCTGCACTGTTAGCTATTAAAAAGTTTGCATTATTTTTAATATTTGACTACTGGTTATTTCCCCCACCCTTACAACCTAGGTGACATCAGGAAATATTGTTTTATTGTTTCTTTAGAATAAGTTGAATATTAAGAAAGTAAATACTGCCTATTTTGACTTTATGTTGACTTTATAGTCTTAAAGAACAAAACATTAATCACAGAATTCCTGTGACGAGACCAACAGGTCACGCACATTAATTCTGCTTCACGTATAGCTGTTACCTT
This sequence comes from Carassius auratus, assembly GCF_003368295.1. NCBI lineage: Eukaryota > Metazoa > Chordata > Actinopteri > Cypriniformes > Cyprinidae > Carassius > Carassius auratus. The sequence goes on along the minus strand of NW_020527548.1, from coordinate 465,827 downwards.
CCCGTCAGCAAGAAAACACAGCAAATGTCTTCTGTGGCCTTGTTTCATGGCCTCCCCTATCACTTTCTCTCTTTTCATCAGTTCTGCATCGTCAGTCGGATTGATCGATGGACAGTGATTGGCTGTGTGGTCACTGCTGATGTCTTTGATATTCCAGCCACATCAGTCTGTGAATGTTCCTTTTAGGAGCCACCAAATGAGATGAGAACCCTGGGAGCCGAGATGTGCTGGACACTGGGATATTGGCAGTGGATTAATTCCTCCACAGCACACACACATAGATGCACACACACACACACACACACACACACACACACAAACACAAATACACACGTACAAAGACATACAGGTCTGGTGCTTGGATCAATGGATCCAGGTGGGAAAAATATATATATTTTTTCAAGGCTTGGGCATTGTCCTGGCACTGGTCAGAGATTGAATGAGAAAAGAAGAGATGACTCAATTGATGACTCAATACAGACTTTATTCACCTCAGTGACCTTCTGCAAACTCTTTTAAGATTGACACGCAGAAACAGCAGAAGAGATGAAGAGATGAAAAAGTAGTTTAGAGATTTCTAGATTTAAACCCTGAGAAAAAAAACTAAGAAACACACAGAAACTGCCATCTGTTTGGACTCTCATTCTGACGGCACCCATTCACTGCAGAGGATCCATTGGTGAGCAAGTGATGTAATGCAACATTTCTCCAAATCTGTTGTTATGAGAAACAACTAAGGGAGAGTACATTTCTAGCAATTTTTAATTTTGGGTTGAACTTTTCCTTCAAGACTGCAGACATTTCATTCCACTAAAAACTGCTGTGGCGTCTCTTTGAGTTTCTTGCCTGAGTGCGTGTGTCTCTGCTGAGAGTTGCCACCAATCCCAGACACCACTGTCTTCCATCACTGCCTTTAACTCTCTCTCTTAACTCCCTATGACAGCTCTATGTAACAGGGGCCATGAACCTCACAGAGACAAAAACTGGGTGTCATCTGCATTGTCAGACATAATAGATCAAACGCAATGAAGTAGCTGTCATTTAAACAAATGGAGCTCCAAATGAAGATTCAAGAGGAGCATGTTCATCTAATCCTGTCAATCACTACACAAGGATTAATGGCTGCTTTCCTCATTCCTGTAATAACTATTGTGGCATTGTTCCACCATCGCACCAATTGTCCTTTTCTTTGCATTATTTTTGATATACTTAGATAATTATAAAAAATATATATATATTTAGTGTTTTTTTTTAAATGCATCAGAAATCATGAAATTGATATTGTTATATTGATATATTAACAGATATGATTAAGGATATAAATGGATAGATGGTTTTTAAATGTCTCATGAATCATGTTTCACCACTGTTTTCTGAATTGGTCAGTAGGCGTCAGAACAGTAACAGAGGACTTAAACAATGGTTAAAAACCAAACAACAGTGCTCACAGAAATGGAAGCTTTAGCCTAAGTTCTGCCAGGAAGACTCAATCACTTCGTCACTAATTACCTTCATCATTATCCAATCACGTCTTTATACTCCTGTATAAAAGATCGTACTTACACATGTTTGAGTTCGCAGATGCCGACGCGACAACAACCTCCACCCTCCCCACCACCACCAGGATGGTCCTGTCCTTACCTTCCAGGGGGGTCTGCTGCGCCCCTGCCTTCGTCTTCAGGCAGGAAATGCAGATTCGCTTCCCTCGGATTACGAACCATGGACGGGGCCTTCCGCCAAAGAAATTTATAATTGTGCTCGCTGAGCTGTCAATAAATGTATGCTTCGTACATTCCTCTATCTCCCGAGTCTTTCTGGTAGAAATAGGTCTTTACATCATATTATTATTGCGATATTGTCTGATTATGTTGTCTTTGCTTTATAGCTTCTGTATAAATGTATTTGTTTTGTAATCTTTTCTCTTCTTCTTAATTAGTATCATTATTTTTACTTTTATTGTAACATTGTTATTGTTATTTATTATTATTAGCATTGTTATAATTTTTTTTTTCTCTTCTCTGAAAAATCTCCTGTGGACTGGTGTTGAAAATTAGCAAGCAAGTGCATATGGTTTGTCCAATGTAACTGTGATGTTCATGTTAAATAAAAAATGTGATAATAATAATAATATTATTAAAGATAGAAAACATGTTTTTAGCAACTAATATGGGTAACAACGTTGTTTTTTAAATTCTATATTCTGAAGAGAGGTTTCTAAAATGTGTTATTAACATGTAAAGGTGAAACAATACACACACACACACACACACACACACACACACACACACACACACACATATGCACCAGTCCAGCACACAAACACACACCTGACTGAGTGTCACTAACCTAAAGAAAGGGTGCTTTAAGTACACCTTTAAGGACGCTAGCCTTTTCACAACAATGTGCCGGTCCTCTTATGTTGGAGAAAAAGGGCATGTTACAAGTGTGCTTCATCAAAACCCTGGGATGATACCACTGGTGAATAATTGGTTGTCCTGGTAACAGACCAGGAAGCTTTCACAACACTCAAAAAAATTCAGCAAAAACAACTGGTTAGAAGCTATGCCATGGATGGATGTTCTCTTGGCTTATTTTTGATCTTTCTTCGCATGAAACAGCAAAATCAAATCTTAAATTTGATTTATTATTTCCTCTTCAGGGGCGGAAATTTTAAGTTTTTAAGCTGTTTCAGGAAGGAAGTATCTCAAGTAAACTTAACCAGTAACTCAGCAAACAACAAAAAACAAAACTGCATAAAAATTGCATTCAAAACAGAATTTAATTTTGTAAATAAGTAAATATTATTCTAAATAATAATAAAAAATTATGGATGTATGATATATAACAGCAATTATCAATAAATACCTAGCATGCCTCATCTATAATTATAAAAAAAAAAAAAAAATTCTAATTCAAACATTATATTGTTTTTTCCCAGTTTTTAATTAACTTTACACTTAAAGAAACATTACTATATAATATAAAGTACACTGTAAAAAATAAGTGTAATTTTAACTGTAAAATTTTGTAAAAACGCTACGGAAAAAAACTGATAATAGGTTAACAGTAAGTTCCCGTACTATATACAGGGAAAAACTGTAAAAGATCTAACAAAGCATTTAATGTAAATTTACAGTAAAAATTTGTTAATTATACAGCTTTTAGAAGTAAAAAAAGAACAAATCAATGTATAATTTACAGTCTAAAACTGTAAACTGATATTCCCAGAATTCCCTGCGTGACACTCCACGTTTGAAAGTATTTTGTTTAAATAATCATGTTTTTAAATAGTTCTTGTTATCAGTTATGTACATTTGAGCTTTATGTTACATCTTCTGTTGCTTAATGAAAGTTTTTTGCATTATTTAAGTATCACGTGTGTTACCATGATGGTGTTTTGTGTTTCCATAAATGTGCACCTTCTATATGTTAATATATACTTCTGCTTGTGGTGAAGCTACTTGTGATGAGCTTTGATACTTCATGTGGCTTTCTCTTATACAGTACCATCTTTATTATTATGGTGGTTGTCAGTATTTTCAAGGTACAAAACAGATTTAATTTTGTGTGTTGTTGAATTTACTGGTTTATATTCACATTTTCTTGTTTGTAAATTACAGCTTTATATTGTAAAATTAACAGTTTTTGACGTAAATGTGTTTACAGTTTTCTGTATTTTTACAAAATTATTCTGGCAACCACAGCTGCCAAAAAGTTTTTGTAAAAACAACAAGAAATTTTTTACAGTGTAATAAACTCAGTAATTTGGAAGAATTCTAAATCATGAAAGTTTTATGGATGTGTACGTCACTCCTGAAGCTTTTTATGCCACCTTCTCATGACTGCAGTTCAATTACAGGTGAGTCATAAAATTCTCCACTGACTCATGTGGCATAACAACCAATAGTGGTGGGCATAAATAATGCAGCTGTTTGGAGATATGCATGCTAAAGGTCAACCATGCTTATCTGGAGTCAAAGGGGCACATCCAAAACTGTCAGTCATCATCATCATCATCTGCCAAAGGAGCTTTTGTGAGCAAAAGAGGTAACATAAAGGAGATCCTTAAATTATACATGAACAGATCAGTAGGGAAAAGTCTCTTTATTTTCCCCTGTATCTGTGAGGAACAACAAACCTCTCTGTCCCTGACTGTACTTTTTCTCACACCCACAGGGCATGGTGGCAGATGGTTCAGGGCAGTAATTTAAGGTAGTTGCAGTAGGTAAGGGGCTGCTGGGTCCCATGCGGGGTATGGGGCACAGACAAACAAATGACTTGGCAACTGCAGAACTGTATCTTTAGCTGCATCTTGATTTTTTATATTTTGTCTCTGTGTTTTTGTCCAGCATTATTTTGGACCCCATTGTATTTTATTGCATGGAGAAAAAACAGTTGAAATATACTTCAAAATATTTTGCTTCATGTTCTACAGAAGAAAGAAAATCAGACAGCTTTGGAATGACATGAGGGTGAATAAATGGATCTTCATTTGCTACCGAATCTCTTTAAGGTAGAGGTCAGTTGCTTTTTCAAAGACAAATGCTCCATTCAGAACTCAACACCGTCTCAAACTCTACTCAGATTTGCAAAGACATCAAACTCTGTAATCAAGTTCAGATATATCAATATGAACCCAAACATTTCTCATGAAAAAAAAAATCTAAGAACATCAAGGATACTTTTATTTTAGGTTTTTACAATGCCAAAAATAAAAGACTAATTTGTGTTCATTTTTTACATTAAGGACTTTCCAGAGAAACATCTCAGACAAAGTTGATACTAAAATAAAACATGGCTGAGAATACCGTCTCCTGAGCTATGAAAGAGAAACCTGTAAGCAATATATTTTTCTACTCTGGGATAAAAACAACTAGTCATGTTTCCTGGCTCTAAATGAGTCCCATGGCATCATGTTAAATTAGACTCTCTGGCGTTTCTATAGTGATGTTTCCACACTCCAGTGTGGAAGAATATTCTCCTCTCTCAGGAGAAGAGGGCAACCCAATGAAGGTCACCACACCTGCTCTCCACCTCTCAAAATATATTATGTACTAAGTACTGTCATTTGTATCTGCTAATATAACACTGTTGCAGTTGATGCCTGGAAATACAAAGAAGCATAATGCTGTATTTTAAGGAAACTGAAAGCACTATAGTTCCATTCCACAGAATACAAGGAAACGACCTAATGCTTTATGTTCTGAATAAGAGACCATTTTGTGCATTGAGATATTAAAAATGGGTTAATAGTAATACCAATTATTATTATTGCTAAGGCAGGCAGGGTGAGTGATTTGAACCATAACACAAACACAGAATCAACCCACACCATTGCTACGGACTTGAATGATAGCTCACTCATGTGGCTTGTTGAGTAGAGGTGTGCTATTACCTTTCTAAGCATTTTGTGTTTTTCACTGATATTTGCCTGTCAGATGAAAAACCATAGGTTTATACTGAATGCTGAAAACATAATTATACCACAACACAAAACAGCATGGTGGCACAGTGGCAGCAAGTTTTGCAGCCAGTCACCACTTCCATATAGGCTTATATATAAAAATCTGGTATTAAATCTCATGTAAATAATATGGTTACACTTCAGGGACCAATTCTCCCTAGTTGCTTATTAGCATGCATATTACTAGAATATTGGTTGTTTATTAGTACAGGTGCTGGTCATGTAATTAGAAAAAGTTTTTATTTCACTAATTCCATTCAAAAAGTGAAACTTGTATATTATATTCATTCATTACACACAGACTGATATATTTCAAATGTTTATTTCTTTGAATTTTGATGTTTATAACTAGAAAATCCCAAATTCATTACCTCAGAAAATTTGAATATTGTGAAAAGGTTCAATATCGAAGAAACCTGGTGCCACAATCTAATCAGCTAATTAACTCAAAACACCTGCAAAGCCTTTAAATGGTCTCTCAGTCCAGTTCTACCAGAAAGACTCGGGAGATAGAGGAATGTACGAAGCATACATTTATTGACAGCTCAGCGAGCACAATTATAAATTTCTTTGGCGGAAGGCCCCGTCCATGGTTCGTAATCCGAGGGAAGCGAATCTGCATTTCCTGCCTGAAGACGAAGGCAGGGGCGCAGCAGACCCCCCTGGAAGGTAAGGACAGGACCATCCTGGTGGTGGTGGGGAGGGTGGAGGTTGTTGTCGCGTCGGCATCTGCGAACTCAAACATGTGTAAGTACGATCTTTTATACAGGAGTATAAAGACGTGATTGGATAATGATGAAGGTAATTAGTGACGAAGTGATTGAGTCTTCCTGGCAGAACTTAGGCTAAAGCTTCCATTTCTGTAGGCTACACAATCATGGGGAAGACTGCTGACTTGACAGTTGTCCAAAAGACCACCATTGACACCTTGCACAAGAAGGGCAAGACACAAAAGGTCATTGCAAAAGAGGCTGGCTGTTTACAGAGCTCTGTGTCCAAGCACATTAATAGAGAGGCGAAGGGAAGGAAAAGATGTGGTAGAAAAAAGTGTGCAAGCAATAGGGATAACCGCACCCTGGAGAGGATTGTGAAACAAAACTCATTCAAAAATGAGGGGAGATACACAAAAAGTGGACTGCAGCTGGAGTCAGTGCTTCAAGAACCACTACGCACAGACGTATGCAAAACATGGGTTTCAGCTGTCGCATTCCTTGTGTCAAGCCACTCTTGAACAACAGACAGCGTCAGAAGCGTCTCGCTTCAAAAAGGACTGGACTGCTGCTGAGTGGTCCAAAGTTATGTTCTCTGATGAAAGTAAATTTAGCATTTCCTTTGGAAATCAGGGTCCCAGAGTCTGGAGGAAGAGAGGAGAAGCACACAATCCACGTTGCTTGAGGTCCATTGTAAAGTTTCCACAGTCAGTGATGGTTTGCGATGCCATGTCTTCTGCCGGTGTTGGTCCACTGTGTTTTCTGAGGTCCAAGGTCAACGCAGCCATATACCAAGAAGTTTAAGAGCACTTCATGCTTCCTGCTGCTGACCATCTTTATGGAGATGCAGATTTCATTTTCCAACAGGACTTGGCAGCTGCACACAGTGCCAAAGCTACCAGTACCTGGTTTAAGGACCATGGTATCCCTGTTCTTAATTGGCCAGCAAACTCGCCTGACCTTAACCCCATAGAAAATCTATAGGGTATTGTGAAGAGGAAGATGCGATATGTCAGACCCAAAAATGCAGAAGAGCTGAAGGCCACTATCAGAGCAACCTGGGCTCTCATAAAACCTGAGCAGTGCCACAGACTGATCGACTCCATGCCACGCCGCATTGCTGCAGTCATTCAGGCAAAAGGAGCCCCAACTAAGTATTGAGTGTTTTTTAGTTGGCCAAGATTTCTAAAAATTCTTTCTTTGTATTAGTCTTAAGTTATATTCACATTTTTTGAGATACTGAATTTGGGATTTTCCTAAGTTGTCATTTATAATCATCAAAATTAAAAGAAATACAAATGTGAAATATATCAATCTGTGTGTAATGAATGAATATAATATAAAAGTTTCACTTTTTGAATGGAATTAGTGAAATAAATCAACTTTTTTAATGATAATCTCATTATATGACCAGCACCTGTATTTATAAAGTAAATATTAATGTCTTATTCTGCATGACCATATTTTAGATACCTAAACTATTATAAGCAGCAAATTAGTAGTTTATTGAGGTTAAAGTCATAATAGTTCGTTAAAAAGTGGTGACCAAACTTAAGTATCACCAATAATATAGGCTAATATTATTAATTCAAATAATATAATATGATATATTACTATATATTTGAAAACATTCAGTTCATTTCCTTGTATTATTGAAAAACGGCTGAAAGATGGTTGTCATAAGATAATCTATAACCAGCTAAACAAAATATTATAAAATCATTACTATGTTTGAGAGATCAGGTTCTGTCACTGCTAGAGTACAAAACAACAACATTGTAAACAGTTTATTTCAATAAGCTAATGCCATCCATCTCTGTTAGGTAGAACAAAATATTGTACCATTAAACGGCTGTTGCAGATGCTGGAATAATAACTCTTGAGCAAAATCAGTATTTAGTATTCAGAGCAGAGTGTCAGACAGGTGCACAGTCTTTATGTGTTCATTTTATCGTGCTGCATTTGATTCAAGTGGCTTGGCAGGCAGTGTTTGAACTGTGCCCTCTCAAGGATGGTTCTTAGGGGGAAATAACAGGGATTATGAAATGTGGTGACCAGTCTGGGCTGTCAATGTAGTGAATTCTTCAATACCTCTGAAAGAAGTGCACTACACTGGAGAATAAAATTTGTTTGCATCAGATACAGTTCCAGTAAAAATAATAATAATAATAAAAAAGATCTGTGCAAATCATTTGGAAACATAAAACGTTTTAAATTTCACCAGTGTTACATATACAGTATGCTTATTTTCTATTGCCAGTTCAATGTAAAATCAATCTGTATTAAAATCAATAGTCTGGAAACGGACATGCAGTCAGATCCTATTGGAAGCACAGTGGGCTTCTATGCCAACACTATGGGCCAGATTACATCTGTGCACTTAGCTATCTGATCGTGAAAAGACCAGATGTAAATGCCCTCTGAAACGCTTAAAATTGCTCCCAAAATGTTAAAATAATAAACGCATGAGAGCATTTTATAGGCTATATGACGTTATAGCTATATGACAGCACTAATTCAGATGCATCTCTTGAGTTTCTTTTCAGCATGCCGATGCACAAACTACAGCAAATGAAACTTAAAGTAAGTCTAAGATGCTCAACACACAATCATCTTCACTATAAGCAGTAAGGCTAAATTATCTTATGCAGTTCCAAAGTCCTTTTAGGCAAGTCGTGCCACTCGGCCGCCATCTTGGCAATACTTCCGGGCAGCTATTTCAGATTAACAAAACAAGGCTCCTATCTAAATGAACTGGCAGAGAGTCAGAACTGCACTTTCACTGGTCACGGCAGTAAAATATGACAAAAATCGCTGAAAAAGTTTAATGACTTTGCCCTAAAATAAGGTTTAAAACAACTTTTTCCCCACAGGTTATACTTTTACTACGCATGTGCAAGGGTTCCTCAACTGTGCGTATACGTCAGTGTAGCCAGACGATAGGCTTAAATGGTTCCCGGCTTGACTGTTAAAAGCAGACGATTGGCTTTCCAGCGGGAGGGGCGGGACATGTGCATACAACCGCCATCTTTGCCATTATGGGTTTTCCTTATATAGTTGTATTGAGGATTGAGGAAGTGGCATGTCTCTTATAAATTGTCTCTGGCTGTTCTCTGTCCTGTTGCGGTCTTTGATCTTGAAATAAGCTGATTATAAATAAAATGCATTGCATATTTGTTGCTTTCATTGACATTAACTCACGTTAAATTTGCATTTAGTGTGGGAATTGAAGATCAGATTAATATATCCATCTTGCCGAGACACATGTATGCTGCCAAGCAAAAAAGGAACCATTTAAAAAAATCTGATAGCTATCCGATCAGAGAAAATGCTTGAAGTGACCAGGCCCTATGTTTGCCATGGAATAGTCAGTCCTACTTCTCAAAATCAGCCTTATCATGGTTTGAATTTCATATCCTGCCTTATCTATATGCTGTAACATGGTTGGTAAATGCATTGAACAATTTGTTTCTAACACCCCGGGGCGTCATCCGATAACTCCAGCTGCTAAATGTATCTGACAGCATCCTCCTGTTATGACACCGTACTTGCCTCTCATTCAAATTCAGAACAGGAAGCAGAGCAAAAACAACAACAACAACAACACTAGAAAAATAAAAGATCAACAGAAAGGAAACAGGCCAGACTACTTCTGTTTGACATGATGGGCATGCACAATACAGGATCCTAGGGAAAAATATGCAACAGTAATTTGTTCTTCCATGCAGGCATTCCTTTGTTTTTCCAAATCGAGCCGCCTGGAGGCCATTAGATTGGTACCGCCAAAAAGCTGACAACTGTGTGTGTGGCTTTCAGAGCTCAGCCATTTTAAACCTGGCATCTATCTCCATGAAAACCAGAGCATGTGACGTAATCAGTCAGTCGTCCATGCGTGTGAGTGTAGTGCGATGCTGCCCAATGCTCTTGCTGGGGACAAAATCAAGGGGACAGTTGGACGTATGTGTGCTGACCCTATGACCCATCCACAGTCTAGTACTACCTTAAGTTCACCTAAAAAAAAATATGAACCCTATAAAGCCTACTTTATCATATTCGATATGCAAATTTATGAGGTCTCTAAATGATCAAAACCTGAACTTGTACACAATCTTCTATATGCCTTCTGTATTTTTTCTTAGCAAGTAAAAGGCCTTTTAGTGTATTTCTTGTGTCTTTTTTTGCTGTGAAAATTTGAAGTGATTTTTATAAGTATTAAACATATAACTTTTTATTTTCAGTATATTTCAAGATGAATACTTATACATCATTTATTTTATTTTTGTAATTTTTTTTTTTTGAAAAATCTTGAAAATATGAGTATCAAAAATGACATGTCAGCCAGGCTTTTTAAAAAACACTCACTCTTAAAATAATGATTCTTTGTTGGCATTTATGGTTCCATGAAGAACCACCCATTAACCTTTCCATTGCATAAAAGGTGGGTTTTACAATGTTCTTCACATTTAGAAAAACATATTTTATAACTGACTGAAATTTTGTTTTGGGTCCCTTTGGAACCTTTATTCTGAAGACTTTTTTTGTACATCTCTCATTCAAGACTGTATTGTATTAAATATATTTGCCATCATTCATGCTCAAATATGAGCTTCATATTCTCCTATATCATTACTATATGGGCCATAAAAGCCTGATGTACCAAATATGAAACTCAACAAAAATTATATCCATTATATTTGTCAAAAGGTTCAATAAAATGCTTTAGAAAAAACAGGGTTAAAGGACAAAGCTGCTGCCATGCCCCTCCACAACAGGATAACTTTTCAGACATTTCAAACTAAGTACAGATTTTACAATCACCCTTGCACTTCAGCAAACGAAGTGTCATGGTCAGATGAAGTAATGAGGCCATAGACCTCCACTCTTCTTACCACTGAAACCATCCCATATCTCTCTGCCCTCTGCCGTGTTTTATCTAAGCATACGTAAACACTTCTGCATCCATTCATTATTTGTGCTTAATGAGCAGTGGCCGTGAGATATACTGAGCTCATTGAAGCTTCATGGCCACTCGAAGGCCCATCCAGATGGCAGCATTGATGCAAATAGACGTGGTGCCAACACGCTGATGCTCTCACAACTCGCTGCTGATCATTTTAGTGACAGTTCAGTGGTGAGCACTTGGTGACCATTGAACAGAGCACTCAAAGAGCATTCAATTATTTATTAACGTTCAGTGTTTATATGCAGATTGTTTACAAATGTAAGTAATGACACGTTCAGAAAGAAAGAAATGGAATATATGTGGGATGTGTTTTAAAATTGTGTGAGTTGTTTACCTGACATCTTCCTTGGTTCCAGATGCCTTAAAATTCTCTAAAAGACTACTGTGAAAAAAAATGCTTAATGAGCTTAAAAATCCCTAGAAATATGCTGTATGCATCCATGATTGCCCAAAAATGCAGCAATGGCCTATGATGCCTAAACAATTCTGCATGCATCTTATGATGCAAAAAAAAATATATATACATATATGTTGCTATATATACTATGTGTGTCAGGGTTTTGGTAAGGGAGGAACTCAGGTGCAGACAGGGATTCTCAAACAAAGGGTTTATTACAAAAAGGGGAAAACAAAACCCACGAGGGGGAAAACACGGAGCAAGGTAAAGACTAAATAACTAAAACAGGACTGGACTGACAAGATAAACAAGGACTCTAAATACTAACTATAAACACTCACGGTAATACAAGGACTTCAGCGGGTACAGCACAATCTCACACACAATCACAATTGTAGGACACAGTTGAGGTACAATCACAATGACAATGAACCGACGCAAGACAGAGCACACTAGGAGATCTAAATAGGGGTACTAATCAAGACACGACAGGTGTTACAGATAGGACAATCAAGACACGACTAGGTTAACAAGGGGGGCATGGCAAGGGAACGAGACAACACAAGCACATGGCCCAAAGACAAGGCCATGCGCTTGTACACAAAACATGGGTCTGTCATGATCCTGCCTCAAGACTAGGAAAAATCAATGACACGAGGGCAGAATCATGACAATGTGTTGCTCAAAAATGTTGCACTCATCCATGATGCCCCAAAATGATCCCTAAACTATGAAATATGTCTAAAATATGCTGTACGCACCTATGATTCCCACAGCAAGCTGCACAAGTAACGCCGAAAAAAGCTGCAGAAAGTAAAAGGCTGCAAACTTATATGATGCCCAAAACTGCTACAAGCATCTATGATGTCCAAAAATGACGCTGAAGTCCATGATTTCTAAAAATGCTCAACGCAGCTATGAATGATGGTCAAAAAAGCTGTATGCATCCATGATGCCCAAATATGAGCTATGAAATATTCCTAAAATATAATTTATGAGCCTGTGAAGACAAACAATTATCCCTAGAGCAAAGAAATATGCCTAAAATATGCTGTATAAACGCATGATGCCCACAGCACACTGACAAAAACGTCCAGAAATTATGCAGGCATTATTCCCAAAACTACTTCAAGCACCTGTAATGGCCAGAAATACTGCATGTGTCCATGGTGCCCAAAAATTCTCCATAATGATGCCCAGAATTGCTGCAGTGCCCTGTGGTGCCCAAAATGCTGGAGACACTTCAGATGGCCAAAACTGCTGGCTTGGAAGGCAGCTGACTAGGTTTTGACCGAGACACTGCCATGTTTTCCCACTCACACATCCGTGGCGCAGACACAACACTGACTCACATCCACGCATCCATGAACTTTACTGGTGCAGCTCTATTCATAAACATTAACGCCCTAAGCTTGTGTCAATAGTACGAGCAAATAAATACAACACACAAAGTGGCAACTATTTAAACCACAAGCCAACTTAACACAATTATGAGTTTATTAGCCTATTGGCGCAGCTCAAATGTAAATTTAGTTTTGTTCAGTCTTACTTTAATACAATTTATATGGATGCTCCATATATCAGTGCATAAAGATTTAACAACACGTTTATCTTTTAAAGCAACACGCAAAAGTTATAATCGCACATTACTGAAAAACATTTGTCCCTTTATGGCAGAGAAAAAAAAAGTGAACGCAGTTTTATTAATCTGTTTTCAAAGTGTTAGTAACTGAAATATAAAATATGTATGTTGTATTCCGCGAACCTTGAAGGAGCAATGCGCACGTTATGAAAAAACAAAAACTAAATATGAAATGACAGAGACAAATAGATAACTATTTCAATACAGATACAATATTACTCACCCAAATATCGTGAGCGAAGTATCCGGTCTTTTATGTATCGCTCAAAGTGACTTGTACTCTCGCGGTTGGAGGAGTAAACTGTACTTCAACAGAGAAACGCCACCTATTTGTTTCTTCTCCGTGATGGGGAGGATGAATGGAGCGGTTTCGTTTCCCTTGCCAACACATTTGCATAAGGACCGCCTAATCCGACCTCTGATTGGCCAATATCAGAGATTAGAGTGACTGTCAAAAAGGATTCGTTTTTAACTGGATAATCTCATCTGTCAGTCAAAAAACAGCTCGTTGACTCATACCTTACGAACTAGAGCTTGTTGCACCTTCCTGCGGGCATCACTGCGTGCCAGCAGAGCAAATGTGGATGTTTATCTTCGAACAGGTACATTAACCATTTGCATTACACGTGTAAATGTTGTACAGGTGAAAGAAATATAAAATACAGATCAAATAAATCGTTGGATGTCTGTCTGTCAGTCTATAATTTGTATGTGTCTGTCTGTCCCTCTGTCTCCCTGCAATAAGCAGTGGGGGAAATTGTATGTGTGTGTGTGTGTGTGTGTGTGTGTGTGTGTGTGTGTGTGTGTGGTGGAGACGGAATAGAGTTTATTTTAGATCTGGATACTATTGTTAAAATTGTTCTCAATTGCTTTGGCTCAATTTTGAAACCATCTTTGCATTTTCTAGCCTGTAAGTGCATTTAAATACAGACTTAAAAAAGTAGGTAAAAGATGACTGCAAAAAGTAAAGTAGTAAACTGAAAAATACTTTTTCACAGTTGCCTGTTTCCAGTCATTAGAGTCAACATTTGCCAGTTTAGCTGACATCATGAACATTTCATGCCATACATTTATATAATATGCATGTCTGACTGATTTTGATAACTCAATGAATAATTTTGCATCTGATGGCTCACAAAGTTGTGAAGAGTAGTAACTCATCAGTTTTAATTAAAAAGCCTCTACATGCATGTACAAATTGTAGAAAATTGCCTCGTGCACATGTGCCAAAATATATGCAATTTGCTTAGATTAATAATAAATAAAAAAATCTGGTGTGAACAAGAAGCTAACTGTTTAGAGATCCGAGTCTCATTCAAGAGCCCTGTCAATTGAGAAAAACTAGGTGACCTGACCTTGTGTTGTTTTACATCCAATAGTCAATACTCAATTCTAATTACGATATTGACACCTGAACAATTGCTGGATTGACAAGTAGTTTTCTTCCGAGACACAACATTCTAATGTTGTACTTAATTTCTTCCCTTACCTCTTTTTGAATGGTTTCATCCTGTCCTTCCTCTGCATCACATTACCTTTGGATCTCCTTGGCCATTTAGCGTCACATCAGGAAGGGTGTAATTGTTTGCTGGACTCACCTTCACGCATATTCTGGGTCACTCTAAAAGAACATCAGCAGACATGTCATGCATGTCCCTCCTGGTGTCCTCCCACTCAAGACTCTCTTCCACAGATGAGGAAATAGCGGCCAAGCACTTAACTGGCAGGTGCCAGTATAAAATGACATTCTGAGAGGAAAACAGCAGGTATCTGGTTTACAGTCTCTTGCAGTTTCCCATAGATGAGCAGCATTTGGTTAACAGTTGGTTTTCACTCTGGGCTGCTGTCGCAGTCGTTTGAAAGTGTTTTTTGTTTTGCCCTGTCATCCACTCTGCTGCTGCACACACGCTATTGCAGTTGATCAGAATAAGGTTACCACATATAGGACTTTTTTTGGTATATTTTCACAGTAAATAGTGAGAGTAACAAATTTACATTGAGGATTGAATTGTGTGTAATGTGACCTTTACAGATGATGCACCCGTCCTTGCAAAAAATAAATAATAATAATAATTGTGTTCAAAATCTTAAAGTATGTGAAAAAGACAAGACTGGAGTAGAGTTTATTTAGGGTTTGTGCCCATTTAAAACCCCATAGTACTCTAATTTTCACAACATGTCTTCTAACATCTCTTTGTCAGCTGGATTTAATTGTTCAGGGGTGTATCAGCTGAATGTTCTAGAGCTTGAATTGAATCAAATTTTCATTAATAATAACGACACTACTAAATATAAATTAATAAATCAACCTTAGGTTCTTTAGTACAGTGGAGAAAAAAAATTCTGCTTAAAGGGATATCAAGTGCAAATCTCTTCAGTTTTGGGCAAAAAAATGAAGATAGTTTTAATATTCTTATCATTTTGTTCATCCATTGAAAGTCTAGGCAATACATATTTACCTTCAAGAAGTACATAAGGATATAGTTAATCCACATGAACAAAGCGGTTTTATGAAGTCTTCTAACAAGACACAGGTCTGATTAAATTTATTTGAGAAGCTTGACTGAGGTTTGGTTAGTATGTGTCAAGCTTGCACGTTTTAGCTTCCTTTGAAAAAATAATGTGTGCATTGTTGAATGTTTATATGAAAATAAAAGCCCAAATTTAACTGAACTTGATAATAAAGATTGCCTAGACTTCCAATAGATAGACAAAAATAATGAAAGAATATCATATATTTTTGTAAGATTTCTTATGTGTTAGGAACAACATCAGGGTGAGTAAATCATGACAATTTTCATTTTTAAATGGACTATCCTAACCATGCATGTTGCAAGTATATAATGTAGTCCTTATACGTGGTCTACCTTGTGTGTCTTGAAAGCATCTGCTGACTCTTCCTTTCAGAATGTTAATAGACGTGCCAGGATCGTTGTTCGAATGACATCAGTGCCACTTTTGTCCTTGAAGATAAAGCACAAAATTCGGATTACGTATCTGTGTTATTACAGCTGCAGCAGCAATAATTGTTCTGAGAACATGCCAACAAGTTAAGGACATAAGAACAGGCTTAAATGAAATAAGCATTCTCATTTGTATATATTTCAACTGGGGTTTGCATATAGCTGCTTAACCTCAATATTCACGTTTGCCTATTTTTTAAGTCGTATACACAATAAGAGTATAAAAGTTATATCAATGACAGTTACCAAATTACTAATATATTTTCCATAGGTGGATGCGGGGGTCTTGTCTCATCAGCTTGCAATCTATATCTACTGTTACTTACACATAGTGTGCATTCTAACTAGAGTTAAAGGGATAGTTCACCCAAACATTTTAATTAGATTTACTGCTGGAGATCACATTATAGAGATTATACATTTTTAAAAATCTATATTTTTCGTACACTACTGCATTGTTTCAGTTCAGAAGGCCTTTAATAACACCCTGGAGCTGTGTGGAGTAGTTTTATGATGGATGGATGCACTTTTTTCGGCTTCAAAAACAGGGGCACCATTCACTGCCATTATACAGCTTGGAAGAACCAGGACATTTTTTAATATAACTCTGATTGTGTTTATCTGAAAGAGGAATGTCAGATACACCTAGGACACCCTGAGGGTGAATTAGAGCTTAGATTCTCTGCCGGGCTGATATTTCCCGCCACGGTCCTAGGGCCGGGTCGGGTCTGACCCTTGATAAAGCACGTCACGTGTCATGTGCAGCGTCTCGTCCACTCGCAGTCTCGCATGCGTGACGCATCACACCTGCTGTGGGTGCTGTACTATTCAGTAGCTTTTAAGTGCAACATGGAGCTTGAAATTAAAACAGGAAAATTTACTTTGAGCAAGTTTGGAGGTATGGAAACATTTTAAACTAGTCGTGGGGAGTGACAACATGTGTGTTGGCTCTGTCTCGTGCATTAAATGCGGCACGCATATATACATATATATATATATATATATAGCTATATAACTGCACAGCTCCCCCGTAGCCTAAATGATCTAACACAGCAGCACCTGTGGTAAAAAAAAATAAAATCCGGCACTGCCCCTGGTTATAACGGCCCACATATTAAAAATGTTCGGGTTTAAATTGGGCTAGGGCTCATAATTACAGTGAACGTGTCGGGCCGGGCTCGGACACAACGTGCTCGGGCTCGGGTAGGGTCGGGCTTGATTTGTTGGGCCCGATCTAAGCTCTAGGGTGAATAATTCATGGGCTAATTTAAATTTTTAGGTGAACTATCCCTTTAAGCCAGTTGTTAAGTTAGCCAAGGCATACATAGATAGTAATGCAGTTCACATGGCTCTTTGGAGCAGCAGCAGTAACTCTGGTCATCATTACTTTTGCTAAAATAGCAGTTCATCCAAAAATGAACACTGAAAGAAATGTACTTAACATTTCATAATGATACAATATATGTCTCATACAACACTATCACCCATCAATGTATTTATTGAGAAAAAATTATATTTACTTTAAGAGGGCTCGAGTTCGATACTTGACTCAAGCACTGAAGTCCCAACAAACTACTTAATAAATTAAATTAGTAATGAGCGGACAGAAAGAAGAGATGAGATGAGATTGTGGAGGGATGCCAAGAAGAACTGTCATGATTTTGAGGTAAGCATCTATTTACATGCTCCTCCAACATTAACTTTAATATAATATGAAATTATGGCAATAATGGCCCAAAAATATAGATTTGAAAAATCGGGTCACCGTTGGGGATACTCAAAATGCTCTTGAGGGTCTCAAACTTGACCTTTAGCCTCCATGACCTGGTCAACCGCTCCATTCTTGCATGAAACACATTCATTTTGTATTCCTCATAAAATCTGTTTCACTTGAAAACATGTCATTATGGATCTAAACTGCCTTGCCAATGTCAATGTACTAAAACTAAAATTGTACTTTAGGGTTCTTCTATGGCATCAGTGCAAAACCCTCTTTTTTATAATATATATAAAAAAAACAATAGTGCATCATTCCCAAACCTATAGCACATCCACCTCAGCTTTGCTTTTCCGCACACAGTCCCATTTAATCATCATCCATTATTTGGCATGATGGAAAAAAACAAACAGTTTAACAGTTAAATGACCTTTCGGCTTGTCTCAAAGGGTGCCCTCCCCACTCTCTCTCCCGCCATCTCGCTGCCAACAGGCCACCATTGTAGGGAAAACAAATTAATTAGAGTCTGTAGAGTTGAAATCCTAGCCAGCTAATCAACAGTGGTAATAATTAAGCAAAGAAGAGACAGAGCATACATTTAGAGAGGGTTGACGTGGCTGGATCAGTAGGAACGGTATCATGGAGCTCCAGAGCATCCAGTCAGGCTAGTACCTGACCTCGATTCCCCTTCCCCACACAGCCTGACCTTTAAAGGGAGAGATATTTTATTTCCTTTTTATATCAGAGGCCTTTTAATCAAGTTAGGGCAAATGTCTGCCTCTGACCCTCTTAGCTGAGGTCATGATTTGCCATTTTGTTTATTCTGTGACATAAAGGTTAGCTCAGAAGATGAGTCTGCATGATGATGGTTAAAGAGGCGGCACACTGGATCCTTTACTGAAACCAGGAAAGAAATCTATTTAAAAGATTTGTGTGTGTGTGTGTGTGATAAACACAGTAGTATGGAGAAGAACATGTAAGTGATGATGTGCAGAACTCTGCCATAATCCTGTGTAGTTGCTATACTGTTGTTCTAAGTGGTTTTCTTAAATTTTTGCAGTCATCCTTCAAGGCAAGTGTATAACTTTCCTTATATTAATACCTCTTATATCAAGGCTTACTGTCTAATTTAATACTCCTCTGTGACGGCAGAGAAACCATGACGCAAAATGGGCTGATGGTACAGCTGTGCATTGTCCTGTTTGCCAAATTCAATGGTCTATAAAAAAAATACTGGTACTGTGTAAAATAATTTGCTTTCGTTAGGGGATGTATGTTAGATTTCAAGGCCTTAGGTCTGCTTTAATGGATAGCCTACTCTGTGGCAACCAATAAATTACACCCTGAAATGGCCTGATTGCTCAAAGATGAGTCAATTGTAGCATTTAAAGCAACTAATTCAACTTTTTTTTCCTTTTTTCATAGTTTTAATTTAATTTAATTTAAATATTGCATGATAGTCGTGCTTATACCTTTAGAAATCACCACTAATTAGGATTAAAATGTCCATGAGTAAATATCTAAAAAGCTATATTATATTAAAGAATGGACTTCCTTTATAATCTGTGCAAATGGATATAAAAAGCAAAAAACAGAAAATGTGATGGCTCAGGATTAACAATTGAAGATCATTGTACTGTATGTACTGTAGCTCATCTGTATCTTCTTTAAGTCCCTACAAAATTTGTATATAGAAATAATACACTGGATATAATCACCAAATGTGCTCTTGAGTCGTGGACCAGAACACCACATGTCAAGTTTTATTTCGTGATACTACAGTTTTGTTCAAAATAATAGCAGTACAATGTGACTAACCAGAATAATCAAGGTTTTTAGTATATTTTTTATTGCTACGTTGCAAACAAGTTACCAGTAGGTTCAGTAGATTGTCAGAAAACAAACAAGACCCAGCATTCATGATATGCACGCTCTTAAGGCTGTGCAGTTGGGCAATTAGTTGAAAGGGGTGTGTTCAAAAAAATAGCAGTGTCTACCTTTGACTGTACAAACTCAAAACTATTTTGTACAAACATTTTTTTTTTTTCTGGGATTTAGCAATCCTGTGAATCACTAAACTAATATTTAGTTGTATGACCACAGTTTTTTAAAACTGCTTGACATCTGTGTGGCATGGAGTCAACCAACTTGTGGCACCTCTCAGCTGTTATTCCACTCCATGATTCTTTAACAACATTCCACAATTCATTCACATTTCTTGGTTTTGCTTCAGAAACAGCATTTTTGATATCACCCCACAAGTTCTCAATTGGATTAAGGTCTGGAGATTGGGCTGGCCACTCCATAACATTAATTTTGTTGGTTTGGAACCAAGACTTTGCCCGTTTACTAGTGTGTTTTGGGTCATTGTCTTGTTGAAACAACCATTTCAAGGGCATGTCCTCTTCAGCATAGGGCAACATGACCTCTTCAAGTATTTTAACATATGCAAACTGATCCATGATCCCTGGTATGCGATAAATAGGCCCAACACCATAGTAGGAGAAACATGCCCATATCATGATGCTTGCACCTCCATGCTTCACTGTCTTCACTGTGTACTGTGGCTTGAATTCAGAGTTTGGGGGTCGTCTCACAAACTGCCTGTGGCCCTTGGACCCAAAAAGAACAATTTTACTCTCATCAGTCCACAAAATGTTCCTCCATTTCTCTTTAGGCCAGTTGATGTGTTCTTTGGCAAATTATAACCTCTTCTGCACATGCCTTTTTTTTAACAGAGGGACTTTGCGGGGGATTCTTGAAAATAGATTAGCTTCACACAGACGTCTTCTAACTGTCACAGTACTTACAGGTAACTCCAGACTGTCTTTGATCATCCTGGAGGTGATCATTGGCTGAGCCTTTGCCATTCTGGTTATTCTTCTATCCATTTTGATGGTTGTCTTCCGTTTTCTTCCACGTCTCTCTGGTTTTGCTCTCCATTTTAAGGCATTGGAGATCATTTTAGCTGAACAGCCTATCATTTTTTGCACCTCTTTATAGGTTTTCCCCTCTCTAATCAACTTTTTAATCAAAGTACGCTGTTCTTCTGAACAATGTCTTGAACGACCCATTTTCCTCAGCTTTCAAATGCATGTTCAACAAGTGTTGGCTTCATCCTTAAATAGGGGCCACCTGATTCACACCTGTTTCTTCACAAAATTGATGACCTCAGTGATTGAATGCCACACTGCTATTTTTTTGAACACACCCCTTTCAACTAATTCAACTAATTGCCCAATTGCACAGCCTTAAGAGCGTGCATATCATGAATGCTGGGTCTCATTTGTTTTCTGAAAATCTACTGAACCCACTGGTAACTTGTTTGCCACGTAGCAATAAAAAAATATATGAAAAACCTTGATTATTCTGGTTAGTCACATTGTACTGCTATTATTTTGAACAATACTGTACATGCAAAACACATCCTTCTCAGCTCTGGCTAGAGAGATTCATAAAGTTCACTGAGGGAGGTGGATGACTGCAACCTGTAAGCTGTCTGTCTGATTATAATATGTGCTACCAGGGGCATATATGCCAAAACTTATGACCTGATTCACACTGACGAACAAGCTCTGAGAGTCCATGCTGACATTCAGACCCAACACGGAGTTAACAAGTCTTTTAGTCATCTCAAGCATCTCTCAAGAAAAGACCTGATGTCTGAGTCACTGGGGTTAATGGCCTGAGGCCCTTCCATTGTTAACTAGAAAAATCTCAATGACCCACAAAAAATCAGTCTACTTCTGCCGACTAAAAACAACAGAGAAACCTGAAGAAGTTTGCTATTCTGTTAACATTTGCGTCAGTGTGATTCAAGGACACAAAGGCAGTTCTTCTCAGCTTGTCATGTAGACAGAGAGTCTCTGGCAGTGACACTGATGTTTTATGTTTTGTTGGCCATTGGCTCATCCGTTGCCTGTCCAGTGCACATCTGCCATCAGCAATATACATGTACACCCTGACACAAACCATATTTCAGATCTTTGACTCTGAAAACAGCCTCTGAACACACACACATCCATTAAGGGTGATTTGAGCTCATTCACATTGCTTTTTGTTAGTCGGTCTTGATAAGAGCATCTTCTGAAAGCTTTAAATGTAAATGTTTAGCAGTATTGCTTAATGTCAGTCAGATACTGCACATCTAATAATGTGCAATCTGAAAGAAATGGGAGATGTAGGAATATATGAGAAGCATTTTAGTAGTAGGAATCAGCTAAAATGTAATATTTCTTATTCAGTTTGTGTAAGGTCAAGTTTTATTTATGCCATCCGTTCTATAAATAGGTGGTCCAGTACTTTTAACAGAAAAAAGAGTGATTTTCTCTCTTCTGTCTTGGAATGGACTAAAAGAATACAGTAATTAAATGAATATTATATTGTACAGTAATAACTTACATTTTAAACACAATACTGTACAGAATCAACCATCTTTCAAGCAACACACAGTAACTGTGTTTAGTTCTTTAATGAATCATTGTTTTTAAACAAATCAGTTGAGTGAATCATTCAATGGCTCATTCACAAACACTTTCATTTGTTTCATTCCTGGATAAATCTGTGTTTTTCATTGAATAGGGTGAAATGAAAGATCCAATGATTCACTCATAAAGACAGTCACTTGGTGCCACCTAGTGGAGTGTGTAATAAGAGAGTAAAAAAAAAAATACTGTTAACTAATGTTTATGCAAATATAAATATTTCATGTTTTCATTTTTTCTTAAACATTGTCACTTTTTTCATTAATGTATTTAAAAAAAATTCCAGTAAAAAAAAAAAAAAAGATTTAAAGTTATTTTTGTGCATATTCATTATCAGTGAGTGAGCTGAGTAAAAATGTGTAAATCTAAATTTAATAATCTATAAACTAAACAATTTGGTAATTTGGCTTTACTGCAGGTTGTGGAAATGAATTTAAGCACACAAGCTGAGCTGTACAGAAACCTGCTTTTTCATCTCTCATCCTTGTCAGTCTTCCTTCCGCTTTACCTCGACCCCTCCTCTCCTCAGCACCTCTTCATACACCTGTCACACACTCACACATTCTGCCTCCCTGGATGCGGCAGCCTGACCTAGTTTCTATAGCAACCGCACAGGTCCTCCAGGGCAAAGAAAAGGCCTGTGACAACCACCTTGCAGGTTCCTCCTCTTCTTTCATCTGCAGAGAGGCTGGTGAGATGGAAAGAGAGAAAGAACAAAACAAACAGTGAGCAATCTATCTATTAAACGTCTACTTTTCCGTCCTTGTTTTCTGCATATACATGTTACTATAAATATCCTCTTGCTTTCTCATTCCCATGCCGCTCTCTTCTTTTCTCACGCCAGGGCTATTAAGCATCTGATCTTTCCTGACCTCATATAAACTGTTACAGTGGAGTATTTCTTATACTTTCTGTACAAAAACACTTGGAAGCATTTTTTGATGTCATTTGCAATTTTAGATCACAAGAAATACTTTACATGTAATTAGATAAAAAGAATATGGTCTTCTGTATTTAAATGTGTATGTTCCTATAAATGAGAAAATTATAAATTATAAATAATAAAGTATTGTATTATATATATATATATATATATATATATATATATATATATATATATATATATATATATATATATATATATATATATATATATATATATATATATATAGTTTTTTTCAGGATTATTCTCATTAAGAAAAACGAAAAATTATTATTAAAACATTATTTTTGTTACAGATATAAAGCTGAAATAAAGTATAGATATTAGATAAAAAGAATACATTTAATTCAGTTAGTTGCCAACATTATTATTTATTTATTTATTTTTATTGTAAATTCAACAAAGATTATTCGCGACTATTTTACAAGAAAATGTTTCTGTCTCTCTGCTTCAAAATGTCACATTTAATTCAATGTGTTAATTATTTGTGACGTTTATTAGCCATTTCTGAGTGAAAATTGTTTCTAAATTATTTGTGTGTGTATATACAGTATGTATTTAAAAAAAAATATATATTTCCTTGGTACATATCCAGAAAAACATAGTGTAACCATGGTACCATATTCAAAACACTATAGTACTTTCCTAACAGGAGGGGATCCGACTTCCCTTTGGAGGCGCTACAGGTGTTTTCACCACTGCTCCAAAAAGCCGTGTGTATGTGGGTTTTCACACTTGAGCCAGGCCTGACCACAGGCTGACCGTAGATGTGTGTCCGTGTTGTGAGGAGGAAGGGAAGGTGCCTCAGATTAACACTTCAAAGGCAAAAGAGCTCAGTGCGGAGATTAAAGCCCAGCACGTATCAAAGCCCCTCAGGTGGCCAACAACACACAGGTGTCCCACACAACAGTGTTTGTGTGTGCAGGTGTCAGGGGTGCTATAAGGAGTACAGTGTTGATGATAATGTGGACAAATGACCACGAAATGTAAGATTATGAAAGGAAATGAGCTTTGCTGATAAAAAAAGGACACTTATTTAGCCAGCACTTGTTTTGCTGTTTTTGTTTGCTTTTATTATCCCCTGGATAGGCCTTTTTCACACTAACATGCATGGGTTGTGTTACTCCCAAATCAAAGTAGGAACAAAAACAGCAGTACTACTACTTCTAAAAAAAAAAAAAATCAAATTTGGATATATTTTATTACAATAACAATTAATTTATTTTTTAATTTGACAATTTCCCATTAGTTACCTTTTACCACAATGTTTCTAGTGTTTATATATATATATATATATATATATATATATATATATATATATATATATATATATATATATATATATATATATATATATATATATATATATATATATGTTCTTCTCATAACTGTAAATAGGTTTTTTGAAAATGTATTTTCTGTAATACAGTATTTGTACAGTACAGTGGGGGAGGAGGGGTTCAACAAATATATTTACAACAACAAAAACATGTAGGATCAGTAAGATCTTTATAAGATATTTTGTAATGCAAATAAGTAATTTAGTCAAAAGTTAGTATAAACACATTTTTACATTGTTACAAAATATATACACATTTCAAATAAATGCTGTTATTTTGAACTTGCTATTTATCAAATTATCCTGAAAATTGATTAAATAAATAAAATATGAGCAGCACAACTTTCAGCTTTGCATCTAAGTACTAAATTAAATGAAATCTATTCAGATAGAAAACGGTTATTTTAAATTTTAATAATATTTTACAATATTACTGTTTTTGATCAAATAAAAAGATAAGAATTTGTTCATACAAAAAAAAAAAAAAATCATAAAGATACTTTATGCACTCCCTATGCAAACATACATTGCTAACTGCTGAGACAAAACAGCACAACACAATCATTTTCATTGTCATGTCTATATCTAGTGTAATGCGGCATCTCCCTTTATCACTATCCAGATGGTTACTCCATTAACTTGTTTTTGAACAGACATTTATCCACAGGGTCTTACAGTAGACTGATTACAAATATTGAGGTTAAGTGCAGTTCTGATCTGAATGATGGCAGAACTCTAATCTGTTTCATGAAGAGTTTCCAACTTCTCACCCTTCTCTGATCCTTTACCTCTAAAGACCGCCCCATACAGCAAACGATGTGAAGTGCACCTTACATAGAGGGAATATGTGGGATATGTGATGTGCCAAGTGGATATCATGATGCATCCAGACGCACAAACCTCCCTGAGGATGACTCAACCTCTGAACATCCATTAATTATCCCAAGCATCATGCTCTCCTCTTTTAGGGAAATGAATGCTTGGAAACACACCCACCATCACCTCTGGAGTAAATGATGCTCAGTATTACTCTTTAAACACAAATTTCTTTGTTTTTTTGGAAACCATGTTCCGACTATTTGTCTAAAACAGGGCTGCGGCTGAGAGCATTCTGGGTCGAGTTGTCAAGGTTGTGCTGTAGTTATGACCCGACCTCACAAAGCTGTGATGTGACCGGGACCATCCACATGAGAGAATTTTTATCCGATATCCGGATCAATAAAACTCAGCTACTGATCGACAAACCACGGGGGTGGGAGAATAGAGGGATGAAGAGAGAGCAGTAAAAATAGAAACAGAAATAAAAAAAAGAGGACGGTAAGGTAGAAAAGACAAAAATGGGGGAAAAAGAGAAAAGTAAAAAAGAAACAAGAGAAGACAGATGGGAGGAAGGAAGAGAAATGTCCTGATTACTGATTCTCACTAGTCCTATTTATAGACTAAATGGTCATGTATGTGTGAGTGTACGTGTGTGTGAATGCACGCATGTGTGTGTGTGTGTGTGTGTGTGTTTTAGGGGGTTGGAGTGATTGATGATGTGTAGAAGAGGAAAAGAGCCCAAATCAACCAGAATCACCTGTTACACTTGAGATAACAATGTATGATTCTCAACACCACACGCACTGACACACACACACACACACACACACACAGATAGACATATGCACACAGCAGCCTATACACACCACACAAATACAGTCAAATAGACAGAAGGGGTTGGGGGGGGGGGGGCATGCCCTGGGATTTTTTTTATTTTTTATTTGCGAGTAATTTATTCGCAAAATGCATTTCCATCTCCCATTATTTGCATTAAAACCCACCTCAAGCGAGCGTAAAAACGTTTTTTTTTTTTTTTGCGAATTAAGACATTTTATTCGAAATTCAGCTTTATCATCACTCGTTTCTGATGCGATACTTCAAAATGCGCATAAAAGCAGGGTGATGGAAACCCAACTACTATCTCAACAAATTAGAATATGGTGACATGTTAACCAGTTAATCAACTCAAAACACCTGCCAAGGTTTCCTGAGCCTTCAAAATGGTCTCTCAGTTTGGTTCACTAATCTACACAATCATGGGGAAGACTGATCTGATAGTTGTCCAGAAGACAATCATTGACACCCTTCACAAGGAGGGTAAAGCCACAAACATTCATTGCCAAAGAAGCTGGCTGTTCATAGAGTGCTGTATCCAAGCATGATTACAGAAAGTTGAGTGAAAGGAAAAAGTGTGGAAGAAAAAGATACACAACCAACCGAGAGAACCGCAGCCTTATGAGGATTGTGAAGCAAAATCAATTCAAGAATTTGAATGAACTTCACATCAACTGAGGCTGGGGTCAAGGCATACAGACGTGACAAGGAATTTGGCTACAGTTGTCATATTCCTCTTGTTAAGCCTCTCCTGAACCACAGACAATGTCAGAGATGTCTTACCCGGGCTAAGGAGAAGAAGAACTGGACTGTTGCCCAGTGGTCCAAAGTCCTCTTTTCAGATGAGAGCAAGTTTTGTATTTCATTTGGAAAACCAGGTCCTAGAGTCTGGAGGAAGGCTGGAGAAACTCATAGCTAAAGTTGCTTGAAGTCCAGTGTTAAGTTTCCACAGTCTGATGATTTGGGGTCCAATGTCATCTGCTGGTGTTTGTCCATTGTGTTTTTTGAAAAAAAAAAGTCACTGCACCAAGAAATTTTGGAGCACTTCATGCTTCCTTCTGCTGAACAGCTTTTTGAAGATGCTGATTTCATTTTCCAGCAGGATTTGGCACCTGCCACACTGCCAAAAGCACCAAAAGTTGGTTAAATGACCATGGTGTTGGTGTGTTTGACTGGCCAGCAAACTCACCAGACCTGAACCCCAGAGAGAATCTATAGGGCTATTGTCAAGAGGAAAATGAGAAACAAGAGACAAAAAATGCAGATGAGCTGAAGGCCACTGACCATTTATTGAGATGCACCCGTTTATATATATATATATATATATATATATATATATATATATATATATACATACATACATACACATATACACATATATATATATATATATATATATATATATATATATATATATATATATATATATATATATATATATTTATATATATATATATATATATATATATATTTTATATATATATATATATATATATATATATATATATATATATATATATATATATATATATATATATATATACATAAATATTTATTTATTTATGTATGTATTGAAACAGGTGTTTCACCTGTATTATTGAAATATATACAATTTTGCACTTTGCATTGTGTTTTAGGGTTAACAGAAATGTCTGTATAATTAATGGATTGGTTATTGGCAGAAACTTACCAGTACATTTTCCATAATTTTATTTTATGTTAGTATTAGTATTATTTTACAAAACCAAAATGCTAAGAAATAAAAATAAAAACAAATAAGTTTAAAACAAATTAAGTATAATTACATATATTACATATAAGGCTTTTAACAAGGACACACATTTAGGCATTGTGGGATAAAGTGAAAACGTGAGACAGTGAACAAACACTGACTAAAACTATAAGCACTGAACTTTCACAAATATTTACTGAACAATTATTTACACTAAATATAGAAGATCAAATATTTATTCTACATTCAGTTTATAGGCATATATTAAGATACACAAATATGAATCTTTGTGCAATATATAAGCTACCCAACATCCAATTAAAGTTGCACCAAGATCAATTTAATAACCCAAAGAACAGGTTTGGGAACGGGATTTCTAAGATCGTATCTCTATTCCAATGAAAACAGGCACTACAATGTCCCAGTGGCCTGAAATATGCCCTGGGAAGTTGAAAAGTCAGTTCTGCTGGAACAAAATGGCAAAAAAAAACAAAAAAAAAAAACACCCTTGATGAAATGTAGATGCAAAAATGAATGTGTGGGAATGTAATTAAAAATGAGAAAGGATACTGTAATTGTTTGTGTGTGTCCTCTAACCATCTCCTGTCAACCTGAGAAGGTATTGTAGCATACAGTCACACCTGTGTGTTTCTGCTCCACTGGTTCCATGTTTTTATGTGTCAGATCAGCTCTGCATGAGCACTGCTGGACAGTGATGTTCTGCCCATGATTATTACATCATCATCATTATCATGCTTGGAGATAATAGACTATGTCTGCCTTCTGAGTGATGGAGTGGCTGTCTCTTCATCCATGGTCCAACAAAACACTTTGGCCTCAGTGACTCATGTTGCCATAGCAACAGAATACACGCAATGTGGCTTTATTGAGCATGACACTGATGCATGTGGGCAAACATGCAACACACACACACACACACACACACACACACACACGCACGAAACTAAACGTACTCACGCATCTACGAAAACACTTAAACACAGCTTATACTGGCTCTGCTGTATGAGAACGCATACATTAAAAACAAAAAAAAAAGTTTTACTAACTGGCAACTTAGATGATTTGAATAGACCGCCATCCAGTGGCACGAGCCTGTATAAATCACACTTCACGCCTCGTCTGACTAAAACATCTCATTCAAACAGAAGCTATAAAGAGCATATATGAAATTACTCAACATATGAATATTTGTCTATGTTTGGTTCCCACATATATTGGCACAAATGTATTTTTTAGCTCATGATAAAAAATGGGAGCAGAGAAATATGAATTAGCTGATATTGAACACTAGATGGAGCTAAAGATCAGTTTATTGATGAACGTTTAGGCGGTTATTGGGTTTATTAGAATGAAATCAAGCATGACGTTTCTTGATCAAATGAACAACATGCGCAATTAAGCAAGTATATACTACAAATTAATAAGGTGAACAGGCAAACTGAGTAAATACATGTAGATACATGGAGAACTATTTCATTATATTGCAGTAGAATGGCTCTTAACAGCATGAAATGGACTAATATTTTCCTCTGACAACAGCTCACATCAGATGCTATTTGCTAAAGAACGACTTTGTGGCTGTCTGCTGCATTCTTTTGGTGTCATAAGCCAACCAGGAGGTACATTTCCTGTCACATGACATTTAAGGACTAGTGTATTGGCTCTAAATCACTTACAAAGTTAGAAGAAATACATTCATCCATGTAGCCAGCCAAGCATCTACCACTGACATAAATGCAAACACTTTTACATGTATTAATACATAATAACTTATATAACTATATATGTGTGTGTGTGTGTGTGTGTGTGTGTGTGTGTATATATATATATATATATATATATATATATATATATATATATATATATATATACAGCATTGTTCAAAATAATAGCAGTACAATGTGACTAACCAGAATAATCAAGGTTTTTCGTATATTTTTTTATTGCTACGTGGCAAACAAGTTACCAGTAGGTTCAGTAGATTCTCAGAAAACAAATGAGACCCAGCATTCATGATATGCACGCTCTTAAGGCTGTGCAATTGGGCAATTAGTTGAATTTGTTGAAAGGGGTGTGTTCAAAAAAATAGCAGTGTGGCATTCAATCACTGAGGTCATCAATTTTGTGAAGAAACAGGTGTGAATCAGGTGGCCCCTATTTAAGGATGAAGCCAACACTTGTTGAACATGCATTTGAAAGCTGAGGAAAATGGGTCGTTCAAGACATTGTTCAGAAGAACAGCGTACTTTGATTAAAAAGTTGATTAGAGAGGGGAAAACCTATAAAGAGGTGCAAAAAATGATAGGCTGTTCAGCTAAAATGATCTCCAATGCCTTAAAATGGAGAGCAAAACCAGAGAGACGTGGAAGAAAACGGAAGACAACCATCAAAATGGATAGAAGAATAACCAGAATGGCAAAGGCTCAGCCAATGATCACCTCCAGGATGATCAAAGACAGTCTGGAGTTACCTGTAAGTACTGTGACAGTTAGAAGACGTCTGTGTGAAGCTAATCTATTTTCAAGAATCCCCCGCAAAGTCCCTCTGTTAAAAAAAAGGCATGTGCAGAAGAGGTTACAATTTGCCAAAGAACACATCAACTGGCCTAAAGAGAAATGGAGGAACATTTTGTGGACTGATGAGAGTAAAATTGTTCTTTTTGGGTCCAAGGGCCACAGGCAGTTTGTGAGACGACCCCCAAACTCTGAATTCAAGCCACAGTACACAGTGAAGACAGTGAAGCATGGAGGTGCAAGCATCATGATATGGGCATGTTTCTCCTACTATGGTGTTGGGCCTATTTATCGCATACCAGGGATCATGGATCAGTTTGCATATGTTAAAATACTTGAAGAGGTCATGTTGCCCTATGCTGAAGAGGACATGCCCTTGAAATGGTTGTTTCAACAAGACAATGACCCAAAACACACTAGTAAACGGGCAAAGTCTTGGTTCCAAACCAACAAAATTAATGTTATGGAGTGGCCAGCCCAATCTCCAGACCTTAATCCAATTGAGAACTTGTGGGGTGATATCAAAAATGCTGTTTCTGAAGCAAAACCAAGAAATGTGAATGAATTGTGGAATGTTGTTGAAGAATCATGGAGTGGAATAACAGCTGAGAGGTGCCACAAGTTGGTTGACTCCATGCCACACAGATGTCAAGCAGTTTTAAAAAACTGTGGTCATACAACTAAATATTAGTTTAGTGATTCACAGGATTGCTAAATCCCAGAAAAAAAAAAGTTTGTACAAAATAGTTTTGAGTTTGTACAGTCAAAGGTAGACACTGCTATTTTTTTGAACACACCCCTTTCAACTAATTGCCCAATTGCACAGCCTTAAGAGCGTGCATATCCTGAATGCTGGGTCTTGTTTGTTTTCTGAGAATCTACTGAACCTACTGGTAACTTGTTTGCCACGTAGCAATAAAAAATATACTAAAAACCTTGATTATTCTGGTTAGTCACATTGTACTGCTATTATTTTGAACAATACTGTATATATATATATATATATATATATATATATATATATATATATATATATATATATATATATATATATATAAACACACACACACACACACAGGCCTAGATAGACACACACTAGGCTTAGATATAATAATTGATATATATAACGCTATTAAACGCCTCAGTCATGATTAATAGTGTTATATATCATTATATATTACATCTCAGTAGTTCTTTTAACCCTGAATGGGCATCACTGTAGTACACAAAACGGTCTGCTGGTCCCGATGGGCCAAATCTGCAGCTGTGCTACACTATGAGTGTATTGTGAGAGCTAAAACTCACATGCTGATTGATTGTGGTGAGTATTGAGTGTGGGCTCAGGGTGTTGGCTGTGCACAGAACAAACTGGCTCAATGTGGCTCGTGCACTACACCACAGTTGCCTTGGTGATAGCTCTATGTGACGTCTGAAGTGAAAGGATGAGTATGTTTGGAGTGAATGCGCCACGTGGAGAAGCTCAGAATGAAAGGGAGCGAAGGATGGTACCATGACTGATACCCGGTAGGAGGAGGCTGGCCGTGGCAGAGGGGGCATCTGTCTAACATCGTTCCCTCCCCTCCCGGCTGGAGCTCAGGGCCCAGCGCACAGACACACAGGTGGAGCAGTGCCAGGGTGGCTGCCTGCAGAAGAGTGTGTCTTTGTAATGAATGTATTCAAACACTATCAGTGAAAAGCAGACTGTGGATTATTAGTTGTGTGTTTGTGTGTGTGTTTGGGCTCATTCCAGGCCTTCTCCATCTCAGAGCAGACCTCTTCGCCCCAAAATAACATGCATTGAGGAGCTGCTCACTACGTGAATCACTGAGTGTGTCACTCTCTGGTCATCCGCGTCTTTCTTTTCCCTCCTCTCCATCAGGTCTCCATATGGAGCATTGTGTGTGGGGGCTTGGGCTGCACCCCTTCGTTTCTCACACACATACACACAAATTAGCCTAAGGGGTGTCAGATCGCTGTTAGGGTACCACAGCAGATTATACTAGAATAATACACTTCTGAAAAGGGTTAAATGCAGATGCCTTCATGAGTCCTACTTTGGAAAATTCAACTGAATCTCTCACTGTGGGTTATTCACATATATATTTTTTTAGTGTGGAAATATAATAAATAAATAATTAAAAACAAATAATGAATGAATGTTTTTGTCCTGAGAAAAGAAGGACAACAACCGAGAGGCACTTAATGTGATCACTAACAACAACCAGAGAATAAATACTGTGGTGACAGAAGAGCGTGATGAAACAGATAAGATTAACTACACAAGTGAAAAGGGAACACAAGCTGGTCAAACAAGAGTAGTGAGATTAAAAAAAAGACAGTACTGATCTAAACAAACCTTAAAGAGCTGCCACTCCATTGGTCCACTCTCATTCATGTTCATTCACTAAACGACTGCTTCAGGGTCAGGAGGACACATCGGATTTAAGCTCTGACCTTTAAGAAACGTATATCCCTTTTTCATTTCAGCCCAGTGGTGTGTGTGTGTCTATATCAACTCTACGTCTGTTTTATGCAGTCAGGCTTAAATAACATGATAGATATTAAAGACCGTATTATAAGTGCTGTGTTTGATATTAGTAGAGATAATTAGAGTCAAAGTATTTATGTGCAGATGAGAGGAAAAGGAAAAATGTTGTTTCCACTTTTGCTGTAAAAAACGACCCTTGTATTCTCATATGTCTCATTTGTCAGGAGAGTTCACAGCATGTCAAAAGCTCAGAAAACATTTTGTGACATACAATCAATTTAATTCATATTTATATGATGTTTTATTAGGAAAACTGACTGGTTTGGCAGTGACATCTAATAAAACTACTCTCAAATCAGCATGTACAATCGTAAATTAATGACATTTGTGATCTTCAAACTGTGCCTCTTTTGCCCAGAGGTGATGACAACAGTATTGAGGGCACAGATTTTTTGGTAAAGAAATTACAAATACAAAATTAATCTTAATATGATTTTAAGTTCTGAAGAAAAGTGGATATAGGATCTTCTTGCATTGCACAGTTCTTGTTAATTCACTACAAAGGGGAAGTTAAACAGCCTGATGGGAGACAAGCACAACATAGTAAGATTCTTGCCTATTTTCAAACCATTAAACAATGAAGACCCTTCAAAACTAGACACTGAAGATGTTTTGCTTTAAAAACATAGGGGAACAGAAGATAAATTCCCCCTAGCTGATTCCCCCTCTTTATAATGAATTTTAGGAAAAACATCTCAACGTTGATATTTAAATGAAGCACACTTTAACTGCGAGTTAAGTCTCTCGAGTTATGAGCAATACAGTTTTCCTAAGAGAACTTCTGAAATGCATTTTTCCATATTTGTGTGTTTTCTCATTATGGTTAATGGAGAGGGACAAGGACATAGAGTGTGTGCAGTCTTCCTGATACCACTTCTCGGTTATATTGTTTTATCCTCTGTGCTTTTATACCTCTCTTTACCCATCATTTCATCCTCAGATCCTCAGGAGAGATGCATCTAACACACTTCAAATGGGTATGTTATTGTGAAGCAACATCAAACACAATATTCTCATAGCTTCCAGCTGTATAAAAAAAAACTCCCACAGTCATCATGACTCTGGTTTTTCATAGGCCGGGCCAATTCCAGCACGGCAGGGGAGAGCTGTTTTTCCCCAGAGAGAAGTGAAAGTGAAAAAAAAAAGAGGTTGTGAGCACTGCTGAAAAACACACAAGCGCTCCTCTCAGACAAACTGCGTCATGCAACTGTAGTTAAAATAATTTTTATATACATAATGCTATTGTATGTCCATGTAAATATGATTGCAGAATCCAGCCCTCTAAATAAAAGTTCAAGAGGAAATGGACATTAAACATACACAAACATGTACACCGATACTGTAATGCTAAATCCATGTTCACTTGCATTCACATTCCTGAACAAATCAGTGTTTTTGAACAAATCAACTGAGTGAACGATTCAATAATTCACTTATTGTCATGTGTCATGTTTGTTCCTTAGCGAATCAGTGTTTTTGAACAAATCACATTATTTAATAATTCACTTATTAAGACCATCATGTCATCATTGTCATGTGTCATGTTTGTTTCTCAGTGAATCAGTGTTTTGGAAAGAATCAGCTGAATGAATTGTTGAATCAATTGGAATAGTAAAGTGTCCATTGGATTCACACTTCAGAATCTTGTCTGAAGTAGTAGGTCTCCAGGTAGTTTATGCCTACTGTTTTGTGAATTCAGAAATACTATTTACTAAATAATATTTTTTTACCTACTACTGTATTTAATAGGGAAGTGTTCATATTTGAATGCAGCCAGCCAGTCACTTGTGTAATTAGTGTATTTTTTAATGAATCACTTGAATTAATGATTTAATGACTCACTGGTGTAACAATGTAGCAATTTTCAGAAATAATATGAGAGAGAGAGAGAGAGAGAGAGAGAGAAACAACTAATAGAAAAGACTGAAAATGTGGCATTTATAAATACATATTTCCTGCAGAGACCAATCATTTTGCTTCATAAAACCTCAGTTTATTGTCAGGAGCCATGGGTATTAATTTTGTGTTGCCAGATGGAGCAAGGGGCAGTCAAAATGTTTCAACAGATGTGCATATTGTTGTTGACTCAGTGCTCCAGTTAACTGTAGTGTTCAGGTCAGGCGCATCTCTAATCACAGCAGTGATGAAGTGGAGCACAAAACTGAGTTTGTTTCCATATGGGAGCAGCTGCTTTTCCTAAACTCACCATGGGCCTTTTCCAGCCAGTTAACTAACATACATTCACACACATGGGCACACACACAAATACACTCCAGCAATTACTCTCATGCACATATTCACTCATACAGATGTGCACACATACACTCATAAATACACACTGTATGTACTACAGCAACATTGAAAGAAATCATCAAACCTATCCTCTTTCTTAAAGCATGATTCTGCTGATATGCCAATGAAGCACATTCCACACAAACCTGTACACACACACATTTGCTTGAGTAATTGTGTAGGTGGCACATTTCCTTTGTTAGACTGCTTTTTTCTTTCTCTAGAGAAAGAAGAATATGCACACAAAATGTGACCCTGGATCACAAAACCAGTCTTAAGTCGCTGGGGTATATTTTTAGCAATGGCCAATAAAACATTGTATGGGTCAAAATGGTCTTTTATGCCAAAAATGTCAGGGTTTTGCACTGTGACTTTGTTTTATGTTTGTTTCTAGTGTCAGCACATGGCCTTGTTAGTTATTTTCTTGTCCATGTGCTCCTTTAGCCCCTCGTCCTTGTTTCCTCTTTACCACACCGTCTTGTTACCCAGTTGGTCTAATTGTGCTCACCTGTCCCTCATGTATTTTCCTCCCTATTTATAGTGCATCTTGCCCTTTTGTGTTTGCTGGTCTGTTGTCATCCTCACTCACTCTGTCTGTGGATTTGGCTGAATATGTGTCTCTGTCTCCCTGTCTGGTTGGTCTTGTGCCCTTGTTTTGTCTATTCCTTGTGATTCTATGTTCTTGTCTTGCTCCTTGTTTTAGTAATTTGTTTGTCCTTTGCCTTTTCTTTCATTTGTAATATTTATTTAGTTTTCTAGTCTTGATTCTTGGTTTTGTTTGATCATTCTCTTAAATTGGTAATTTCTTATTTTGTTACTTATTTAGTTTGCTGGTTTATATTCTTTGTCTTGGATGTAACATGTTTTTTTTGTGGCGCTTTGTCCTGTCTTGTGTTCGAGTTCCTGACCTGTCCCCATGTGTCCTGCCCTGGTTCTACCAGCCTGGCATCTGGTCTGTCTCCAGAGTCCGTGGTCAACAAGTTTCTGAGCTCTGCTCTATGGTGCCTTGTGTGGCCTTCTCTCAGCTTGGTCTTGTTGCCCAAGTATTCTGCCAGTTGTTTCCTGAAGCCTTCCTTTAGCTGTTCTGTTTATTGTGTTCCTGTTGTGGTATCTGTTGTGCACTTCACTACCTCTTGTATCAGTCTGTCTTGTCAAAACCTTATCTCACTGCAATTGGGTCCTCCTTCCCAGTTCCACGACAAAAAAATAATTAGGATATGAAGTAAAGATCATGTTTCATGAAGATGTTTTGTAAGTTTCCTACTGTAAATATCACAACTTAATTTCTGATTAGTATTATGCAGTGCTAAAAATTCACTTGGACAACCTTAAAGGTGATTTTTCTCAGTGCTTACTTTTTTGCACCAGATTTTCAGATGGTTGTATCTCGACTAAATATTGTCCAACCCTAACGAACCATACATCAATGGAAAGGTTATTTATTCAGTTTCAGATGGTGTATACATCTCAATTTTGAAGAATTGACACTTAAGACTGGTTTTGTGGTCCAGGGTCACAAATGTTGTACACACAGAGCAACATCTCATAATTCAGAAAAAAAAGTCTCTTATTTGTCTGTCTTCATCTTACACCCTTTAACTTCATCTTCCTGCCTCATATTTACATTGTGTCAAGGTGCAGTGATGGTGAGGGGTTTACTAAGGATTTCTGCATTTGAACAGTTCAGTATGTGGGTGCCCATCCCCGTGGCAGTTATAGCTGGTATGATGTATATAAAGCTCACTATGAGTCACTGTACAAATGTCTATCTCCCCCTCTTTCGCCATGCGTGGGAATGAAACTGTGCCAGCTCTGACTGTGAACATCATGCCTCTCCGTCACGTTTCTCCCATGACAGATATGTCTTAAATAAACATCTTGAATGACTGCATATTCCAAGTAGCTGAAATACTTCCTGTTGGTAGAAGAGCACTCTTTAATCAATAGAACACAGTATCATTTAAATAGGCTGTATTTGATCAACAATTTTACATTTTCGGAAGTTGCCTGTGCATTGCTAGCTTACGGCTTCATCTTGTTCTTCTATCTTCTATATATATATTCATGCATGCATATAACTACAGTTGCAGACACACAGGAAACTTGTTCTCGAGTGTTCATGGACCTGCTTTGACTATATCAATATGGTGGATGGCTTACGTTTAGCAGCCCACAGAAAAAGCTGCTAATAGGACATCTAGCTATACATATCTAAGTGGTTGGTTACTGGCCTAATTTAAAAGATACCTCTGCAATGATAATATGATCCCTTTGGCCACGTACACACTGTAGCTAAATCTGGTTGTCAGATCAGTTGTATAGCTCAATCCTGTTCTGTACACACACAGTTCAGTAATTTAAGGAAGTTACAACCACATTCTACAACTGAATTAACTCTCAGAAACTAGTAGTGTCAACCGCATTCACAGAAACTCACTCCAATATTTAAATGCGGTAGTTATTCCTTAAAGGGTTAGTTCATCGAAAAATCTAAATTATGTCAATTAATAACCCTCATGACGTCCAAACCCGTGAGATATTTTAGATTTAGTCTGAGAGCTCTCAGTCCCTCCAGTGAAGCTGTGTGTACGGTATACTGTCCATGTCCAGAAAGGTAAGAAAAACATCATCAAAGTAGTCCATGTGACATCAGAGGGTCAGTTAGAATTTTTTGAAGCATCGAAAATACATTTTGGTCCAAAAATAGCAAAAACTACAACTTTATTCATCATTTTCTTCTCTTCCGTGTCTGTTGTGAGAGAGTTCAAAACAAAGCAGTTGGTGATATCCGGTTCGTGAATAAATCATTCGATGTAACCGGATCTTCTTGGACCAGTTCACCGAGTCATTTGAAACAGTTTGCGTCTCCAATACGCATTAATCCACAAATGATTTAAGCTGTTAAACTTTTCAAGGTGTCTGACACTCACTCTGAGTCAAAATAAAAAAAATATCCCGGAGTAATTCATTTACTCAAACAGTACACTGACTAAACTGCTGTGAAGAGAGAACTGAAGATGAACACAGAGCCGAGCCAGATAATGAACGAAAGATTGACTCATCGGTTTTCAGATCACCAGTATTTATTTGGACAATTCAATTCAATAAACCGGTTGAAGAAAACGGTTCACCGGTTCTTTTGCGCTCGACGTAATGGCATCATTGGTGATAATTGCCCTTGATTAAAGCCTTCGGTTTACCCGTGCTCATAATAGTAGCACAGAATCAGTTCAGAATCAATCACCAAAATAATCAGTTCGGTTCAGACGCTCTCTGTGTGTCAGTCTGCTTCACGCTGAATCACACATGCTCAGTATCATCAGCTCCTGGGTTCACGAATCGGACGCGTCTGACAGAATCGGTTCTCGACTCGAGAACGAGTCAATCTTCTGTTCGTTATCTGGCTCAGCTCGGTGTTCATCTTCAGTTCTCTCTTCACAGCAGTTCAGTCAGTGTACTGTTTGAGTAAATTAATTACTCTGGGACATTGGTTTGTTTTAACTCAGAGGGAGTGTCAGACACATTAAGAAAGTTAACATCTTAAGTAATTTGTGGATTAATGCATATTGGAGATGCAAACCATTTAAAATGATTCAGTTTGATTTGGTGGATTGGTTCAAAAAGATCCGGTTACATGAAATGATTCGTTTACGAACCGGATATCACAAATTGCTTTGTTTTGAACTCTATCTCACAACAGACACGGAAGAGAAGACAATGCTGAATAAAGTCGTAGTTTTCACTATTTTTGGACCAACATTTATTTTTCGATGCTTCAAAAAATTCTAACGGACCCTCTGATGTCACATGGACTACTTTGATGATGTTTTTCTTACCTTTCTGGACATGGACAGTAAACCGTACACACAGCTTCAATGTAGGGACAGAAAGCTCTGACTAAATCTAAAATATCTTAAACTGTGTTCTGAAGATGAACGGAGATCTTACGGGTTTGGAACGACATGAGGGTGAGTTGTTAATTACATAATTTAGATTTTTCGATGAACCAACCTTTTCAACTTTACAGTGTGTATTCTGGCCTACAAATCAGCTTAGAGTGGCTGTTAATGTTATAAACAAGTTTCCATTCATTTTCATGCACAAACTAATCATTCCGCTTCATAAGACCTCGGTATATCGCCAGGAACCACGGGTATTATTTTTGTGTTCCTTGATATGCCTTTTTTATTCTTAAAAAAGTGCAGTTGCTGACTTGCATTTAATGAATCTCCATGGATCATGGTTCAAAATCTTCTTTAATGTTCTAAAATTTTACATTTTTAAGTGAACTATTATGTTAACTATGAGAAATACTGTAATAATAGTAATGTTTGCCTGAACAAGCATCGGTAATTCAGTACACACATGACTCTCACCTCACAGTTCTCAAGTACTGTCAGTAATCCACACTTTCGTCATGAGAGTATGACTATGCTTCTCCCAGGCAGTTCTTGCAGGTGATGCAAGACTTATCCCCAAATGCTCCATTATTCCATCCCACTGATACTTCTTCCCTGAGATTGGTCTCCCTAGAGGTTCTCGCTGAAATCCAGGACTCTTACTGGAGGCTCGAAACAAGCCTAGAAGGATGTGGGTAAATTGGAGAGCCCACAGGTTAATAGAGATTAGTAGAGCAGATGTTTTGTCAAGATAGGGAACTCCCAGGTCTTCACAGTCCCACACCACACTCACACACAGATGTTTGTGAGCCGTACCAATGAGATACGGCTACACATTAATAGAGTTAGTTGAGGTTTAACTCCCAGATCTCCTCCGGCGGGCCTCCTCCGTGGAACCTGTGACTAAACAGATTTGCATCTGCAGTGCATCATTATAGTGGAGATCCGTCAGAGATTTTGTTCCTTTACCTCACCACAATAAAACCACCCAACACATTCTCATGTAGCTCGGTTCACGATTGCACAGAAACCAACTCACACAAACAAGCTTCCAAGGTCTCCGTTTTACAGCTACCCACAAACAAACACTTGGCAAGCAAGTAAAAACCAGCAAACGCTGCTACAACCATGGTGCCAATTCACTCCCAAACTACGTTATATTTTGGGTGAAAATAAAGTTGGTAGAATGAAAGAAACGTTTTTGGAACTTTTAGACAATTTTATAATCAAAACAAGAAAACTAAGAATATGAAAAATAAATATTCAAATAATGTTGTGTGTGTGTGTGTGTGTGTGTGTGTGTGTGTGTGCGTGAAAATAGAGTTAGTAGAACAGTGTAGGAAACGTTTAAAAATAAACCTCTAAATAAAATTTATAATGACAAGAAAAACAGACATTTTATTGTCTTAGAAACACTTCAAAATAATGTTCCCATAACGATTTTAGAACCGAAATGTGTTACCCGGGTCACATGTTATCCATTTTTCCAAGAATAAAAAGATAATGCTTCAGTAGTTCGGGTGAAACATCACAAAACAGTTAATCCATGAAGTCTGACCATCTCTTGACGAGACTGCATGATTGAGTTGACCAATAATATTTGCTTTGGAGCAGAGTTTCCTCTTAACTGAAAAAACAAAAAAAACAAAAAAACAAAAACAAAAACAAAAAAAACACTTATGTTGCCTACAATTACCAAATTCAAGCCTTGAATGAGATTCATGTCAACCTATTATATCCATCTGAATGATTTTTCAGGACCAATAAAAGCTAATGTGGCAATATGTAAGATATGATACAGTTTATCAAGAACAATATTATTTTTGAAGTTATTGGAAGAAGTAAATGAAACAAAGATTATTGAAATACATTTAAAAAGAAAATACTATTTATATTTATATCTATATTTACTCTCAATTTTTTTTAATTCAATGTGTTACTTGATGTTTCTTTGAGAGGATTAAGATTGTGTTAGCTTATGATAAACACAAATTCCCTATGCAACCCTTAACCGTCAAATTAAGACACAAAAGACATACTCTCACACAAAGCCTTGGCAGCAGCAGCAGTTTGAGATGCTGTGGGCAGACAGGAGATGATATTGGTGCAGTAACATTAATTCCAGCTCTATTCTCCAGTCAATACAGCAAAGAAACTCAATACCTCTAAACTGCATTCGGCAGAATCTACTAACAGAATCATTAAATACACCATTCACAGGTCAATCACAGGAGTGCTAACAAGAATTAAACTGTGACAGAAAGATAAATAAATAAGGCAATATACAAGCAAGCAGATGAGCTTGGAATATGAACACAATATGCTAAATGGTTAAGTATTTTCTTTA
The DNA here is from genome assembly GCF_003368295.1 of Carassius auratus. Lineage (NCBI taxonomy): Eukaryota > Metazoa > Chordata > Actinopteri > Cypriniformes > Cyprinidae > Carassius > Carassius auratus. The sequence continues at coordinate 424,200 of NW_020527548.1, read as the reverse complement.
TAATGGTTTGCTATGGGTAAACATTTAATGTGAATCTTTGCACATTACACTTTTATTCTGGGTTCATCTTCTTATTTGTGCAAAGTATGCATCATCAATAAAGTGTATGCTGAATTTGGGCTTTAAATATCACTGTATTACTACATTACTACTTAATGCAAACAACTTGAAAATAAAGCCTTGTTTTGCACTCCATGTGGGCGTTCCTGAGTGTGATGTTACATGAAAACTATGAATTCCTACGAGTGTTAAAACTGGTTGCTAGGGGGATTTCTATTGTATACTATGTGGTTGCTATGCCATTGCTAATTTATTTTGATGTTTGTTCGAAGTTTTGAAAAGTTGGTTGCTCAGATGTTCTGCATTTTTTTTAAGTTGTTCTGGCTGGTTGCTTGGGCATTTAAAGGGCATTGTTAGATGGTTAGGGCATTTTTACACTGTTCTGAGTGGATGATTGCTAGGATATTGGTAGGCAGTTGTTAGGGGTTCTGGCTCGTTGCTAAATATTTACTGGGCATTGCTTGGTGGTTGCTATGGGTGTTCTTGGCAGTTGCTAGGCAGTTGCAATAGACTAGGTTATGACATTTTTGCTATGGGATCGCTGGTGGTTGCTTAGGTGTTCTAAGGGGTTGGTTGGTCTTAGTCACGTCTAGGCAAGTCTCTAGACATTGCTTGAGTCTGTCCTTCAGTGTATGTCTCTAAAATTTTTTCCTCCATTCTGATCACTTAGAAAGGCATCCAATCACTTAATTTAATATCACTATGGTATGAGAAATAGCTGAAGTGATGCTTGCCTTATACTCTGCTTCAGAAATGAACATAGAAACTGAGAAAGCATTAAAACAAAACAGAGAAAGTTCATAGTCACTAATCGGTCAGCTAGACTATTAGCGTTGTCCTTCCCTTTCAGTTTATTCATATGTAGCTCTGATTCTTTCCTGTGTGTTCTCCTGCTGTCATAAGGAACATCAAGGCGCTGTCCTTTCAGAACCCTCCCCGCCTCTGCTTGTTCTCTCTCTCCACCGAGCACCGGTCCCCCTGCCTGGCGCTGAGAGCTGGTACGGCCCCTTCTCCCACTCTTTCTCAATGCATTTTGCCCTTATAAGGAGAGAGTGAGAGCAGCGAGATGGACAATCAAGAGTGTAGTTGGACCATACTATCTGCTCACATTTTACGGGGGTGATCAGAGGAGCTTTGTAAGAGTAAGAGGAAGTGGAGGGGGCAACTGATGGAGATGGTGTGAATAACGCCACCTCTTTGAGTTGCACCGTATAAAAGGACGAAAATAGGTTTTGTAGCAGGGAGGGAGAGAGAGGGATGTGATTAATATGCCTATGGATTTCGCTGTGGGATGATAGCATGTTACAGCATGTTTGTTAGGGTTATTTTCAGACGAATGTGACATCAGTCTTGTACTGAGTATCATTCATTGAGTGGAATCATTTGAAGACTTTTCTTTGTGTCGCTCACTACCTCCACAAATGCACAAACCAAATGCCATCGCAGGTGTCACAGATGAAATACATCACACGGGGACAGGTGCAGACTTAAAGGTACCACAAAAGCCCTTGCCATAGATAAAACCAGAAGAATCCAAGGTTACAAAACCCTCATTGATCAAACATGTCATCTGTTGATAAAAGTTCTCATCAGTTGGTAGAATTCTAGCAAGGATTGCTGCATGAAAAGTGAGTGCTAGCATCTTATGTGACCTTTTTCAGGTGACCAGGCATCTATGGGCTACTTTATTTTGGTCTGCAATCATAGGCAACTGTATGGGTTGACACAACTGACCCAAAAAATAATGGATGTTGTATGAATTATAGACAGCTCAGATTTGAACTGCATGAATTGTTGCTCAAATATAAATATTTCAGCTAGTAGATGATGGAAAAACCTCACTCCCTTATTGAATAGACTTGCATGGCTGACGGGATGATGGTGTGCTACCAGACCTACCAGACATCTACAACCTCAACTTCAAATAGCTTAACTTGAAATAACATAATGGTTGACAAGTAAAGATTTGAACATGTGAACATCTTGACTATACAGCTCCACCAGAACCAATCTACGATGGTCTTCAGAAGGGCAACCTTAAAGTATGTAAAAGCCAGGGGTGCTCAGTTCTGTTACTGGAGATCTACTACATGCAGAGTTCAATTCTTACCCTGATTAAACACACTTCTCTTTATTTATTAAGTCTTTTTTAAGATCTTTTTAAGAACATTTTTCAATTTCACGCATGCACATGTCACCATTTTCAAAGATTCCCATACTGGGTCTTTACAAAGAAACAATAACAGTGGCTTTTTCAAAAACTTGCACTTTGAAATCCGTTTTCAAAAATATGCGTTTTCACTCCCCAAAATGCTGTTGTCGTGTAAACGAACAAGCAAAACACATACAAAAGTTTCCTGTTTTTGGCTGAAAACATTGTCCTGTAAATGCCCCCTTAATGAGCTGGTTCAGGTGTTTTTGAACAGGGTTGGAGCTGAATTTTTAGGAAGGTTGATCTTCAGGAACAGGACTGAGCACCAAAGTGGACCGTGTTCCAGGAGAGAAGTCAGAAAACGAAGATAGAAGAATCCATTTTTAACAATAACACTCCATTAAACATAAATGAAAAGAACAATGCCATATTATCATGTCCAGAAATGGAGGTTGTGCAGTACTGTGATCAGCACTGAGATATTGAGTCACAGACGAAGATAAGTGTAAATAACAATATATTGTTTCTCTTCTGTTAATGCAGCCATATTGGATTCTGAAGTTGGAGCTGTTGCGATTCCTCCTGAGATTCCGAGTCAGAAACATCGACCTGTAAGGGCTTTCCAATTAAAGTTCCTGCTGGGAACTCAGAATTTCTAACTTTCGATACAAATGGTATGCAGCATGAACACAGGATCTCCAACCCTGCTCCTGGAGAGCTACCATCTTGCAGAGTTTAGATCTAACTCAATCAAACACACCTGACCCAGCTAATCAAGGTGTTCAGGATTATTTGACAGACTCAGGCAGGTGTGTTGGAGCACAGTTGGAATGGAAGACTGCAAGATGGTCCCTAACTTAAAGGGACATTTCTTTCAAAAAGATAATTAACTCTGCCTCATGCTGTTCCAATTTTTTGCCTCATATTGTTCATCTTCAAAACAAAGATTTCTGTCCCTCCACTGAAAGTCCATTCCACCAAATAGATGGTTTGGAACAACATGCTGTATTCATTTTTGTGTGATCTAATCATTTAAGAAGAAAACAAAGTTATTCAATAAAAAAATGTACTCCAAGGCATTCAAAGTAGGATTTAAAATTTAAAAAGCCTTAACTGACTCATGGCTTACAGAGATACAAAACACCACATACTGACTAAAAAGCCAGACTTGTCTAAGTTGTGTTATTGTTTCAGGATTAAATGAAGGGAAATCAATATTACAGTACTATCTGCTTAGCACTACTGTCCTCCTACAAGTGATAAATGTACAGTTCCCACTAAAAACCCACTGAACTTAGTCTAGCTGCTACTTCAGAACTTCAAATAAAGTTTGCTTGATTTAAGTATCAGCCTACGCAGAACATTTCAGCAATTGTATGTCATTGCTTCTCTTGCCTCGACTGGACCAATAGTTAAAGGATAATAATGGCAGAAGTTTTGGCCTGACGGTGGCTCTGTGTAGAGATCGGTGTTGGAGTGGTGAAGGCCAGAGTGCTATGATTTCATGCAAAGGTCACACACACTCAGCTAAATGACAATTAGCATGAATCTTCACATCCATTCAAAGACCTGAACGCATTATGCTACATATTTAAATGTGGCAGATCGCACTTCAACATTCATTACCATCAACAGCCTCAAATTACAAGCACAGATTTATTCCTGAACTGTCAGGCATAAGAAAAGGATTCCAAACTAATTTGTCTCAGCCAAATGCTAATCCTGTAACAGACATCGTCACAGACATGCACGCTCTCTCACACGTACACACCAAAGACATTTTAATGCATTTCTGTGTCACATACTGTACATCGTTTCACAGAGTGCTTGGAGTTCAGTAATACAGCTGTTAGCTTGGATTCAACATATCTGTTTACCAAACCAACACTATCAAGCAAGCTGGCAGTTTCACCCTCCATTGGAAGATTTAGGTCACTGGGCTAATATTCGCACAAAAAAAGAGGAGTATATGGAAGAGGATGATAGTGAATGACAGGGCATTGAGGGAAAAGAAAACAACAACTGGTGCTTCATACATGATGCAGTGGCAAAGAGTTTGACTGTATTGAGCTGTTGACCTCAGATATAAGGCATCATTCTGAAAGCCTTTGAAGGGGTTTCCTCTATCATAAAAATGTTTATATTACATTTTAAGTATCTCCTCATAAGCAGAATGGATTTGTTTGTGCTATAATAGACTTTAGTCAGAGTAGCCATTTTAAATCGTTTATAACAGTCTGCTAATGTCGTAACATTGTGTATGTTTGATGTTCAGATGTTGAAATATAGAAATATACACTACCATTCAAATGATTTGGGGCAGTACTTTTTTTTTAATTAAGAAAGATAAATTAATACTTTTATTCAGCAAGGATGCATTAAATGTTAAAAAGTAACAGTAAAGACATTTACAAAGATTATTTAATATAAATGTTGTTCTTTTGAACTTCCTATTTCAAATTATTATTATTATATCCTAATTATTTTCAACATGTATCTTTGCATCACAGGAATAAATTACATTATAAAAATTAAGTTTTAAGTTTTTTTATTGTATCTGATTGAAAGACCTACACTGTTGAGTAAATTCTGTAAAAAATAAAGTAGAAATTCAGTAGAAATTATAACTATGATGTCATGAATAAATACAACAAAACCTAAAACAAGAGATGCATGCACTTATTTGTTAAAGATGTAAATGTATTACAAAAAAAAAAATTCTCCTCATTTCTCATTTCCTGTTATTCAGTCAGTATTATCTCACCTCCAAAGTTAGAATGTGTCATGAGAAAACACAAATGAACGGAATCAAAGATATGAGAGTATTTCCGCTCTGTTCAGGACATTGTCAGGTGCAATATCTTCAGTCATTTTTTTTATGTCACAATAGCATTTCCCCACACACCAGCTCAGCACATCTCTGCCACCTGGCAATAAGCAGGACTGTTTATGACATCAGCAGGAACAGACTCTGCTGATTTGGTGCCACTGTGTCTGTCACTCATACTGCTTCATTCTTTTATGTGCAGTGCTTGCTAAAACAACCAATCAACCTCATACTTTTTTTAATTATACAATTTATAAAGCTCAACTCATCCTCACTGAGTGAGTAACAGACATGTATCATGCCACAAATCATGGAATTTTCAATGTAATAGGACTTATATATACTAATTCTATTTATATTTATAACACTCAATGGGTTATATTAACACAATGCATTGGGTAATTAGTTTTACCCAATAAATATTTATAAAAAAATATAAGTAATTATAAAATACGTAATTTTTCAGGGTTATTTGGCCATACATAAATAAAAATTAACTTACAGCTTACAAATATATTAAATGTATCCATTGAATTTAATAGGGTCACATGATGCTGCTAAAAAGAACATTATTTGGTGTAATGAAATGTGTTTATGCGGTATAAGGTTCAAAAACACATTATTTTCCACATTCTGTACATCACTGTTTCTCCTCTATGCCCCTCTTTCTGAAACATGTTGATATTTACAAGGCTCATCGATCTGAAAAAAAGAGGTGTGCTCTGATTGGCCAGCTATCCAGTGCGTTGTGATTGGCTAAATACCTCAAGCGTGTGACAGAAGTTTTACAGCCCTTTACATACATTATAGTGATACCCTGTCCAGCCGGAGCGACAAGACATTAACATTCTAGTCACGTCCTCTTTTGGAAAGGCAAAATAAAATAGTTTCACTTTCTCAATGAAACAGCATCACACACCGAAGCCTTGAGTAAGTTGCGGTCGAAGGTGAGCAGAGGCCAGCTTGAGTGAGCAGAGGTTAGCCAACTTGAGAACGACACGGCTGATTTAGGTTAAAAGTGATTTAGGTTAAAAACGCATAAAAACCATATTTACAAAACCATAAGTAGACCATATTATGAAATCATTTACTCACATGGTGTGACATTACTTTTGGATCCAATATAGTTGGCACAGCACGGTCTTTTACTTTCAATCTTTCTGAAAATCCTCGTTGAATTATGGCTTGTTTGAAAACGAATCTGCGGTAAAATGAAGTGAAAAATAGACCAAGCTCTTACTGTTTCAAGTCTTCAAGCTTTGAGTTCTGAAACTTACAGAATGTCTTTATGGTACAATGACCTCTTATGTGTTGAATTCTCAGTTCATGACCCCTTTAAAATGACCAAGCAACCATCCTGAACACCGTACCATCATGGAGGCATCTTTTGCACGAAAAAGCAACACGTAGATTTTGTTCATAAAATCGAAACATCTTGTTTACTTTCAAATGAATCCTGTAATTTAATTATGTCCTCTTTATTAAGATATCGCTTTGCAAATTAATTACATACCTAACAGTATAGTCAAAATAATCTAATAATAAGTACGAATATATTTTCAATATAAAAACATTATGATGTTTTATAGCAAATTTTGGGAGAACCAAATTCAGCTAACTGATCTAATTAATAAGAGAGGAGCACAATCAGTTATCAACCCAATAACCAATATAAGAGGTGTATATATACACAGCAGACTTACTGCTGTTCCTTGATCAATCCATTTTTTTATTTCTAAGGTGCTTTATGCAATACAGATTGTACTATTACTAACTTTTCCTATCTCAAACCCGGGGGACACGCTGGGTTCAGGTCTAAATTCCAAGCTCAGAGCCATTCTCTTGGACAGCACGCCAAAAATACTTAAACTTTACTCTCTTTATTATATGTATGTGCAAATTCATGAAAGTATATTTAAATTTGCTGTGAATGCTGTCTACAACCAATAATTCAAATCTAAATAAAATATCCATCAGACTGTGACAAGAGTAAAGCACATTACAACAGGAAGAACATGTGAATAACTCTGAAAGTGAAACCTTACAACATCCTCTTACTTAGGGGAGAGCAGGCTGACAGGAAGGCTTATATCTATAATTAGATATACATTTGTTTGACTCTTTTTTTTAATGCACTGCCATTATGGTGGAGACTCACACCGGGGGCAAGCATGTCTAAAAGAATTCACACTGACACACACACTTGGAGGTCAACACGATCTTGTTCTACTCGATTTCGACAAACCAATTTTTTGTACTTTTCCACAAAGTGTGATTCACCCACTGACGTCTCAAAACACTATGCTGTCTCCCTGAACATTTCGACGAAATGAAAGTGACTAACTCTGTTAAACTGCAACTTTTTCAACAGAAAAAGCAAACCACCTTCTGAGTTTTGAGGTACTTCTGAGTACTGAGTTTTAGTCATCCTCATGCTTGTGCAGAGACCCCCAAACTTTTTTTTCAGCTGAACCCCTATGACAATAAAATTTACTTGTAATACCCCGTGAGATTTCAAGTAAGTATTTCAATAATTTAACACCACATTTGCATATTCACAATGATATGATCTGATGACAGGGACTGGTTACATGACATACTGTATGCAGGTTAAAAAAAGAAAAGTTATTGTTTTAATTTTACAATTTTATGATGTAATGAATTAATTAATAGCTTATCATCAACTCACAAATCCCCAGCAGTTCCCTCATGAAACACCATTTTTGGACACACTGAGGAAGTGTATTTCTATTGACAAAGTCTTTTTCTTCAGATTGAAAATATTGATGACTCATCTTGCATTTAGGCGTGTATCCAAATTTGTGTTCAATCAGATTCTTTCAATCAGAATGATAATGCTCCTCCTACCTATTTTTTTACTAGCAATGTCATCATCTCGCATAGACTAAACATTATTGGCCTTTTAAAAAAAATATTCAGATGGTTCCAGACTTCCTGTTTCTAAAACAAATATGTCATCATAAAGAGTATCACTGACAAATACATTCAGGGCCCTATCTTGCACCCAGCGCAATTGACTTTGTACACCGACGCATGTGTCATTCCTATTTTGCACCCGCGCAAAGCGCGCTTTTCCCTCCACAGAAGCACGTTGCTAAACTAGTGAATGAACTTGCGCTCCCTGGGCGGTTCAGCGCAAAAAAGGAGGCGTGTTCCGGCGCAAACAATCCCTGGTGCTATTTTGATGTTCCATTAAACAATTGCGCCACTGACCAGAAAAAACCTAGTCTAAAGTCAGTGGCGCGTTGCGCGTTGTTCATTCTGCTATTTTAAGGGCGCATGCTTGACCATAATGTATAGCGTGCACAACGCGCATACACTTTGCTCATGTAATCTACACAGATGCAACAGTTATTTTTGCAAATCATAAATTGTTACACTTAAAAAAAATATTAACACATGAGATGACGGAAATCATTGTGGTGTGCCACGAAGATGTGAAAAAATAAATCTAGCTTACAAATTATTCAGGCTAATTGTAGTAATTAAGGATCAGACCTGTTTGAGGTCATATATGTATAAGGACATCTGACAAATTGGTTTGACCGTCAAGAACCAGGAAAAAAAAAAATCGATGAAACAATTGTGGCTATTTCCTCCCACGCCTGTTTAACCGACGCTATTTTGGGTGGGTTTCTCCCATCCCCATACAACACAACTTCTGTCTTTCACTGCTCTTACAAGAACATCAGTCTCCTGGCTGTGAACCGCTCCTGGCGTGCGCCTGGTAAATACGCCATAATAATAGCAATCCATAATGGAACTTGCGCACCTGCTTTTAAAGGGAATGTTGGATGACGCTCTGATTGGTTTATTTCACGTTACGCCCAAACCACACCTATGAATAATGAAGCTACTTCAGACCAACCCATTTTAGATTTGCGCCGGGCGCAAGAGCCATTTATCCCGCCGGGAAAATAGCAACAGCGCCGAGACCCGCCCACAAAGTTACTTGCGCTTCGCGCTTTGACACTTGCGTTTCAGATCGTTAAAATAGGGCCCTCAGTGTATGTTGCCATCTACTTATTTGCAGTACTTAAAAACAAATCAAAATACAGAATGTTAGTTCGCAAATGAAATGGAAGTTGGCCATTGACATTCACTGAAACATTTAGTGCAGAAACATTCAGAAATTGTTAGTAAATTTTAAAAAACTCGAAATGGTAAGAAATACATAGAATTATGCATGACATTCTGAAGTATTTTGAACCACTACCCTGGTTTGCTTGGCTTTAACATACATTTTACCGTACATCTGAAGACATCTTCATACCTTCCCTCAACATCAGTCATGTGCAAGTCTACATGGCTGGATATCTTCAAGTATACATTAGTGGTATGAATCATGTGACGACCACAAACAATAGCTATCCTGGCCATTTAGACATGCCTCATTTCACCTCTCCCCATCGCCGCTGCAACTCATCGCTTTCTCGGAGGGGCCACATCCATGTCACCCACCAACACACGTATACACACACCTGCTGTTGTAGCCTGAAGGAGAAGAGTTAAATCCCCCCACCCTTATGCACACAAATAAACACGGTGCTCGTGCAAATGGTCCGCTCGCATATTCACACACTCCCGCCCCCCCCCAACCCCAGTCCTACACCAGAACTCAGTTGTTGGTTGGGGGGAGGGGGTGTGACGGGCAGAGGCTAGCGGAGGTCTTTGTGAGAGAGAGAAAGAGAGAAAGAGAGAGAGGAACGGAGCGTTCCATTTCTCATAGATGAGCAGCTGCTAGGCAGGACTGTCTTGAAAGCAGAGAGACAGTGAGAGAGACCATTTGGTGCCTGAATGTGAGTGAGCGAGGGAGTGAAAGAGAGAGAGAGACACACACTCAGCGTGAGCCTGTGGTTTAAGCAGACACTAGCCGTGTGTTTAGGGGAACCCACAGTCTCAGCTCCTTGGGATAAAGGAGTGTTGTTTTTGGCCCTGCTCTTTTCCCCCTTCTTATTCTGTTTTGTTTTATTCCCTCCATCCTTTCTCTTCTTCCTTTTGCCTGCGGAGAGAGCTGGACCGCTGTTGTCTCCCTGAAACACGCCGAGCCGGTAAGCGGGCACACTAACTATTTCTGTTTCCTGCTTTTTTGTGTGTGTGTCAGCCTTGTTGTGTCTCATTTCTGCTTCATTCATTCTAATTGCTTGGGTAGAGAGAGGTACGGTTGAGGTGCTAGTGCGATGCCTAGGTGATGCTGTACCGGCATCCATCGCAGCCGGCTGGGTGTGGAAGAAGAAAAAGCGAGGGATTGGAGGAGAGAATGAGAGGGGTGTTCTACTTTCTCAACCCCACGATCAGTCAACTGGGGCTCGTCCTCTTTCACTGCAAAACACTCCAGTTGCATTAGATATACATGAACTGTAAAAAGCTAATTAACACACCTATTAGCCTAATCAATACACATCCTCTCACATTAACTGAGGCCAGTGGTGCATAAGGAGGCGTTATGGGGAAATAGTCAGGGGTGCTTTCATAGGGACACTATAGAAGTGTTTTCTTTCTCTTGTGATAAGCGCGGTGTTCACAGAAATCATCTTTTATTCCCAGGTGAAATTTGCACAGGCATTCAGTGCAAACGATAAGCCACACAGGGCTAATTAAGCTGCATGTGTGTACGTTTGTGCATCGTTGTAGCTAAAAACATGTAGCATGTGAAGGGCTGGGAGAAATGAATGTAACCATGAATGGAGAAATGAACCACTCCTTTTTTCGATCTTCCCTCGCTCTCGTGTACATGAGCAGGATATGGGAGAGAAACTTCTCACCTGAGGGGAGAAGAAAGAGGCGGATGTATGAATGGAGCCCTAAAAAATGGAGTCTGGTCATGCATGTCAGGATACGAATGCTTTTTGTTGCCAGACCCCTGTTATGCTGGTTAAAAAATATCAAGCTGGGTGGCTACAAAATCTGTCGTTTACTTGGAGTGAATTTGCAGGATTGGCGAGCTTTCGCTTTCTCTCCTTATACAAAATCATTTTTCCTTGCACAAGTACAAAAGACTCTAAGTGTGTATTAAACAGAACTTGAATCATAACAAATTTGTTGTGTATCCTATTAGAAATTAATTCAAATAAAAGCAGCTGAAAGCAAAATATGATGCATATTGTGAATAGATGTATTTAATGACCACAAGCAATGATAGAAAACGCTTTTTAAACAAAAACGTTTTGAATACGACCACCAAATACCTCACAAGTTTGTGTCAGCATCCTAAACGCATTAGTTTATCGCAAATATATGCTTTACCTTTACATGAAATCAATCTGAGGCTGAAAACGTATTTACTTGTCTGTTGCTAGGACACTCCCTTTGAACATTTTATACGAGGCCTCTGATTGGCTGCAGCCAATGATGCAAGTTTCTCACCCCAAATCTTTCCCCTTCGCCCATGGAAACATGCCTGTCTGCATTTCTTCCTTTCCATCCTCCGTGTCAGAGACTGTCTGAACCTGATCTCCGTCATGCATCTCTCTATCTCTTCTTTGTAACAGTCAGGTTAGATGGATAGAGCTGACCGTTGACTCTTTGTGGTATTCCTATTTCAGATAAATTGCATAAAAAATCTACTGGCCTTCTGCTCTCTGCTGATTTGTGATTTCTGCCCCTGTGCTGGTGGCAATGACTCTGACCCCCACCTTCCACATGAGCATTATATATGTGCTGTGCTGTACTGTAAGTGGGTCAGAGTAGGGAGTGTGGCATGTCATGTGTGTCACGGGGAAGTGGCCTGAAGCAGGGCAGTCATATAGAGCGTGGGAATCAGAAGCCCCAGGCCCCGCAGCAAAGAAGTCTGCTCATATATACAGTATTGTTCAAAATAATAGCAGTACAATGTGACTAACCAGAATAATCAAGGTTTTTAGTATATTTTTTATTGCTACGTGGCAAACAAGTTACCAGTAGGTTCAGTAGATTGTCAGAAAACAAACAAGACCCAGCATTCATGATATGCACGCTCTTAAGGCTGTGCAATTGGGCAATTAGTTGAAAGGGGTGTGTTCAAAAAAATAGCAGTGTCTACCTTTGACTGTACAAACTCAAAACTATTTTGTACAAACATTTTTTTTTTCTGGGATTTAGCAATCCTGTGAATCACTAAACTAATATTTAGTTGTATGACCACAGTTTTTTAAAACTGCTTGACATCTGTGTAGCATGGAGTCAACCAACTTGTGGCACCTCTCAGCTGTTATTCCACTCCATGATTCTTTAACAACATTCCACAATTCATTCACATTTCTTGGTTTTGCTTCAGAAACAGCATTTTTGATATCACCCCACAAGTTCTCAATTGGATTAAGGTCTGGAGATTGGGCTGGCCACTCCATAACATTAATTTTGTTGGTTTGGAACCAAGACTTTGCCCGTTTACTAGTGTGTTTTGGGTCATTGTCTTGTTGAAACAACCATTTCAAGGGCATGTCCTCTTCAGCATAGGGCAACATGACCTCTTCAAGTATTTTAACATATGCAAACTGATCCATGATCCCTGGTATGCGATAAATAGGCCCAACACCATAGTAGGAGAAACATGCCCATATCATGATGCTTGCACCTCCATGCTTCACTGTCTTCACTGTGTACTGTGGCTTGAATTCAGAGTTTGGGGGTCGTCTCACAAACTGCCTGTGGCCCTTGGACCCAAAAAGAACAATTTTACTCTCATCAGTCCACAAAATGTTCCTCCATTTCTCTTTAGGCCAGTTGATGTGTTCTTTGGCAAATTGTAACCTCTTCTGCACATGCCTTTTTTTAACAGAGGGACTTTGCGGGGGATTCTTGAAAATAGATTAGCTTCACACAGACGTCTTCTAACTGTCACGGTACTTACAGGTAACTCCAGACTGTCTTTGATCATCCTGGAGGTGATCATCGGCTGAGCCTTTGCCATTCTGGTTATTCTTCTATCCATTTTGATGGTTGTCTTCCGTTTTCTTCCACGTCTCTCTGGTTTTGCTCTCCATTTTAAGGCATTGGAGATCATTTTAGCTGAACAGCCTATCATTTTTTGCACCTCTTTATAGGTTTTCCCCTCTCTAATCAGCTTTTTAATCAAAGTACGCTGTTCTTCTGAACAATGTCTTGAACGACCCATTTTCCTCAGCTTTCAAATGCATGTTCAACAAGTGTTGGCTTCATCCTTAAATAGGGGCCACCTGATTCACACCTGTTTCTTCACAAAATTGATGACCTCAGTGATTGAATGCCACACTGCTATTTTTTTGAACACACCCCTTTCAACTAATTCAACTAATTGCCCAATTGCACAGCCTTAAGAGCGTGCATATCATGAATGCTGGGTCTCATTTGTTTTCTGAGAATCTACTGAACCTACTGGTAACTTGTTTGCCACGTAGCAATAAAAAAATATACGAAAAACCTTGATTATTCTGGTTAGTCACATTGTACTGCTATTATTTTGAACAATACTGTATATATATATATATATTTTGAATATTGTTTTGTATACAAATTGATATAAATTGTGTACAGTACACCTGCAGTACAGAGTCGTTCACAAGCTGCACACATGATAAAGAGCTACTTTGTCATTGACAACAATAAAAGCCAATTGCAGGTTTTGTTTTCTACAATGGAAAACAAAACAAATATTCACCTCATCTAGCTTTTAATTAGTTTTCTTACTTATAAAATATCCCGTTATTATTTCTGTGTGGGAAACTGCTGCAAACGATCCAGTGCTTGAGTAAATGAATCAATCTGAAAGAATAAAAATTCATTGCAAACAATTTCAGACTTGTTTGACCGATTACATCAAAAGAGATTATCATTCTTGAATCTGGTATTACTAGTTCAGATTCTAAATGGCTAAAAAACACTATTATAATATTACCAGAAACATTTTTCTTAGGTCGGTATACATTAATGTTCATTGGCATTTAAGGATTTATCAATAATATTTACTATTTTATCAATAGTAATATTTTACATTTCAGTGACGCCCCTGGTCGCGCCAAATTTTCATGGCATTTTATCTTCTGCAAAACATAAGAGAAGATATTTTCTTCTATTAAGAACGTTAAAGTCCAGTCAACCATTGGGAAAAAAAAAACGTACATTTTTCAAAATACCCTCTCTCTGTATGTGAAATGAAATATTATTTGAAAGGAACACCTTGCTCTGCAATCTTGAGCTTGGAGTCGTTTATCTCCACGAGGATGCCGACATCTTTTATGAGAGGCCTAATGGATTCAATCAGAAACTTCTATAAAAAGCAAGGCTACTTTTTGACAACCTGATAGTATTAATAACCCAAATCTAACCCAATCCAGAAAACTGATAACCTGTGTGCCTTGAAATTGCTGGATTAATGTCTACACCACTAACTTAAGTTCAAAAGACATTTCAAATCAAAAGATGAGGGATTACAGATCCATTGTAAAGTGTAAAGACAGATATACTATTTTCAATAGCTTGTCTGATCCATCCTTAAAGTCTCACTACACTTTTACTTTAATGACTTACAGGAATAATATCACAAATTTTCCAATGGATCTTATGGTATATTAATGAAGGTTGTCTCGCTAAACGAGATCAGGCTTTTTATCAGACTTTCTTTAACGCTTATAATTAATTGAACGAATTAATGCAGCAACTTCATGTACCCTCAACGTGCTCAACAGCAAGGAAAGAAATTAAGATTGATTTTGCCATTTTCATGATCGGTGTCTCGCTTCAAGTGCATTTTTGCCACTAATCCTTCAAACAAATTAAACTCAAATTTCTTAAACATATATAAAAATGAGCTATACAATATGAACATCCCTCAGAACGGCTCTCACAGGAAATGGTTACGGATACTGTGTTAGGTCACAGTGACCTGTGTCCAGATTTTGATTTCCTACAGGCCTGAGGCGAGAGCAACGGCTGAGACAGCGCTATGTGAGACGAATAGCATGTACAGGCCAGACACTTTACACTGCTGCAGACTTATAGATCTCTTTCTGAAGGACCATTTTATGCTTTTGCATGCGTTTTATGATCATCACATCACCACATTAAGAAATATGAGAGATTTTCAGAGGTAATGTAAGTCCAAAACCCAATGCCCATTGTCCGAAAGCTCAAAATTTAAAGAGAATCTTGCAGAAATTGTAATACTGAAATGAGTAAGCTTCAACTATGTAGCTTCACTTTACAATCAGAATAGCGAAAATGACTGTTTTCGGACAGGTTTTCCCAAAAGTCTCATTCACACTAATGGGAGCAGTGAAGATTAGATGACCACTGTAGGATTAAATCAAGATAGAGACTTTTGTTTGGCAGACAAGCTCTGTGGAGCAGAGGCAAAGTGAGTGATGGTGGAGCTGATACCCGAGTTCTCATCCTCTCTTATCTGTCTATCTGCCCTGCAAAATCAGACCAGCGAGAGCAGGGAAGTTGCAGCCAGATATCCCACCAGATGCTTTGATGAGCAATCAGAAGCTTGAAGAGCAAGTTAACACAAGCTCAAATATCCTCGCTCCAAAACAAGTTTTAAACTGGGTCATATTGAAATTTCCATTAACTATGGATATCAAAAGCCTCCTTGTGATCAAACTGTGCATCCAAACTCACAGTTTGTAAGGCAAATAAAATAACTAGCATGCAGAGAGGACATAACATTCCCACACACATGAACAAAACTACCAAAGATCAATAGTATATGAACCAAAAGGCATTAAATAATTGTCACTTATTTAAAAACATTTAAGAACATTTGTTTTGTGCGATAGATTTGGCCAATAACAAATACCTAATAAATATAATAAGTAGGCAAAATATTAATAATACGATTTTAAGCACATATTAATATAAGTACATATAAGTGCATTGTATAGTGTTACATTATAAAAAGAATGTTGGCAAGTCAAGTTTATTGCATTGCAAATGTTGGTAACACTTTACAATACTTTCCACTTGTTAACATTAGTAGACTACACTATTAACATAAACTAACAATGAAAAATTCTTCTAAAGCATTTATTGATCACAGCTAATATTACTTTCATTACGTTTTTAACATTACTAATACATTCTTAAATTTCAAATTTGATATCCCTTAATATTATTTAATGGACCTGAGCTAACATGAACTATATACAATAAACAATAAAATTATATTTTTATTAACTAACATTAACAAAGATTAATAAACACTGTAACAAATGTATTGCTCATTGTTAATGTTAGTTATTGTTAACTAATGGGACCCAAATTACCCTAATTTATAAACATGGGTAAATGAATAATAATAATAATAATAATAATAATAATAATAATAATAATAATAATAATAATAATAATAATGTGAAGGGTTTAATTTTAAGGAAATGTTTGTGTACTTTTATTTTTTTTATTGCCACTTGATCTCTAGCATAAATCTGCATCTTAAAGCAAAGTCATCTGAGAATCATTACTTTAGGATGCATATTTCTCTTCAAGCTGTTTTGAATATTGCAAAGACATTTTGATGAGCTATAGTAGATCAAAAGGACCCACATAGCTGGTGTTTTGGATGCTAGTCCTCAGGATGGGAAGCTTGTATGCTAATGACTTCCTCAGTCCACCAGCTAGACAGCATAACAGCTGGGAGCACAGGAAATTCATGTTGGTCTTCCCAGAACAGTTCTGAACTCAGACAACTAAGAGCTAAGACGTGTGACGGGAGCTTTATTCCAAGGAGACTGCAAGTGTTCTTGCTATATTTAGCACCTGGTTTTGCTCCCTGACCTTGAGCAGGTGTGTTCCACGCGGGGAGTGAGAAAGCCAGAGAAATGTGTGAAATAGACACAGACTGGCAGGTAGACCTCGATCACACCAGTCTTTTGTTTTCCCATCAGAACAGGGCACGTGCCTACATGTGTGCAAATGGCCATTCTCTTAATGATGCTTTCTGGTGTTCTGCTGACAAAACTGCTACTAAACACATCATAAACTCTCAGGGGATGTTCTGGTTTTAAAAAAACAAGAGATAAAAATGAGCCTGAGGGTAGAATTTGGTTATTATAGATCTGGATATCTCTGCTGTATTTCTATTAAGGAAATAATGAAGCAAAACAGTGGAATTAAAAATCCATGTATCCATTCCTGACTGTTCATTTGATGTTAGCTAATTGTTTTGCATTGTGTTTGTGCTAATAAGGTCCTAAAAATGTAATTCATTGGAAAATTCCAAAATCTAAGCTTCATTTTGCGCTATAATTAATTCCACTCATCAAAAGGAATGAGCAAAACAGTGAGAGATTCTCTGCGATCAAGACTTTTGTCTCCTGTCAGCCCTTGAGCAAAGGCACACAATGCTAATTAGCAATTGCCCTGCGTGCTATTCTCCGGTCTCAGCCTTTTTTCTTCCAGTGCCGTGGATGGAGAGAGCATGGGGGAGGGGTGGCGGTGGAGAACTGTTCCTTTCTTTCTCTCTCCTCTTCCTGGTTCCTGTTATTCTCTAATATTGGTGTAGGTGACAATGGGCCGATGATGGCCGAGCATCCTCAACCCTGTCAGCTGTAGCATTGGATTTCCATTCATTGGCTTCATCCGGCACTGACGCTGTCATCTCCATCAAGGCCAGAGGCGAGCCCACTGTCAATACCGATTTTTTTTTGAGGACCTACCTTGCTAGGCTAATGCTATCGCCACACACTGCAGAAGTGATGATGCTCATTAAAAAGTTGGACCTGTCAGACAGGAAGTGAGAGGGATAGGTAGAGTGAAAAAGAAAATATAAATCATCACTACTATTATTCCCTGACTTCCACCGTGAAAAAGAACTACACTTTAGCATACAGTACTTTTAAAAAGAATACTTATTGAGGAAATAATATAATTACGAGAGTGTAAACTTAATGTGATACTTTTAAACACTTTCTTGCATGTTTATTACAATTAACTGAAAAGGTATTACAGTTTAAAAGCTATTTATATTAATTGCAATGTGCTGAACTTTAGAGTGTTTTTCTAACCCACTCTAGACTTAAATACAGCTTTGTATGTAATTTCATAATTCTGTTGTATTAAAAAAAAAATTGTTTGTGTTGAATGTACTGACAAGGATTTATAGTAAACTAATATATACTTGTATGGACCTGTATGTTGTGTATTTAAATATATATTTTAATTACACATTTGAAATGATGAAGCTGCAATTAAGTACATTTACATATATTGAATAACACACTACTGATCAAATTATAATCAAGTACTTTACATGGGCTTTGTTAGTCAACACATCAAAATAAGTGTAGTACTTTATAGAATGCTAAAAAAATTTAAGCATGATTCAAAAATGTTCATTAAAGTAAAACTTTTAATTTGACATTATTACAAAGTCTACTACAGTAAAAGAAGAAACGGAGATGAAAGTTTAGTAGCTTTTCATTTCATTAATATTCTATTATCTGCTAAAATACTGTATTTAAAAAATAATTTTAAAATAATAATTTTCTCTGCCTGAGAATACAGAATTGTGTGGAAGAATAAGATAGGGTGAATTTAAGGCCATGTTTCCGCATTCATGCCAAAATGTGTTAAAACACTTTCATTCTTTGGAAGAAATATATGAGACTCAAATGGTATATTTAAGTATATCAGGGAACCATTTTGATAAAGAAAGGTAAAATAATGTGGCCTAGTTTATCCCATACCCATACCTTTATGAATTTGAATTATAAATAAAAGATTCTGATCAAAATGATCAGATAAAAACAAAACATTCTGATCAAATGGGTGCTTCATTCAGGGTCATTAATGTGTTTGTTTGAAGCCTTTTACTCAAGTTTGCAAACAGTATTTTCACATATTTAAGACCTTTCACATTAAGCCTGATTGTTCATTGTGACAATATTTTGAATAAAAAAATTGGAAATATATTCCACATTTAAATTTATGCATTTGGTAGATGCTTTATTCAAAGTGACTTACAAATGAGGATCATCACAAGCAATTTACCATAAGAGCCTACAAAATTTGCGGAACACAATGCTAGACCAATGTTTCTCTTTAAGTAAAAGAGCTTGTCACTGGGGTAGTACACTTAAAGGGACAACTTTGTATCTTATTTAATCCTAAATGGCTCATAGTAGCTCCTCAAGAATATTACTACTCTTAAGTATGAAGATACGCTTCTAGTTTTTGTATCCCTAATTTTTTTTTCTGGAAGTGTAGAGCACTTCACGAGCTACTCTGTCGGTGACCATAAAACAGAGGTGTATTTTCATAAAGTGCTCTGCTAAACAGTTTAGAGTATATTCCCACTTATTTCTGTTTCAAAAAACGAAAATAAAAGTGGCATTAGTGCAAATGGATCTATAAATGGGCTTTAAAAGAGCTTTAAGAGCATTCTGTAAAGAGTGAATGCAGAATAGAACATCTGTTCCAGTTTTTTTTTTTTTTTTTTTAGAAAGCTCTTTATTGTAATGCAAGTCCTTTAGATAAAGTCTTTTTGAAGTGACCGTGTCCTGCCAGGGCTTTGTTAGGATGTTGCTGGCCTAGGTCAAAGTTCATTAATGCTTGACCTTGTGTTTTGTTCACTGTGACATGAACATCGGTCAGACCTACATTGTACAAATCATTACAACTTTATCCTTTGACATTTAAACACTCGTTTTCTTTTGGGGGTGGACAGGTTTGGTCTATGCTCTAGGTACGCTGTCAAAGACATTTCTTGCTCTCTGGTGACCCTGTCCTGTGCTCGGTCAATAAGTCTGAAGTCCCTTAACACTGCAGAGAATTCAATTGCAGGTCATATACTGTTGGACTACACTGAAACTCCAAAGCTTGCAAACAATGTTTTAAATATTAATGGTTACTTTAGCAGAAAAGCATACAACACTACTGTTTATATTCTGATAACCACCTGTTGTACACTAATAATGACACTTTTTTAATTAAATTAATACTTTTTCAGCAGTAAATTGATGAACAGTGGCAGTAAAGACATTAACAATTTCCAAAATATATGCTCAACTGTTCTCTGTTTTATATTGATAATAAAAAGAAATGTTTCTTGGACATCCAATCATCATATTATAATTATTTCTGAAGGATCATGTGACACTGCTGTCTGGAGTAACGATACAGAAAATTCAGCTTTGATCACAGGAATAAATTACATTTTAAGATATATTTAGTTATATCAAAGTTATTTTAGTAACATTGAGATACTATTACTGTTTTTATGAATGAATCAGTTTTTTTTTTTTTTTCCATTTCCATTTTAATTTTAAAGTTTTAGCAACTGTGTCGTTTTGATGTTTTTTCTCGTTTTTAGCTGTCAGTTTTTTTAATGTCTATATAGTTTAATGTATTTCTATTTAGTTTTAGTTATTAGGGTTAGGGTTAGGGCTATTTATTAATAGTAGGTAGTTGTTAAGTTTAGGTATGGGGTAAGATTTAGGGATCTAAAATATGAACATGTGGAATAAGGCATTAATATGTGCTTTATGAGTACTCATAAACAGCCAATATCCTAGTAAAATGCATGTTAATGAGCAACTAGTTAATGGTGAGACTTGGTCTTTAAAATGAAGTGTTACCGTTTACATTTTTTGACCAGTTGAACCTTAAAATAGCCTACTTACTGTAGATGTCTGTGTGTGTTAAGCTAAATATTTTAACATCTTAAATGAACACATTTCAGTGGAACTACAGTAGAACTGATCCTGAGTCAGGTTACATTATACTGGTATGTTAAATGACCCCCAGATGTTATTCTAGATGAAGAAGGATCAGATCAGTCATAAAGCCACTGCAGTGAGCAGATTGCTTTGTGTGCTGCATGATGCTGCACACTGCCTCAGATTTATGAGGGACATTGGCGCATAATGCATTGAGCTAACTGTTTACATGCCTCCTTATTTGGAGGGTGATACTGCGTGTGTGTGATGATGGATTGGTGACCGGCTGTGCCACTCAAGACATGAATCAGACTGTGACTTGTCAAATGTATCCATGAATCCCTCCCCAGAGGTCAATCACTTTATTGTGTGTCAGACTGACTGCTTTAAACCACTATATGTAAGCACATCCATAAGCCAAATTTCAAATTTGTGGTGAATTTAGTATAAGTTTTCAGTGACCGGTTATTAAACTGTGCAGGTCTCATTTGTGGACAGCCGTGTGATCACATAAAATAAATTAATTAATTAATTATTAATTAATAAAAATGTGTCTAAAGAAATTATTACTAATAGCCAATAGTAATAGTTTTTTCTTAATTTTGACAAATACTGTACATCCACTTCTAAATTAATTAATGAGTCCTATTATTCTCAAAGATATTTTAATGAGAATTTTAAAATAGATACTTCACACTTTAATATGAATATGTATCTCAGTAATAATACTATTTTTTTAGAATTACACTAATGCGGGTTTGATGAGGTATGCACAGTGTCATGAAACAATGTCATTAATGCAATAAATTTATAAAATAATAATAAATAAATAATAATATTAAAAATAAAACCTAAAAGGCTTGGTTTCCAAAATTCTAAACACATGTAGAGATTTTGTTAGATAAAATGATCTGGCCATGTTTTTCCCATTTTTAGTCTTTTCTCTGAAAAAAAAATAAAAAAATTATATGACCCTTTCTTGTTGTTTCTTTCAGGTAGGGGAGACTGATGCTGTGATACTGCAGGGTAAAAATACAGGCTCTCATTTGATGCAGTGAAGTGCTCTGGAAGGAAATTCGCAAGCAAAGGTATGGACCAAAAACAATGTAGCCCTATTGGCTGAGCCATATGGCGCCATGAGTGAGAAAAAGATGTGAAAATACAAGGCGGAAAAGGCCACAGAAGTGTCTGAATGCAACTGCATTCTGTCTGCCCACTTTGTAATGGTGCATATTTTCTCATCAGTTTCAGCACAAACAGCAGTCACAACTCTGATCAAAAATAGTCTATGAACAGATGCCATGCAGAAACATTTATAGATATTAGTTTCCATCTTTGAAGCCGTGCTTATTTAATACAGTCAACCGCTCATCTCTCTATGCAGTAATGAAACCAACAGATATTTGAGACAAAAGCTTTAGTGTTAAAGTTATTCAACTTGCTGGATGTGCCATTATAAATAATATGCATTTCCCTGGTCAAGTCTGGAGAAGTCTGAGCGGATCAGAGAGGGACAGTGTGAAATTGCTATGTAAGCACAAGTTTTTGCTCGAGTTTCGATCTCAGGCAGTTGCAATCCATTTTTGGTCAGCCCAACAAGCTGCCACCAGGGTCACTTCCTTATAACTAAGTATACTGGGGCTCTGTTCTCATCAATATTTTACTCTACAGTCTGCTTTAATAAATTTCCTTTTTTTTTTCTTCAGTTTAGCCCAAACTAATATTTTAATATCACAGACCATTTTAAACAGGGAAAAAGCAAAAGATACATAACGTTGGGCACTGCCTGTTACTGCAGAGCATAAATCGATGACTGTGTTATTCTAATTTTGGTAGAGCGTATATTTCATATACAGGAAACTGCAGCTAGAGCGCTCGAGTTATCGGTAAACCCCTGCACTAGTATAAGCCACAAGGACCCTATCTAAACCCACCCTAAATATACAGTGATACCACTGATAAATAGTTTCACCAGGCTCTTTTAAATTAAGCCTTGCCTTTAAATAGCAGTCAGAAAAAGAGAAGTGTGAAAAGAGCAGAGCGATGTTGAGCGCAGAGCTGACTGTTCGTAAGGCTGAGAGGGTTCCTGTGGGGCTGTACAGCAGCCGCATTAAGACGGACTCTTCACAGCTGGGTTCAGGGATTGCTCTGAAGGAGAAATATACAGTGGAGGAAGACTCTCGGATAGGAGTGGAAAACTGAGAGGACTTTGTTAAGAGGACTTTATTCAGAGGCTTTATTAAGGGAAGTCGGCAGAAGGAAGGCAAACATTTGTTGGCTGGTGAGTAAAGGACAGTCACATATGTCAAGCTGTATGCTTTTTGTTGACGTGACAGATACAAAAGATGGATTATTGTTTGACAATTTCCTGAGTGAGAGCTTTGGGGAGAAAAAAGATTGATGGAACTGAGGTTTACGTGAAAGTTTCTGTTGGAATGAGGCACAAGAGAAGGTGATAAATAGATGGTGGGTGGATGGGTGGGTGGATGGATGGATGGATGGATGGATGGATGGATGGATGGATGGACGGATGGTTGGGCAGATAGATAGAGACAGACAGACAGACAGACAGACAGACAGACAGACAGACAGACAGACAGATAGACAGATAGATAGATAGATAGATAGATAGATAGATAGATAGATAGATAGATAGATAGATAGATAGATAGGGTCCGCTCCATGGACAGTGCAATTATTAAAGAAAACAACACAGATCAGGCTACGGAAGCGCTTACCGGATGGCATCAAAGTGAAAAGATGGTTACTGGGGTGGATAGAGTCCTTGATGATTTTAACAGCTCTGCTTTTATAGATAGACAGACAGACAAACAGACGGACAGACAGACGGACAGACGGACAGACAGACAGACAGAGAGTCAGTTATATACTTTAGACTAGGATTTGGCTGGTATCTCATGAAAGTCTCTGATGTTGAGAGAGTACAGGCGGGAGAGGCAATGTGGTCCAGCCATGGAAACACATGGAAACAGGTCTCTACTGGTGGTTGCCAGGAGACAGGCAGAGGGGGAAATATTGCCTCTAAAGTGATTTACAGGCTGAGAGGATGCATCTTTGCGTTGTGTGCCATAAGCAAAGGGTATGGCTTGATATGAAAGATTTAAAAGCCTAGGTTTGAAACAGCTACTGCCAATATGCACATTTGTTACTCTTGGGAAATGGCATGACAGGTTTTGTGTTGTTATCAGTGCCATGATAATCCAGCTATTTTATTTCTTTAATGTTTCTAGATAGTAATGTGTCCAGAATTATTCCTCTAATGAAAACTATTACCAAGAGAAGCTGCCCCATTTGGTGTCCATTGCTAACTGCAGCCGATATATTTAGTGTATGCAAACTATACAACATTATGTTCTAACCAAATCCAATGCAACAAAAAGCAACGAGCAGCAAAAACATTTATTCTATGTAAGTCAGAGTTTTTGTCCAAACCAGAAGTGAACACCACAGGCAACTGGATGTTTTGTCAATTATTTAGTTTCTATTTATGTTTTGTTGAGCTGGTTAGCCCCACCCATGGTGAAATCTCATTGTTCCAAAATCCCACCTCACATAACTGATTATCTAAAATTTCGTCCTGTCACATAGTATTTTCACTTTCAGTGTGGACAGTAAGATTGGCTATAAGCATTAATTCACAGCTAATAAGGACAGACAGACTTCAGCTGTGTGTTATTATGCAGGGTAAGTGCTAGTTAATTTAATATGATCAAGCCATTATAGTAAGTCACTGTACTGTAGGTCTCAAGTCACAAAATGCTAAATCACCACTAAAAGGTTTTTGTTCCTGCTTGTGTGGTTTGCCATGGTTTGACATATCTCTGCTCTTTTCCTGAATTATATTCAAATTCTGCATTGCAGCAAACAACATGGTAGCAGAAAATAAGACTAACATTATATTAACATCTTTATGCATTCATTTTATCCCACCATTATAATGAAGAAAAATACATGTATATAAAAAAATTATTCCTGTATCAACAACAAACACTTTATTACAACAAGGTTACAGAACTTTGTCAGAAGGATTATTTTGTTAAATTATTACAGCCACAGCCTTTTCATTACAATCTATAAAAAAAAAAAATTGCATCATTTTCCAGATTTTCACAATACACAGTCTAGCTTCTTACCACAGCCGATGACATCATCCAGTGTTTTCGCAGGAGAAAATACGCACTGACAGTCTAGGAGTCTTGCAATGAGTATTATCTAGATTGTATTTCTTTGTACTGTATTTATTTGTCTTCCTTGCCCAGGTTTGCCGGCCATGGGGAACCTCATTAAGGTCCTTGGCAAAGATTTAGAGAACTGTCCTCATTTTTTCCTGGATTTTGAAAGTAAGTGTTTCGCTGGTGTACGGTGTGTGTGTGTGTGTGTGTGTGATTGGAGATGGAGGTGTCAGGGTTGGAGCAGGTGTAGACACATCCTCTAGGTGGATTAAGACAGACTGAAGGTCTTTTTTTTTTTTTTTGGAAACTGGTTCTTTTTGCTCTCTTCATGATTCTATTCATTCGTTTTCCATTAATTTATATAAAGAGAGCAGAAAAAACGAGTTTCAGTGTGTTCCATGTGACCATATCAACATTTCCCGAGAATCCATCCCACACCCAATATGCCCCGGACCCCATCCCAGACTCCATGCACATTCACATAAACACACACCCAACACCAGACACACATCTGTCACATGTCCCATGACCCACATGCTTCTACCTTCTCTCTGTTCCAGGGGGATCATGGGAAATCTCCTGAAACCGCTGGCTTGCAGCGAACTGGAGCATGGCCAAATAATTTTCCTTGACTTTGAACGTGAGCCCATCAGCTTCTTATGTTTTGAGTTTGCTTTTCTTTCCTTTTTGATCATGGTTCCTTGTCATTCGCTGTCCTCTACATTTTCACTTCCTTTTTTCCACCATCCCTCTGTTTGTGCATCAATGCCTGGCATTCAAAGTTTTTTTTGGTGACCTCGATTTGTGATGTGACTTTATTTGCACTCATTTCCAGGTCGGCTGTGAAGGGCTAAGCTAAAGGTCGTCGTTCGAATGCCATGCTTTTTTAGCAGTTAGAGTGGGATGGAAAACAATCACATAACACTTAACTTGTCTCCTTTTTTCTTTCGCCCAAAACTTTGCAGACTTGTAAAGTGTTTTGGCTCCATAATCTGTTCCTGTGTGTCCTTGTGCATCTGGATGTGTGTGTGATCTGTGTGAATGCATTATTAACCAGTCTAAGGATTTAAGGAAGTGGGAATGGAAGCTTGTTTATTGAAAGGGAAGCCTCAATTTCCTTTTTCTCTGATGTTGTGTTCGCTTTTAACCCTTACCTAAGCACTTCTCTCCCTCCTGAGTAATCCTTGTTTTTATGACACCTCTAACAGCTACATGCCTAACATCTTTTTTTATGGAGGAAATAAAACTCCTGTGTCTCACATGTGAAAGAAACCAGAAGACTTGGTTGATCTCCAGTCATAAATTGTAGGGTGTCCTTCCTCTTAGAATATTTTAATTGGTTGGAGGTGTTCTTGAATTGACACAAGACACACAGTATAATGCATTTGTCTGTAATTCATTACAGGGTCAATGACATAAGTTCAATTTCTTCCAAATATATTAGTTAATTGATCTGAATATGTCTCTTGTATGATGCACATCTGTTCAATTTGAATTGGTCAGATAATTAGACATTTTAAAGCCAGAAAGTTTGGTTCAGCTTGTCAAAAGCCAAATTGATAAAACATTGTATTCAAGAAAGCACAGTTGAAAATGATGATCATTACTCATATGCATTTAAGGTGTAAAGGAAAAATGTAAAAATACTTTTCTTTGAAGTTTATAACACATTCTGCTTTAAAAATATATAATTTATTTAATGAAAACATTGTTGTAAACGGTATAAAAACAGTAAAAAAAAAAAAAAAAAGCACACAGATATACAATTGATAAGACCTCGTCATGTGTTCTAACTTGACAATTCTTACTCGTCATTGACCCTATAGCAGGATTTGCATAATATAAATGTGGAATACAACAAGGACACAAATTGGACAACAGCCGCTCTCTTGATCAGCGAAAAACAATGATCACCTGTGTTACACCGCACTGGTTTACATTTCCTGAGTTCTGATATGGGGTTAGTGTGCTAGTAATGGCATACAGAAAAATTGATTATCTCCAATACAATACACAACAAAAACAGGCTTTGAGTCCAAGATCAGATCAGTTTTACTGAAGAGCTGATGATAGCCTACATGTAATGAACCAAAAAGAGTGTACTGTAGCATTGACGCCCGTCTTCACAGACTCTGTTCTTTGAAGATCACAGGCGGGATGAGCAAACAGACATGGTGGTGACTTGACTGGGAGGAGCCATTGGTAATTTCACTGAAGTATAGTGTGTGTGTGTGTGTGTGTGTGTTTGTTTGCGCTGAAGTGTGTTTGTTCAGCTGATAGCAAAAACAGCTATGTGTGTATTCAGTCAAACACTGGCAGAGAAAATGCATCAAGGACCTCTGATTGGGGTAACTGCTTCTATAAACATTGCGACACCTGAATGGATGCAGGATAAGGGGATTGTGCTTGAAAAGCAAGCTGAGATGAAAAAAACTAAGAAATCTGATCTAGCAAATAGCATTTCCCAAAATACCTCCTACTGCAGTTTTTACACTTCAAACTCCATACACAGTATAAAAATAAAATGTATTTACTGACATGGTCTCACAAAGAACCTTTCCATTCAACAAAATATTTTGAAAGTTGAAAAATATTTTTTGGATGTCAAAAACAGTTACTTTGTCCATATTAAATAGCAGAGATATATTAAGCACAGTTCACACAGAAGTCGCTTTCAAACCAAGACAAAAACTGCACTGAAGAAAGTCCCAATCACATAGATTCCTACTGAAATTCCTACATTTCACCCAATAGTTCAGGAATAGATGTACTCACCCCTTAGGCTATCTGGGATGTAGATGAGTTTATTTCTTCATCAGAACAGATTTTGAGAAATTTTTTCATAAAATTTATTGCATTTACCAATGGATCCTCTGCAGTGAATGGGTGCATGGGTGTCCTCAGAATGAGAGTCCAAACAGCTGATAAAATCACAATAATCCACAAGTTATCCACACTACTCCAGTCCATCAGTTAACATTATGTGAAATGAAAAGCGTGTTTGTAAGACACAAATACATGAAGACGTTTTATGTTTAATAATCCAGAAAAAGCCTACATCAAAATCCCCTGACATATTTGTCTTAAACTGTTTTCAACTGCTATACTTTGTACATATTTCTCTCCTGATTCAGGTGAAATTAATTTTTTTAAGTAATATTATGAACCAAGTGTAACCCCTGTCTCCTGGGTCCTCACCACCACACCTTGGTTTTGCTCTGAGTGGGCTTCAAACCCAGGTCTCCGACACACCCCCTAATCCTCACTACCATCCGGGTCATGGCACCAATGTAACCCCTCTCTTCCGGATCCTCACCACCACACCTTGGTTTTGCTCTGAGTGGGCTTCAAACCCAGGTCTCCGGCACACCCCCTAATCCTCACTACCATCCGGGTCACGGCACCAATGTAACCCCTCTCTTCTGGATCCTTACCACCACACTTTTGTTTTTGCTCCGAGTGGGCTTCAAACCCAGGTCTCCGGCATGGGAGGTGGATGCACTACCAAGGAAGAATTTTAATGATGAATTTATTTCTAACAAACACGCAGCTTTTTACTTTACAAGATGGGTATTGATGTACTGGAGTTGTGTGCATTACTTGTGGATTATTATGATGTTTTTTTTTTTTTAGCTGTCTGGCCTTCTGTTTGGATGTATTGCATATCATGTGGTTGAAAACTGAAAGCTAAATAGAGGTTTACAAACTAAATTGACGTCCACCAGGGCATGATATTCTGTTTGTCTTCCTGCCTACAATCATCAGCCAATTAATCAAAAGCCTGATGCTTGCTGTGTTGGAAGCTGACACAACTCTTTAAACCCATCCCAGCCTCGCCAGCAACTCCATATGGAGCTGCTTCATTGGCCGTGGCCTTTCATCGACATTTCCCACCAGAGCTGTTAATTTCAGCCCTAACAAATTCTGACACACACTGACACAACCTAAATCCTCCTCATGTACTTCCGACTCACAATAACATCATCATTACCAGATTAATCCATATGGATTTATGGTTCGAAGGTCGTTGGAAAGCGCTTTCACACTCTTGGTGCCAAACGATGAAGATAATCCAATGTTAGCACCAAATTAACTCATGCCATGAAGCTTTCTTGTAATTATTTTTCCAATTTTCCGATGTAACTCTGATTTGACTGGTTGAACGCAACCCAACTTATCCAAAACAAAAACCCATCAGGACTATAAGAAATTCTATCAGTATGATAGTGTGACAAAGGTGATCTATAACTCAGGTTGGCCGAGAAATTTAAAAAGGACTGTGTATATTTTGAGCATTTATGTGCAGTGAAGGTCAAAATTAGAGCACAATCAATAAATACCTGATTTTTCCAGAAATACTGTTCATCGCTTTTAAGCAGTATTAGTTGTAAGTATACCACTGACCCACTAACATGTTTGACAATATAACCAAGGCATTTCAACAAAATCCTTTATTTTGTAGAAAAACACAGTGATCAAAATTAGAGAACAGTAATCACTTTAGAAATAAAGAAGATTTCATCTAACATTTTGGATGGTTACGGCTGTCAGAAATTTGTAGGAAGCCTTGAATGACTTCAGTACATCTGCTGCTGCAGGACATCACTAGTTTCTCACACTGGTCCACTTTTCTTCCACTCTCTTCTATAGTTCTCTCTCTTCCTAGCCTTTTGATTCTTCTTGCTGATGAGAGGCTACATCACTGCAGACTGTGCTTTCAGTCCGACTTCTCTTAAGATCCTTACCCTGTTCAGCACTGACCTGGGCAGCAATTCCAGCTGCAGTGCTGAACCGATAGAATAAAATTAATTTACGAAATATGCTTAAAAAGCTGCCCTTCTACTCCTGCTAGGATGACTTCAAATAGGACTAAGCATTGACCCTGAAATTTAGGAAACTGTTGGTTGTTCTCTGATTTTGATCTCCACTGTACATCGATCACATTCTGACCAACTCAATCTGACTTCTGTCCACAGATGCTCAGCCCACAGAGGCTGAGACAGCCGTGTGGAACCAGGTTAGTGCTGTGCTGGAAGAGGCCCATGGGATACTGGCAGAGTTACAGTCTTACAATGGAGCAGGACAAGAAATAAGAGAGGTGGGCATATTTTTACATTTATTAATTACGCTTACCTTTGCAAAACCTGCTGCTACAATGCTAGAATGCTCTGAGTGGTTGCTTACTTATCTAAGTCAAAAAAAGGAGCCATTCCAATTCTAAAATGCAACTTTTTTTACCTGTTTTATCATCCTCCAGGTTAATTTTGTATATATATATATATATATATATATATATATATATATATATATATATATATATATATATATTTCTATTAATATGAAGTTCAAAAGAAAAGCATTTATTTGACATAGAGATCATTTGTAACAGTATAATATAAATATTCATCCTGAGCCAGGAACCATTTCATCAGTTATAAAACACAAAGGATTTGATTCATTCTGGTCCATAAACAGCAAAAGTGCAAGAGTTATTCAGCTGTGAATGTTTCACAATGTTAAATAAATCTAACAATGTACATTTATTTAAAGTATACAAATGACCTTGAGTTTATAGTCAGTGTAAATGACAGTTGTGGTCTCAAGTGTTCTCGCTCGTCCTCCTCTCCAGGCGATTCAGAACCCCAATGACCTCCAGTTGCAGGAGAAAGCCTGGAATGCAGTCTGCCCTCTAGTGGCCAAACTCAAGAGATTCTATGAATTTTCTCTCAGGCTAGGTAAGTGGGTGGCCATTTTTTTTCCAATGGTCTTTTTCTATAGTCAAGTAATGGGCCTTGCGTGCACGAGTCATCCAACGCACTGACCGTGTGTACAACGAGTGGTGCAAGCATCCGTTTCTGTCCTCCTCTGCAGCTGACCTCGTAAAGACTTGGCATAACAAATGCGGCAGCAGAGTGTAGAGGAGGCAGTGTTTCTGCCTCCCATGCTCGCTGACAATTCAGTATAATGTTTGCAATAGTCGATCAGCTGCCTCTTTTTTCAAAGCAGTGCTGACTAGTGAGAAACACAGATCTCCAGCCAAACAGATAACATGCCGATAAGCTTTTCCCTGCAGAGGTATGGCATCACAGTGACTCATGAGGAAAAGAGGCCCCACCCTCTTCAACACATCCTGCTATCCCCAACATTTAATCCCCAGCTACTAGAGTCCGATTTCTCGGTAGACCTCCAGATAATACATATCAGCTTCTTATTTATGGCTGCTACATATTTGATGAGAGGAAAGGATAGCTCTTCTGGAGACATGCTTAGGTATACGAATGACATCCAGACATTGCTTAGCTTTGAAGGTGTAGCTGTATGTCTTCTCGTCGCCAAACAGGACACAAATGTTAAGAGGTTTACACCAGCAATGAATACAGCAAATACAGCAGTCCTACAGCATGAATTCACTCTCATAACATTAATGCAGTTATAATATTGATTAAACTGTTTATGAAATCTCACTGGAATTCTTGATTCAGTAATGCCATTGAGTGGTCATATATTTTTGAATAATGGTGTTTAAACTGGATATTTCATCGTCATACATGACAATATACTGATGCTATTTTCATAGCGGTCATATATTGCAATATGGCCTATAGGAGCACTTAATACTAATATTAATTTCAATGTATATCCTATGGTGAGCATACAATCTTTGATAGATTGCTAGAAGCTCAGAAGTATCGAGTTAAAGCAAGAAAACCAAACATTGTGGCTAGAAATGATTACATGGAAGAAGTAACTTGGCTGTGTAAAAAAATAATAACGATAGCAATAACAATATAGAGATATATAGATAATACAGATATAATAATAAGAATAAAGAAATAATACATTATTTAATTGTTTATTATTTTATTTAAACCTACAGTATTGTTGTTGTTAATTATTATGCAAGCTGCATATATACAGTAGTGGAATATTGTGAAATATTATAAAATGCCATTTATTTATGTGACAGCTAAATTTTCAATTGAATTTTCTTAAATGTTACAAGATTCTTCAGAAATCCTTTTAATGTACTAGTTTGTTAATATTGTTAATACTGAGTTAATTAAGTTAATATTGCAATATTATTCTTGTTGCTTTGTTGCTAAGTGTTGTAAAAGATAATTAATAAAATTAATTAATTTAAACTTAAATATATTACGTTCATATATTTATAAATTTGGTAAGCCACCATGTAGTAACTGGAATAACAGTCAGCTAGTCATTTTATTTCCCATCAATATTAGTTTGGAGTTTGGTTATCAAATGACTTTTAAAAGCAACTAGAAACATGCATTCATTATCATGGTCATATCCTGCAGTTGGAAGTCATTAATGCTGGCATCAGCTGCGGCTTCCAGTGTTCTTCAGTATCTAGGCAACACTGACGGGATCACAGGTTCTTATGATAAATTGCAGCAATTACAAAAAATACAAAAGAGAGGCGTTCGAGGTAAAAACAATAGTAACTGTTGTGCTGGTGACCATGAAGATCAAGTACACATATTGCAGAGCTGTGCTTTTGATACATTATGTTGGTATGCCGTGTGGATTACATTAGATTAAAGGCCAGAGGTGGGTGGGTGGGTCTGTGTGTGTGTGTGTGTGTGGTGCAAAAGACGATAACAGCTTGAGGGATGACAACCGCATTCACAGTGAATGAATTTGAAAAGACAAATTGCTATAGAAAATGGACTGTATAATCTGTAAAGGACAATAAAATCTGTAATCAATATGTATTTGCAGAGAATGCCCTGCGCAGTCTTTTGGAGGCCCTCACTAGCCCACCCTACGCTCCCATGCAGCATCTGGAGAGAGAGCAGGCCCTCGCCAAACAGTTTGCAGAGATCCTGCACTTCACGCTCAGCTTTGATGAGCTCAAGGTGAGCGATTCGCACACATTGCTCACTTTGAGTTCACGTGGCATGAGTAAAATAATGTAGAATGTGTAGAAGATAACAATATTAGCTGCCAAGTCTGCCTCTGAAGAATTATCCATTGGATTATTTCCTTTAGAGTCAGATGCAACATTTCTCTCACTGCTTGAAGTCAGAAGTATCCGTAATAATCTTTATTATAGATGCTTCTGATGTTTTTAAATCATGTCTTTTGTAGATGACAAATCCAGCCATACAGAATGATTTTAGTTACTATAGGAGGACCATCAGCAGGAATCGGCTGAACAACCAGCAGGTAACTACTTTGGTGTAGTTTCACAGACAGTACAAAGAAATGGCAAGTGACACAATGAATTAAACATACAATTCTGACACTAAAAAAATGAAATAGTATTTAAAACATACTCCAATAATCGATGTACAACTTTTTTTTTTCTTTTACAGTACAGGAGTTTTCACTCTCATTCATTTATTCATTTTCAATTGAAGTTGTCGACTTAATTGTAATGACAAAACCTGAGAATGAAGCTAATGTGATATGCCTCATGACAGTTTTATAGTGCAATGCACCTAGTAGCAACCAGCACTTTTCGGTTAATCATTGTTAGTGTGAATGACCCAAAATGTAAAGGTATTAAAGTTAAAATATGAATTGTCTGAGCAGAGCGAGCATTTGTATGGGGAGGTTACTGTGTGACTTAAGAAAAAGCCTAATCATCTGACACAACATTTACATTTGCATTACAGTTAGAAGCTGAGAATGAAGTGAATAACGAAATGGCCAATCGGATGTCGCTCTTCTACGCTGAAGCCACACCCATGCTCAAAACTCTGAGCAATGCCACAACTAAGTTTGTGTCAGAGGTAATTTATGATTTCACCGAATCTTCTGTAAATACTTAAAGGGATAGTTCGCCCCAAAATAAAAATTCAGTTTTTAATTATTCAATGTAGGTTTTTTTTTTTATTTCCAACCTTTTGATTTAATGAACATAATAAAAACTTGTGTTTTCCTGTGAAATGAAGAGAACAGACCGGTGTTAAAAACCTATGCATGCATGTTGCAGAACAAGACTTTGCCAATTGAGGACACCACAGATTGCCTGAGCACTATGGCCTGTGTGTGCCGTGTCATGTTGGAGACTCCGTACGTTCATCTGATTCAATTCATTTTCAATAAAACAATGTGATTTTGAACATTTATCCGTGTCAACTATTCAGGATTAAATCCACTATTTCCTGTCCAAAGGGAGTACCGGTGCCGTTTTACTAACACAGACACCATGCTGTTCTGCATGCGTGTGATGGTGGGCGTCATCATCCTTTATGACCATGTTCATCCAGTGGGTGCCTTTGCCAAGACCTCCAAGATTGATGTAAGAACACCTTATTGATCTTTGGACCGAAACAAGTATTTGGACACTTCATCCTCACCTACACTATATGTCACTGCATTATGTAACAAAATATCAAACCTCAAATGTCCTCTATTTCCATAGTGAAACAGAAGGACATTTTCCTAGCAAAACATTTCACAAAAATAGTCACACTGTACTGTTTAAAATACGATATCTAGACACTTTCTGAATGTCAGTGGATCACATGCACAGTTAATATGATCAACTGCGTGAATTTGGAAGAAATGATGTCATTCAGTACATCCACCTAAAAACACCATGAAACTAGTTTGGTTTATAGTCACTGCAAAACTGGCTTGTAAAAGGGAAGCTAGCATCACTGGTTTGCACGTCTCTTCATTTGATAATATCTAATGCAATGAAATTCATGCACCTAAGTGTGGCTAAATTGTCTACAGGCAGATGCAACTGCTGCATGTTTTTGATAATATTATACGACTGAACTGCTATCTTAAAGGCACAGTTCACCCCAAAATGATTTACCCAGCCTAATGTAGTTCAAAACCTGTAAACTTTACTTCAGGGGTGTCCAAATCCGGTCTCTGAGGGCCGGTGTCCCGCAGAGTTTACTGTAGCTCCAAGCCTAACTAAACACACCTGAACCAGCTAACTAAGATCTTACTAGAAACTTCCAGACAGGTTTGTTGAGGAAAGTTGGAGCTTAACTCTGCAGGACACAGGCCCTGCAGGAACGAGTTTGGAGACACCTGCTTTATTTTTATCCAGATTATCCACTCTTTTCCATATAATAAAAATGTATGGGGACTGCTTAAGTATTCGATGCATCTCTTATGCTTACCAAGGCTGCATTTATTTGATCATTTATTTTGAACAGGTTATGTGGACTATTTTGATAGTGTTTTGTGTCATATGTGGTCCTAT
Source organism: Carassius auratus (assembly GCF_003368295.1). Lineage (NCBI taxonomy): Eukaryota > Metazoa > Chordata > Actinopteri > Cypriniformes > Cyprinidae > Carassius > Carassius auratus. Next base: position 389,141 of record NW_020527548.1, on the reverse strand, counting down.
TTGTTAAATTTATGAAAAAAAGCAGCCTGGATAGTTTTACCTACACATGTTTTGGTGCTTCTAAATCTGCAGCAGCGCTAGAGGGGTTTGTGGTTATTCACATATGCTTTTTTTTGGGTGTGTGGGTGGGTGTCCATGATCACAGTCAGGGGTTAGGGACAGAGACGGGTGACCTTTCTTTTAAAGCTGCATTTTTGCATGCATGTGTGTGTTGTGCAGATGAAGGGCTGCATCAAGGTGTTGAAAGAGCAGCCTTCAAACAGCGTAGAGGGACTGTTGAACGCACTGAGGTGAGTGTGCAGTAAATCACTTCCCAACTGTGCATGGATTAAAAAAGAAACCTAAATGTGCCGCACAGTGTATGACCTGAAAGCTTTCTTTGTTTCATCCAGGTATACAACAAGACATTTAAATGATGACAGCACATCTAAACAAATCAGGGCCCTGCTTCAATGAGAGCTGGAGGAGCGTGAGAAAGAGCGACCGCAGAGAAAGAGACTGTCAGAGTATATATGATAGTGGCTGGCAAACCTCTGAAACCTGCTTGTTTACAAGAGCAAAATGCAACTTGATCTCAAATTAAATAAGATATTCTAGAAAAGAGAAAGAAATATGAAGAAATAATTTATATATATATATATATATATATAGATTATTGATGGTTCATCATCATGTGTCATTTTATATAAGCAGGAAAAATAGAGAGATATATGTATATTAAAATTCAAAAATCAAACAAAACTACCCGATACAAATACAAAGGTATTGCGAAAACATGAAACTTTGTGAACATTAAAACCACCAACAAAATGGTTCATATTCCAAGTTACGTTTGAGAGTATTTTTGCACACTTGAAAAGGATTCCCACTTCACAGGAAAGACTTTTAACGTGGCTTGAAACCGTGTATAGTTCATACATTTAGACTCGATTTGATCTGTAACGCCTTTGCCTCATTATCCTCGGTATGCTTCATCCACTTCATTCTGGGAATCTTGGGTTTCCTGACAAAACTGCAGTCCATGGCATTTTCTCTTTGGCACAAAGTCTGTTACAGAATAAATGTAAAGATCACATACTTGAGACACATCTTGACAGAAATCAAACGCATACTATAACCATCCAGCTGTATATATTTGGAAAGCACAGGATAGTTTTGTAAAGAAACGAAGCGTTTTGTTAGACTTCTTCACTAGTGCTGTACAGCAATACTCTACTGAGGTGACAACTGCAAACACGATCATTTAAAATGCCTTCATACCAATGTAAGAGACGCTGGATAATGCTAACAGCTTGTCTGTGGAGGTTAAAGGCCAGTTGCACATATCATAAGACGAACAATCCTTTAAATAGCTTGATTTTTCTTTTTGCTCTTGTAAATTTTGGATGCTAAACAGAGCAAGTAAGCCATGAAACTGACAAAGTCATAAAATTCAGACGCAAACACACATTCTGCCCTGTGCCATAGCTGCTTCGCATACCACTGCATCTCATTCAGAGTCCAGACGGAGCCACATATTATAAACATCATCTGTAGAACGTTAGAAACAAATAAACCAAATCACACCATTGTGAATGACAACACAAAAGCAAATCATTTCCAAACGAGACTGCAACATTGCCTTTTAGATGAATAGAAGTGATGCACTGTGTGACGTATGAGTGATTCGTTTTGTCATGAACACAATCTAAAACCTGAGATACATTATATACACTCAGAAAACAAGCTGTAAAACACGGTGTAAATAAGAGGATTTTTCTTGTGGAATCTTATAAGGCTTAAACAAATGTTCAGTAGAGATGTGAAAAAGATGTGGGCTGAAAAACAAAAGACAGAATCAAAAAGATTACAGCGACAAATGCAGCGATGGACTTTGGGTGTCTCTCGGCATTTGTCAAACTTGATTTGGTTTCTAGATGGAGTTCTGTTGAAAAACAAAAGCTCTGTATGAATATATAGATGGCATGCTGTAAACGTTCAGAAAAGACTGTAAATACGGTGTTTTTATTCATTTTTAATTGTTCGGTGAATCTGAATTGGGTATGTGTTGTCTCTAAGAAAGCCATGCGTTTTGGCTTGGACCATTGGACTTGCCGTAGACATTTGTTCCAGATCTTCAACTTCATATCAGCGGGGAATTCAAACAGGGCAGGGAGGAGGGTGGGGGTGGGGTGGTCCATTTGCTTGTTATTTTGTACATTTTGTGCAAGAAATAAACTTGTCATTTACTACATTCAAATTGGTGTTTTGTCATTGAATTAAACTGCTCTCACAGATCATTTTCCATCATCAAATGAAGCACGATGTATTTCCGATGTCAGGCTTCTGGATAATGAAGCACTGACTCACACTGACTGAATGAGTTGCTGTCCATGGTGCTGTTTTCTGAGCACACCTCAATAAAGCAAATCACTGCCAAGACAGTTTAGAGAAGGTATGGTTTCCCCCTCGGACTAAAACTAGAAAGTCTGTATTTTGGCAGAAGTGAGTGTTTAAGTAATGTGAGAGTACTCTGGTTCTCCAAGGTCTTTGTATTGGTGCATTAAGCATTTCCACATGTTTTAGAAAGTCCTTAAAATTGAATTCTCAAAATACTGCTACATTTTCATAAAAATATTGTTATGTGATTTCCAAAAGCATGAATGTTTAACATGGCACTAAAACTCAGCAGTACAAAACAGAAGTATTTTCAGAAATACTGTATTTAGGTTTTACAACCCAACCACAAGGGGGCAGCAACGTACTAAAATTGAGACTTGTTTATGTTCACAGCCTTACAGCATCAAGGGGCCCTAAAAACTTTAATTATTAAAACATCTACACCCCCATAATTCATGTGTAAATAAATGCTGCCACGTCTTTATGTAAGCCCCAGCGAGTATGAGGAAGGTCTGGTGTATATTAGTGCAGAGAAAGCTTTAGAGACGACGTGTGCACTGTTATTATAGGAAAGCTGTGAAAAGAGCTTTCACATATGATTCATACATAGGTCTTTGCAACAATTCAGGAAAAATACATAAATAAATCTGCACAATACAATCCCATGTTTTTAATAACTTAAAATTCACCAAGTAAAACCGCTTGTGTTCATGTTTGTGTTGCTGTGACATGTTAACCTAATTAAGTAATGACACACACAGCTGTCTAATGATTGAACCACTTGGTTCTGGAACACCCCCTTAATGTAATTACACTTAAGCAAACTAAAGCTCACTATAGTCATCGGCACTACATTATTCAGATTAAATGTTTATTTCAGCTCTCAGTACCTTTGTACATTCAAGACTCCCATCCATTTGAAAATAAATATTTGATCAGTGACTGATTATCCTGTCATAAACTGAGCTGACATGTCTAGACGCGTCCAGTGCTGCTGACCCAGTACAGATGAAGGCGGTCCATCATCTCCATCGAGACTACAGTATCACCCTTCCTGCAGATGATGCATGTTAGACTGGGATCTGCCTTTGGCTGTATTTTTGAGAGTACTGCAGGTAAATCCATTAGCTAGTCCGTTGGCAGGTGAACAAACCGGTAAAATATGAACCAGGCTGTTCCACCCTCGACAGCAAGGGAAAAACAAGAAAGAGAGGGAAGTAAAGTGTGATATTTTCTATCCGGAGGGTATGTACCCTGTGACAGTTACTGGCTCTGTTTTATGACAGAGGCCCTTAAGGGCTGATAAAAGGAAGTGTGAGTCGGTCTCATTTAACTGCGTTTGATTACCTTACTTTATCACTACACTCCCCATAACTTTTAGTTCAGGTTACTAACAGTACAGTTGTTGTGGATATCTTTTTTTCTATTGTTCAAGGGAAATCTTGGCAGAGGGCTGCAGTGAAGTGCGGTTATATTCCCCAACCGTCATCACCTCCACCTGGCCTGTCCACACCCACACCAACTGTAACAACAGAGCGGTTACACAGCATGTCCTATCCAAAACATTAACATGTACGCATGATTGTGTCTAAGGAAATGAGGCTTATCAACAGTGCACTTAAATATATTTGCTAAAAATGCATTATAATTTTTATTTTTTTGTTTACAGTTAAACATAGTTATATATATATATATTAAAAAAATTGTAAATGTTTACCGGTAGTTTGCAATTAAGATGACATTTTCATTTAATGTTTTTTTTATACATTTTAAAATTGATTTTTTTTGTTGTTGAAATAATTATGTACGCAATTCGTTTAGCATTTATTTATATACAGATATTAAATTGATATTTAAATATTTACATTTCTAAATAAATATATATACATTTATATAAATATATTTAGTTTCACACACTTTTATTTATTCTTTTTTTTTTTCTAACCATCTTAACTGTCATATTTAACACATACAAATCACTTGCAAAAATTCACCACTAAAAATAGCAGTCTGTTGCATGACTGTTACATGTTACAATAGTTACATGGAAATGTTCAAATGTTCAAAGACAGTCTTCTGTGAGGGCCAACACAAAACATTCAAACAGCCAGAACTTCAGAAATCTATTTAAAAGTAATGGAAAGATCATTGAGATCAAAACCCAGCAGTCTAACTTACATTACTGACAACCTTACAATAATTACTTAAAACCTTCAACAGCTCTGCATGCAAATCTCCCACACAATGTGTAATAAATGCATTTCCAGGCATGGTAAAGTCATTAACCTCACACCTACAGTATAAGTTCTTTGTTACTTATTATTAGAAATTCACAGATGTATACATGCTGAGAGATCTAGAGTTTCTTTAAGTTACATAACATAAACATACGGTGGGACGGTGCGCTTATGTAAGTCATCTTTATGAGGGGTTATGTAGGCTTTATATCAGCACTGAAACAGTTAACCGCAAATGATTGAATTCCCCTCCCACCAGGGCTTATTTACATATGAGGCATTTGGCGGGAAATCCTCCCCTCTCTGCTCTGCCAAAGCCCCTCCCTAATGGCGGGAAAGTGAGCGCGCTAAACTGCAGCGGACGGCTCTGGCCACGCCCATGCCTGTCTCCCTCGGCAACCGGTGACCAACGGCCCCACCGTACCCAGGCAACCAGTGAAAACATTCAGGGCTTGATCTAGAAACACACAGGCACTAACGTACACGGCTCGAGGAAGGAGATAGTGCTGAACAAACACACCCATATAAAGACTCATACAGTAGACAGCAATGCCACACTTATCAGAAACACACACACACACACACACACACACAATGCTGTAGGGGTTAAAGGGAAATGGTTAACGTCCACATTGTTCTGTCCCTGAATTTGGCGCGAAATAGCTAGAAAAATGAAAGGTTACTTTAAATGAGAGGAGGAAACAAGCTAGGACACAAAAGCGACTGCAGAGCTGTTATTTAAGACAGACACCACACACACACACACACACACACGTATACACCAAGACCCTTTTACTGCGTATTGACCCATATATTGACAAACTAAACATAGACAGTGGTGAGGAAAAACTGTTCAGGTAAACACAGAACAAACGGTGATATCTTCAATCTCACTGCTGTTAAAGACTGTTTTCCCCTCAACTGTTTCTTCATCTGCGCAGCTGAGAGTTTTTTGGCGGGATTTTTGCCGGCTTGAGTCTGTGTGTGCGTTCGCACAGTTTTTTTCATAAACGAGTCATTCCAGTTATGCAGTGCCATTTGAGCCGTGTAACTTATCAAAAACGTGGACGTGTTGTAATGTAAGGAAGTGCTTCTATAAAATGGTACTTTCAGAAATACGATCTGGTCAAGCTCAGACTTCAGTTATATCATATTTACACAATCGCATGAAACAGGCTGTGAAACAGAGTTAGTGTGGCATCGACAGTTAGCTTCTCGACAGTGTTCATTTCATAATTAACACTTTCTTCACTGGCCTTGGCTGTCATAAGTTTTGTTGTTGTTGTTTTATTTCAAGAGTTTGAATTTGACCAAAATGTTTATAAGGAATTACGATCCAACAAGGTATTTAGAATGACAATCGCATTTAAAGTAATAAAGAAACCAAAAACAATTGATTTAAAGATCTTTCTGTGTTTCACAGAAAAGAAAAATGCATAATAAAGTAACACTGGTTTGGATCAGCCAGTATATAAATGCACAGATGATTGCATGCATACTGCATAGTAAGAATGACTTAACAGTGTTGTGGTATGAAGTGAATGTGACTGGGCCATTCTTTCAGCTCTCTTTCCAACATTTTCTAGCTGCAGGGTCAACAATCACAACCAGACCGACTGCCTTACCTCATCTAGCCCACATACACTTCAGCTCTGTCTTATTAAATGTTTCTTACACTCTTTTAATAACCTTAAGAACATTTTTTTTTTCCCCATTATAAAGAATTATAAAGATTAGATTATAAATGGATGCTAAAGTTCTTCATGAAACCAAATATGCCTATAAAAATCTAGTATTTTTATGGGTGACAACATAATTCACTGAATGACTACACGGCATGCCTTATACTGTTAATAAAATGCATGCTTCGACTTAAAAGCCTGGATAAGAGGACACTGTGTAACCCTAAATATTAGGAACAACAATAGTAATGCTCATCTCAGCAATACATCACAAAAACACAACAGCACGACACAAGCACAGGGCATATTATGGTTATGATATCCGAAGTGTTTATGATGCAAATTAAACGTGCAGAAGGGCAGAGTAGTACTCTGGGGTATTGGGGGAAAACCAGCTCTCTGTGAGTCATGGTGGGCGTATCTTCAGGCTGAGCACCTCTCATCCCGTCTCTGGGAAAGAGTCCAGTGGGCCGCTGAGAAAACAGGAAGTTCTGGAAGAGAGGTGCTGCGCAGCTCAAGGAAGAGAAGAAAAAAAATAGCAGGAAAGACCCCACTGCCCTCAGATTACATAACACAGCAGGAAATCTGCAGAGCTTTAACAGTCTACGGCAAAGTCACAAGAAACCCAGCACGCTCTTACATGACATTAATATGCAAATTGGCTACTGTTCCCCACCAAGACATTTTTGAAGTGTGCAAACACAAGGTAATTAAGCTCACTCAGAAATGCGTGCTTAATAAATGCGTCTAAACTGCACTCTTTGCCCCCGGTTTCCTCCTAATAGTGGCAACATTCACACAAGGACAGCCACGCACACACAAAGCAGACAGCAGAACCTCAGATTTCTCCCTGCAGGCCTCTCACATCAGATCAGTGGCATGCGTCCTCTCTGACCTAGCTGGAGAATGAAGCACTCCACTTCACATTGCCGACACATGTCTGCTTCATCCAATCAGATAGCGTAATGCTCTAAAACTTCCAGGCTTATTTTTGTGCACCTTTGAGCTACTAAAAGCCATTACACCACCACAATTATCACAACTGCAACAGCATGCACCAAAGTTTTCAAAAAGCGCTGCATAAATCTATCTGGGATGCTTGATTCTGATTGGTCTTCCGTTGCACTCTGTCAAACTGATTAATGTAAGGACTGCTTAAATCACTACATGCTCTTCTCACATGGTTATTAAATAATTACTCAAGTACATCATTATTGAAAAATGACTAATTGAATCATTAAATTCTTGCACATGCTATACTAGAATGAAGGAAATCTTTGATGTAAATTTAAAAGCATAAATCTCTCTGTAATACTATTGCATTCATTTAAATTAATCAAACTTGTTTTATATAACCACTAAAATCAGAATGAAGATATTCAAAACAAAACAAATTATTATAGTAATAATTTTTATTTTATTATTATTATTATTTTTAATACACAGTGCAGTCTAAATAATCGTAACACTTATTCAGATGAAATCATCCTTTGGCCAGTTCAACTTCCTTCCAGCATAATTAACAACTCAAACACAACAGAAAAGGTGATGCAACATTGACGTAAGAAAGTTATGCGAGAATGCAACTTGCTCATGAGGTGAAAATGATGAAAATCTGTGATGGAGGAGTGTTGTTTTTTCCCCTTTTATTGCGAGAAAGAGAGAGAGCTGGTCTGCGAGTGGGAGCTTGGGAAGAACAGAAGTGGAGACGGGAATCAGTCTGGCAAAGAAAAGAGCCAAGACGTTATTGAAACATCCCAAGGACGAGTTCAGTCTAGCATGGGCCTATTTACACCAACCGCTGCTGAACGGACTCGTCCTCCAAATCTCTAAAGGCAGTGAGGTTAGCCTCGGTAAGAGAGAAAGCAAGAGAGTGAGATGGGGAAAAAAAGAGAGATAAAAGGACATATTCAAGTGCATCTTCAGTATGAGAGTTGAGAATCCCCAATGCCTTGCCAGCTGGCAGTAAGAATGAATGAGAACATATGAGTGTGGTGCATCCTGTCAAACAAAACCAGAGTGAGTCAGCAGCGTGTTTTTAACAGGTGGCTGCTTACCATAAGCCTGAGAGGGCTTCTGACAACAAACACAAGTCCAGAGATATCCTGCATTCGACTGGCAGGCTTCCTCAACAACGACAACTGACCAAAGGACACAAACTGTGGTCAGAAAAAGGAACAGGCACAAATGGAAGATGTGGGAGACTGACTGCGCTCGTAAAAAAAGATTTTAATAAGAGTACAGTTACATAAACCCGCTTCTTGTTATTCTACTCCTGCCAAGGACATGTGTTCAAGCCAAGCTTCTGTTCATCAGCTCTTTCCCACAGCTGCGTGTTACCTATAGTCCTGGGGTTTTTGAACATTTCATGCCACGGACCCCAAATATGATGATCCTCCTATGAAGGAACCCATTCTTAAAACATGAAGGCAGCTATAAATGGTGTGTAAATGTAAAAAGACTGCAATTTATGCAGAGAAACAAATGTAAACATCATTGGGAAATGTTATTTGGAATATAAATTATTTTGGGTACACTTTATTTAAAGGTGTCTTTGTAACAATGTAATTATACATTCTGAGTAATATTAATGAACTACATGTACTTACTATATGATTAGGGTTAGGGTTACTTGCATGTTATTATGCATGATTAATTGTTATTATAATAGTAAGTACATGTACAAGTACAAACGTGTAACAAGGACGCCTTAAAATAGTGTTATCAATATTTTATATAACATCTGTGAATAAGTTTTATACAAATATTTAATGTCATTTTTTGTACTTAGTTATTAATATTTTTTCCGATCTACACTTATGTTAAATGTATAAACTTGAAGATAATAAAATAAATGGGACAAATTCCAAGTTTTAATTAATTAAAGTCTTCATGAAACAGAAAAAAAAAAAAAAAGGTGTTAAAATGATAATTAATTATAAATAAGAAATTAGCTGGACATGCTAATAATTAAACTTGCAAAATTTTAAGAAAAAACATTTTAAACTTTAATAATTTTTCACAATATTAGTTTACTGTATTTCGGCTCAAATGAATGTAGTCTTGGTGAGCAAAAAAAAAAAAAACCTTCTAAAAAAAAAAATCATAAATAATAATTTCATATTTTAACCTGTGGTTGCTCACTGTACAAGATTTTTCTTGTCTAAGCTCCAGTGTGGATCAAGCTTACGCCAACCTCAAAAGTCTGTTTATCTCTCCTCATCTTATCTCAGCAGATATTCTTAAACGTTTATAGGGTGTTCATTCCTAGGAAGTCAGTTAACTGTTGTTACTTTACAGTTGTATCAAGGTACATGCAAATCTGAGGCCTCCTGACCAGGGAAATGCCTAGGGCAGATTCACCAGGTTCAACGGACACAGACACTCAAACCATAAGAAACAAAACTGCAACCGTTTAAGCTGAGGAAGTGCTGACAGAGAAAACCACTCTGTGTTTAAAAGGGAACATGCTGCTCCCAAGTGATGGCTAAGACCGTTCCCTGTGGTATTGATGGTAAAGTCTGTTATTGCGAACTGATGGGCTTTTATCGAACAGATCATGTTAGGCCACATTAGTGTGTCCAATCCACTGTTATTGGGACATTACCAGGCAAGGTCCTTCCCTCACCACAGGAATGAGCTTCAAGCTTCGTAAATATGAGTCTCTGTTTATTTTGCATGACTTTCACGCTGAGAGATGTGTGGAATTCAAGTTCAGCGTTTTAATCCAGATAACAATACCCTGAGGCTTTCAGATGAAAATACTATGGGTTAGAATAACAATATCCATAGAGCATTTAGGGAGTTGTAGGGTGAGAGCATAAACATATACAGACGTAAATGTATTGTTAAGTGGCAGGACACCTATTGATTGAGGTCAAATGGGGACACAAAGTAGCAGACAGGCTGGCAGCCAACTCAAACAAGGAAACGGGCCGTCCCAACCACCCTGCCAGCATCTAACCACCACAATCGTGCAAAGAGGAACTGAAAATGGATTAAATGTATGTTTAATTGAGTCAAGTTATGCAGTCCAGACAATACAGAAGGGTTTCCCTCATTCCTGTCCAGATTCCCTCCAAATTAAACTCCAGGCTCATTCGGCTGAGAAACTATGACATGATAAACATTCAAACCAGACTAAATAGCCATCAAACATGTCAGGAATCCAGCTGAGAAAAAAGGCCACAAATTATAACCTTGAGAGCATGAATGTGAAAAGATAGCGGACCAGGCCTTCACTAAAGTTTGGCGTTAGTACCATGTGTTTGGGTTAGAGCTAAATCTGAGAGAGATATCCTAGTTCTCTTATAAAGATAACATGATGTCTTCTGCCAGTAAATAATGAGTTTTCCAGCTGACAGCATGGTTACGGTGTTAAAAACAAGTGCTAGTGCTGAAGTCATGGGTATTTTGAATGTCAACACAGTCCCGTATTATGGGTTCTCAAATGAGTTTATGGTGAAAACGAGTGATTACAAAATGCAATGTTTGTGTCCAAACCTTGCAACAACGTTACTACTACCCTTACTCTTAACTTCTGGTAAATATTATTCACAGTTCCACACTATTCTGGGCAAAAAAAGGACTGATTCACTCTTCAGGGTTCATTACGAGTGTTCATAGTGTGCCGTCACTATCAAACACTGCATTTTCAATTACATCCAGTTGCTGTACTTAGGAGACGAGACCAACATTGCTCACACGTCTGTCCATGGTAGTTGTGTTGGTTGCGTGTTAAATTGCCATCAGTGTCTGTGAATGCCTGGCTGTGGCGTGTAGATTAGCCGCATTTGTCAGGCTAGCTCCAGATGGTCTGGTGTTTTGTCTAAAGGGATTAGGATTATCTTGTAGACTCGCAAGGCAAGTTTAAGAGCGATCATACTGACTCTGACTACACAGACCTAATCCAAACCGCTCAGACAAAAAGAAAGATATATAGAAGACTAGTCCAATTCAGGCACATTTAAACTTGGTTACAAAATTGCCCTGCTCCCTGCAAGGTATACTTGGGTTTAATACAAACGGGGTATGTGCATTTAGGGCTTGCGATAGAAATTTCATAAAACATGCACAGCCCGGTTTTTCTAAAGACCCAGGTAGCCTAATCTATTTTCCTCATTGCGCTCTGTCAGACACAAAGTTGGACTAACATTTGCATGTGTGCCGTTGTCTGCAGACATCAATGGATTATCCTTATGAAAATTACATTGCATGAACAAAGAAAGCATACTTTCATGTACTTTCTTAAGGTAAATGTGGTTTCCAGTGTTGTTTGGTGTTAACACGTTGCACGTAAGCTAATTCCGAAATACATCAGTTACAATACAGAGTACACAGATAATAAAATAGTTTTTTTATTAGTTTTATTTATTATTTTATTAACTATTGTGTAAACTATTTTTAAATAAAAACTCTTCATTGAATGAAGCAGAATTACATTTCTAGTTGCCGTTTTCCCCAGAGGACTGCCTTCTACATCCAAGGACACATGCATTAGATATATTGTTCTTGCAATTCTTCAAAACTTCCATTTCCATCGTCATGAAGTCTATGGGCTTTTGGCTGAGGTTTGTGGTTAACACAAGTTCAATATATTTTTATTTTATGCCATTAAATACGTCAGAAATACCACCTTGTGTTTTTTAAGATTTACTTTTACTATGCAGTTGCTGATAGTTTCCTGTTATTTCGAAATAACACTCTTAATTCTATCTCAATCTTTCAAGGAAAATGTTTAAAATAAAGACTCAAAGCTGTCAAAGCTTTGTGGTGAAGTCATGTGATTGTGGCATTGATTGTTTTTAGCCTACGTTTAGTTTTTTTTTTTTTTAATTCAAAAGTTTTTAATCTGTGAAGTGACAAACAGCCAAGTATGGTGACCCATACTCAGAATTAGTGCTCTGCATTTAACCCATCCAAAGTGCACACACACACACCGTGAACACACACCCGGAGCAGTGGGCAGCCATTTATGCTGCGGCGCCCGGGGAGCAGTTGGGGGTTCAATGCCTTGCTCAAGGGCACCTCAGTCGTCCTATTGAGTTTAGAGCTGTAATCTGGCCTTAAAAGTTAGGCCCGACAGATTTCGGCCCGAGCCCGACAAGTACATTTTGATTGACAGCTTTTTAAAAGCCCGAACCCATTTACAGCCGACATTATTCAAATGTGCGCACTCACACAGCTCTTTTGCCTTTTGACAAAAAATGAGTCATTTATAAATGTTTTAACAATTTATTCATGACTAACGTAGGCTATAGGCCACTTGGGAGTTGGAACTAAGAAATAAAATAAGTCCTCTGTAACATCGTAACATCTCAGCACTCTAAATAGGCCTAGGCTCATTTAGCCTATAAATAGACCAACGCACCAATAAAAACAAGTCTTTCTTAAATAAAAATAAATTCTAAAATAAGATTGGTGTTTGACAATAAATAAAGATAAAAGCTCCGCCGGATTTGCTTCACCACTAGAAGCTGAAATTTAATAAAAGTTTAATAAAAGAATAATTAGCCTATATACTCTGTCTACATTATGCATTTAAGACACAATTAATAATTAGTTCTAATTTGAAAAACCTTTACTCACCAAGATTAGGCTAGGCTTACATCCACTGTAGATGTTCTTAACGCGTTCCTATTCACTCATTATAAACATGGTCAAAACATTTCCACACCTCAGACTTTGCTTTAGTTGTAGGTGCAACCAAAACGTAATCGCCAGAGGGAAGCCTCCGTTCCTCCATCTTTCTGGCGCTAATCGAAACACATTACATAATCGCTCATTTACCTCGCAAACCGGAGCACAAGCCCGAGTCCATGTAAAATTATATAAATAAAGCCCGAACCCGACCGAACCCATCGGGTACGGCCAAAGATCTTTAGCTCTAATTGAGTTCTTGTCAAGGGAACCAGGGTAATTCAAACATTGAGGTTGGCCTACAAAATTGGTCATCACTGCAGACCTCTATGCTTCCCAGAAATTGGCCAAAATTAGGTATTTAAGGAGAGTCTTAAAGTTGGTATTATACAATGACTTAAATGCTGCCTAGTTAGGAAGCTCACTAGGTTTTGGAACATAGATTGACTAAATCATACCAGAAAACAGCACCTGTTTACGGTCCAATTTTCAAAGCACTCTAGCTTGAAACCAATCCATTCAAATGTAATACCACAGTATTCTGGCATAAATAAAGAAATAAATCCATAAAAGCTACACACACCTGTCATTAATAACTACTGAGTTATAGTAGAGATTAACAGACGCAGACATTCTTGACAGTGCCCACGCCTCAATGCAAACAGATACGACACAGATACAGGTCACAGTACAGCAGGTTAAAAGGCATATTATCAGCGTTCTGGTTTATGCAATGCAATATATACACCTTAACTCTCACTTGTTCTCCCCAGTGAGGGGAGATGGTGAGTTTGAAGCACAGTCTGCTGCATGGCTATAACTTACTCAATCACAAAGTTGACCTCAGGTAAGGACTGTGTGTGCAGACTGTTCCACTGCACTCCAGAACAACATGATTTATTCTCTTTGCTTTCATTACTGCAAGAGAGAGAAAGCGGATAGCGGAGGGAGAATGGGAAAAGCTGAGAGAATATGAAGACATGACTTCCCCATTTAAGCAGTTATTCAGGTAATGGAGGAGAAAGGTAAGGAGAGAGGAGACATGGAGAAAGTGAAGGAGAGAAAGATAAGACAAGGAAAGGAAACCGACTCATGCATGTCGGTCAGGTTTCAGAGGTTACCGGACCTTGAAGGGGGCCAGTGGAGAGAATGGACTGTGTCTAACCATGACGCTTATTCACTCCACACAGATACACGTCCTGATAAGTCACTCAACAACACACCAACACATATAGGCTGAATCCCAATTCTCATACTTGCACAAAGTAAAAACTGATAAATAATATTCAAAATCTCAAGGTCAGTAAGAACGGTTTAGCAAGGACCAAAAGTTACATTTCCATGTCCCAAATGATTTTTATTTCAAATAAATGTTGCTGAACCTGGATATGAAATAAATGTTTCTTCATGTGACACCGAAGACTGGAATAATGATGCTGAAAATTCAGCGGTCATCACAGGAATAAATTACATTTTAAAATATACTAAAATAAACAGATATGCTGAGATCAATGTAATTCCTACAATGTAATGACAACAAATGAGTTACACAAATCCCAAAATTAAACCAAAACAAATACTTCACATAATATTTATAAGCAGGCATATAGATGCAGGAATCCAAAAAGGGCCAGATATTATACCTATGTGCAATACAGTATATAAGTAATACTATGTGCATTGGGAGTGAGCCTTATGATTAAGTGCACACTTTACGCAGTTCTTTTATAATCATGACTTTCTATACGTGTTTTAAATGGGCTATTGGAAATCGAAACACGACTGAACATAACAGGATAATTATCCAACCAAACTTGACCCAATTCTCCAGTTCTCAGCGTGGCTTAACTTGCGCTATTTAAGTATTACATCTGCAAGTTTTCTTTTATTCAAGGAATGAATCAGCAGTTGTGAGGGAAGGGGGAAGAAACAGAATCATTAAATCATCCCAGTGTGAGGTAAACAAATGTTCTGCACAACCAAACTGCATATAAACAAAACAGATTGTCATTCATTGTCACTGAATTGAAATGAGCGACCAGCACATTCTTCAAAATTTCCCACTGCATTCCACAGAAGAAAGGCAAAAGGGTATGTAAATAAATAATACAAAAAAAAAAAAAAAATCTTAAAAGCATTGGTCAAACTACTAAAATAGTGTTAAGTACTACTATTTCTTGGAATAAACAGTCAGATGACATGCAAGGTCAACAAAAGCCAACTGACTGCTGTTTGTCTTTGTTCTTTTTCCATTCGCTTTCATCCTTGAGAAAACTCCCTGAACTAAATGAGCTGCTATCCTTCAAGAGGAAACTCAGCTGACCCACTAAGACTTTCCCGCCAAGCTTTGGTCTCTCACAGAGCTAAAATAAAACTCACAATTGCACACACAAGGATGAGAGGCTGCCTCTCACTCCCTCATACTGGAATCACCAGCACCCGCTCAGTTCAAATCAGTGACCCAAATCAGTGCAAATATGGGACAGCCACTCTCCCTTCCAGCTATTGTATGTGTGATGTATATTTAGCCTGGGCAGGGAGGTTAATGTGTGTTATATTGTGAACTTGCTGTATTTCCACACTGAAGCACATACATCGATAAGGAGCAGGAACCAAAAGAGAAGGAGAAAGAAAAATTAGGTAATCTTTGTTACCCAGCCAAGGATTGAAGGCAGTCATGCTCCCGTATGAGCAGGTATTGGTGGCTCATCGCCAAGCAACCCGGATGACTTCACGCAAAAAGTTTTTCTAACTCGTTTGATTAGATAATGAACACAGATCTGTTTAGATACGTCATTCTAAAAATGATAAAATGCTCTTTAATTACATTTACATAATATATACAGTGACAGACAGATCATTTTGTGAACTCTGTGGAGAAGATATTTTGAAGAATGTACACACTGCTCTTTTCCATACAAGTTACAATGAGACGAAAAAATACATATATGCCATATAATATAATTTATTAAGTCAATGTATGGAAAAGAGCAGGGTGGACATTCTTTGATATGACATGTTGCATGTAAGAATTAATGGTTTTGGAACGGCATGAGGGTGTTATAAATTAAGTTTTTGGTTGGACGTCATCACAGAGCAAAGGCACTGGTAATCCTGAGGATGAACGTCCACCGCTTGAAGTCATAGTTAGATTCTGAACCAAACTGATCAGACAATTACAAAATGTAAGGCTTTCAAATTAAATCTGGCACCAAATTTAACAAAAAAAAAAAAAAACCTCCATTCTTGATCCGCAGCAAAAAAATGTGATGCAGTAATCCAAGATCAGCAGTGATGTGTTTCGAGTTCAGTCAGAACAGCCAAAGTGGTTAGTACAGCTCGCCACAGTGTGGTTTAAAAGAGCATCAGACACGGTGCAATGTGGTTATAAAGTGCACCGCTCAGACAAAACAGCAGGAAAGACATCTGTCCAGCACTAGAATCCAAATCCAGACATCAGCCGTACCCCTTGGTCTGTGGCAGATGGGAAAAACATCAAATCCTCGTGTCCAAAAATCACAGAACCGGAAGTGTGTTCTGCAACTCCACAGGGAGAGTTAAGATATCACTGCTGCTCACTGCCAAACTATCAATCTGAAAGCACACTGATCTAAAACTTAATTTCTTTGGTCCGCCTGTGAGCTCGACCCCAATAGCTCCAAAGAGGGGAGCGCTATAGTACAGGTAACTGCCTGTCACTGACATTTTTGATGTTTGGTAGCGTTTGGGTCCTGATCTGAGGCCTTTCTCCTTGTGCGGACTTGATAAAGATGGTTTCTGGACTTCTGGTGTGCTGGAGAACAGGACAGGACAAACTTGAAGGTTTTTTATTTTTTATTTCTTGTTTCTTGTTGCAAGACGTTTGAGAATGCATTGGTTTGAAGAGAAGAAACTCACCTGTCCATTCGAAGTCACCAATGATCACCTTCTCACACAGGTCGCACATATGATGACTCCGCTTGTTGCGAGAATCCACCCCCTCTGCTCTGATTGGCTGTGCAGATGGTTGTTCTCCCTGAAATTATTTTAAAAGCAAAAGCCCTAAAATAAAATGACTTATTACTTAAAAATAAATAAATATAACTCTTAAGTAAGAAAATGCCACCAAAAATCACTGACAGGGAACTAGCAACACAAACTATTTTGCAGAACTGCCATGGTTGGGTCCACAAGACAAATGATGAACAGCGGGGTGTGAAGGAGACATTATTTGCCAACTAAACCAGAAAGAAAACAAGTCAAACCTTTTGAAGGCAGCCCAGGATCTCTAGAGCAGGAGTAAGTACAGTAGCCTCCCAATTGGTCACATCTGTCACATCCAGACCGTAAACTGGTGGCACATTGCTAGCAGGTCCTGAAGAATCGGAAGATAAATTGACAAAAGATGAAACTGATTAAACAGCATCTTGATTAAACCTGCAGAATAAACAAGGAGCAATGTAATGGTCTGAACACTGTACTAAGCTGATGTTCTCAGACAAATTCTAATTGAGTAATGTTAATGTTAAACCTTAGGCTAATGGATAAATTACTTTTATTAACTTCCAGGCTTGAGTGCTTTGGGGAAAACAATGACCATGATTTGCTGGTTAGGGGGGAAAGGCTAACATACAAGGACTTAAGGTAAAAAATACTATCATGGGATTCTAAAATGTGTTCATCTAACAATTCAAAATGTTGAAGGCAAAAGGGAAGAAGGGAACAGAATACGTCTGGCTATAGTGTGGTGCAGTGAATCAGTATGGAGAAGTGGGAAGGGCCTGCAGCAGCCTGAACCTGCTGAATCACTGCCGCGCAATAATCTCAAACAGCATTCTGACTCTGTCAGCACACTCTGCCGTTCACAACGCTATTGATCCACGCACATTACAGCAGACATCCACAGATCATGAGAGGCCTGTACATTAAACACATGCAGAGGAAAAAAAGTCACAGACACACAAAAAGCACTTAAACTTCAGAAAATATTAGGTTTATTAGGGTGTTCTGGGTCCAAGTAGAAAAAAAATCTCTTTTCATGATTTGAAGCATCATTCATGTCTGCAGCGCAAATGGTGCAGGCTGAGTTAGGTTCCAAAGTTTAATATTTAGGCTGTTCATAAAAACCCAAACCAATGCTTGGCTTGGTAAGCAACGCTTCGTGTGCTCAGAACTTGTTACAAAAACACTGAACAGGCATTCTGAAATGTTGAGAAAAATTTAAAATACTTTTAACACAAACCTTTGAGAGAAATAAATCACAATTGGCCGTCTGGAACAGAAGCAATCTTTTGTCATAATCTAAAAATCTGTCTATCAGCAGGAGGGAAACTCATCTCTGTCTTTAAATGAGAGGTCATGACCTGCTGTCATGCTTTACTCACATCCTCTTCCTTGTCTAATTAGACACAACGACCACATTATCCACATCAATTATAGGTTAAACTCCTCAAAACAAGAGAAGAAATGATATAAGAAAGAATAAAAAGCTTCCATTAGCGAAATCATCTCTCCTCTGACCTTGGCTGTCTGGTGCTGCAATTAAACTCTTACCATATCATACCATAACTCTGACCATATCCTTTAAGACAACATTAAAGACTCTTGATCTGTTTGGGAATATTCAGAATTTTTCAATAATATTACATTCTATGTGCAGTACTGGGGTGGCACCATGTTTTAAATGGTGTCTGGTAGTAATAACTAGTAGTAAATAGAACTGTAATAAACTATTATCATATTCATGGAAAGGGGTTTTACAAGGTATACAAAACCACCTAAGAAAAAACTACACTAACATGTCCTAAAACAAGGTAGTTTAAAGATAAAATTGGCATTGCCATGGTGCATTGTTGGAGTTTTACAAATTAATAAAGGCAGAAACAAAGTAATTATTGTTAAAAGTATTACTGTCTCAGCTAAAAAGTAAATGTTGCATCTCTAGCCTTTTTTAGTGGCGAAAACAACTTGCTCAGCAATTAACTAATGCAATTTGATTTGATCCAAGAAAGCTAACTCTGGTCACTGAAGGGTCACTATGACCAATAGCAGTGGTTTGGCTCAGGGAGGCTTAATTATGTCCTGGTGAAGACATGAACAGTTAAAATGTTCCTGCTGTGATCACCAGTGTCAAAGCAGCATCTGTCTAGCACAATATTTTTTTGGAGCTGCTATGTTCAAATACTGTCTACAATACTGTCTACAACTACTTGAAGTGACATCCTAGACTTTATTTTTTATTTCTTTTTCTTGTACACTGAATATGAAAGATCTCTCAAGATGTCTGAAGATGTGTAGACTGTTTATTCATTCATATTACCGCATTGCACAATAGTGCTATAAAAATGGAGTGTTTGCATACAAGAAGACTGTTACACATTTTTTTCATTTTTTAAAAAAAATTTATTTAAAAAGGAAGAAACCTGGCCTCTTACAATTTCCAGAATGCATTTTGACAACCTTCTGGGGTCAAACATTTCTGAAATTCTAAAACTAACACTAAGCACTAACAAACATGATTTCTTGTTAGTACAAAACTGCTGCATTTACAACTGCTACTATATTTTTTTTGCTGTTTAAACCCTTTTAAGAGATCACAAGCAGCCCAGCTCAAAATGACAACAACAGACAATTTGGGAAAGTCACAATCTCACAAGGACACTGCTGATAATATCATCCAGCCTTCACACCTGTTTGCCTGAGGCACGTTACAGAAGTCTAGCACTGTCACAGAGAAACATGCACTGAAAACACCCTTAAAATGCAAGAAGGCTCTTAGTTTAAAAACAAAACAAAACATACTATGCATTTTATGTAGATCCAGCTTTTGCAAAGTACATATTATAGTTAAATGCTTACTGCAGAAAATCTAATTCTTTGTCAAACAGTTCCACCACATCTGGCAAAAAGGATGCAACAGTTTCTAATTTGACCCTGGGCCAACAACTGGAATGACTCCAAATGCAGTTTACTTCCTTATCACCCTGTGCTTGTTTACAATTACTGCAAAACCACATGACACCACAAAGTATGACATAATCCTGAAACACAACAACAGCAACATCCATAATATTAAACAAGCACAATAAAAGAATTATAATGCGACAGGTATTCAGAAAACCTGAATGACAACCAAATAATAAAATGCATATTGTGCAAAAAATATTCATAATATATCATTACATTTATTACAATTATGATTTTAATATACCTCAAATACATATTGTATCAAATATAATAAATTATATATATATATATATATATATATATATTAATTGCTGGAAAGTAAAAGCACTAATAGCTTTTTGCTTAAGCTCACCAAATATAATTTTTTCAATAAATCAAAACCAATTACTTCCAACTCAACAAAGATTTCCCAGCAAAAAAAAAAAAAAAAAAAAAAAAACACTGAAAGTATGGATCATGACAATGTTTCATGCACCAAATGAGATCCAAACAGCATTATAGGATTAACTCCTTTTAATTTGCCTGCACATGTTTCGCATTGGCATCAAACACTCAGGTGTCACTGAACCGTGTTGCTTCTTGCTTTCAGTCACTTTTAATCAAAGAAAGTTGTACAGTCTTTGTCTGCTATTGTGCTTATCAGAAAAGAGCGGCAGCAGGTGGGCCTGCACAGAGACACCTGGCCTACCTGAGCCATGTGGGGAGTGGTAAAGGATTTTCTTTTTTTTGGACCTTTACCTACCTCTTTAAACTTCTACCTCTCCATCTCTCTCTCTCTCTCTCTCTCTCTCTCTGGGGTATTTTAATTAGAGGGAACAGGGCGACGATGGCCATCTGGGGGTAAACAGATGCTGAACGGAGGCCTTTCCCTCCTGTCCAAAATTAAAATCTCAGTGAAATCTAAATCAAGTAATCTCGCGGATTTGAATGGTGGAAAAGACCAGATTACAAGGGTTTCTAAGCACAGAGATCTGGCATATATCTGCATCAATGAGGTGCTGCCTCTCCAGCACACCCACGGAAGGCAGACGTACATCTGCCGTCTCTTAAAATCTGAAAAGACCCCTCGCTCACCAAATGGCAGATCCACTAGAGTCTCTGAAGTCATGGGCATCAGGAAACTCACCGAGCAGACACACCTGCTGCTGTTTGTGTGATAAGAGAGCCTAGGGCAAGAAAGGATGAAAGTAGATATGGATTTCAGCACAGGACACCTGTTGCAATGCTGGATGGCTGTAGGACTTTGTCAGTCATCTTTGGACATTCCAAACAGGAAGTGAGTGGTATGAAACTGAGTGGCTACGAGGCGTAATCATCAGACTTCCAGCTGTAGGTTGCAGCCAACACATCAGCAGTTGTGTTTTTGCTTCTCTCATCCCTTAATCTCATTTACACTTGCATCGCATTAAGATTATGTGGCAGTCTTCATCTACACAGTACTTCTCTGTATGCCATCTCACAAGGTCATCAACACACATTTATGTATATAAATGCACACAAAGACCCATACGCAAGCAGCTGGCAGCAGTCTTGTAGTAGGACTGTATTTTAAGGAGTGTGGGGGTGTGTCCCGAGGTGTGCAGAGTGTAAGGGGAGACTTTTCTATGTCGCACCTGTTGCGCATCCCACTCATGTTTCCCCTATCGTTGACAAAAGGCAAGAGACTGTTATTTAACGCTCACGCTGCCACCCTGAGCCGTCAACTGAGTCGTTGTCACAGTTACCCCCCAAGCTGCTCGGCCCAATCTCCCTGGGGAAGTATAGGGAGATATGGAGCTCAGGTTCACCCTAATCCCAAATTCAGCTGTTACACTGTCAACAGAAGGGTTCAAAATGGGCTCAGCTCTACAAGGAAGCGTGCTGACCTTTGAGCTGGCTAATGGCTGCAAATCAGTTAATTTTAATAACGGTGGCACATCACAAGAACTTATTTTTCCCAAAAAAAGTTTTGACTGCTCTTAGAGTAATGTTCCCTTCTTGGGCCAACATGATCAATATACCAAACCAAACCTTAGAGCGCAATTCACAAATAAATATTCGACTGAAAAATTAAAGAAGAATTGTTGATTGCCCCATAGAGGCCAGGAGGACAATGAACCCAAGTTTGCTCTCAATGACCCCACAGTCTTTATCCCCTAGAGGCCACACCACAGACTCCAACCTCCTGCCACCAATCTGAATTCCTAGCAGTACACTAATGCCTGCAGGATTAGACCGGTCAGCTGAGGGCCCCATGAGGCGCTGGGATGTGTGGGGTGCGGAGGGAGGGATCAGTTAGGCCACTGACAGACAGCCACAGGAGCTTAACCATACCAAAAGCAGGTCAGACTCCCAATAGGGTCTAGCCACAGACATGTACTCTAAGACTGCACTTGCACAAGTGACGTCACTTGCAATCTTTTTACTTTGAATCACCCAACATTTTACAACAGTAACCAGGTGGTGAAGACAATTAATCAATCAATCAATAAATAAATAAATAAAAAAGAGGAAGTCTTAGAGTGTATGTGCATGTCTGCAGAGCCAGCAAAGTGTAGGAGAGTGTTGGGAATGGCTAGACTTACCACTGGGTTTGACCGGGCTGCAGCCCATGGGCCCCGCTGTGTAGGGGGCCCCGCCTTTCTCCATTTATGTTTGTTTGATTTGGTCAGTTATATGCCAATAAAAAATTATTAGCCGCATTTCCACTGAGCATGCAAGGGCTAAACAGGTCAGCCGGGGCTAACAGCTTCCAACTGTGACCTCCAAGGCCATAATCAAACAGTGTTAACTGGTATTAATCATTATTTCACACAGGAGGAGGACACACGCACTGAATTGCATCTGTGCCAAATAATTTGATCACATGGTTACTTTAAACAGCTCCATTAAGCCTTTAGCCCAAAAGATAGTGATACATTCTCATATGTTCATGACTCATTTCTTTAGAGGATGATTGTACAGTATATTATATTAATGCTCCACTAAATTATGTGATCTGAAGAGTTTTGGGTGCTCGCTCTCATCACGCATATTGGGCAGAAATGTCTTCAAAATTATTAAAAATAAATAAAAATGGCCATTTAGGAGTTCCTGAAATAATGATACAGGACAAATATTCATATTAAAATAGTAGCTTTTTATTTCATTTTTGACATATTACATTTTTTCTACAATTAAATGTTATATTTAAACTTAATTTATGCAGAATTCATCTATGGATTTTGTTGATAGTGATTTCATTTAATTGTTAATAGCCAACATGTCTTATTATTTTGATTGAAATTACTGATTAAATTTAAGAATCTGACATAAAAGGACAATACATTTTTATAATACTAATACTAATACACCCAGGGTTTTGGTTTCTCAACTGATTTAATAATACATCTCAATTTTGATGAGACAAGTTGCATATAATTTGTACTAGATATAAACCTCAAAGCATGTGTGAATCTTTGTACATATGTAGTGTATATGTCTAGGGCCCAAACATAACCGCAAGTCCAGGGACCCCCAGCCATTTAAGTCCTGCCCTGGTGGTGATGGATACAAGGGGCTCAATGAGGACGAAACAACCAAGAGTTGTGACTTGAGACAGACTGGCCTGCTGAACTGTGTTAAGTAAGGCAACAAATAGGTGACCCGAGTTCAGCTGGTTCTTAGAAACCTAATAGTAGTGTTGTAGCACTCTCACTCCAGGTAAGATCAGACTCTGTCTCAAATCTGTCTCAAGTTTGAGACCATATTTTCAGAAGCATGTGAACTCGGCATTGGATTTGGAGCTGGTCTCGAATAGTCATAGAAGATATTGTCTGGAACTCTGCCTTGAGACGGACTGGCTAAAGAGGAAATTTAGAAAGAAATTGTGTAAGGTATACTGTATAAATGGAGTAGGAATTTACTGTGCTACAGAACTGAACACTGATTAAAGTGCCAGAGATGATCTGTTGAAGATGATGACTAAAAGGCTCCTCCTCATATAACTCAAGAGGTGAGGAGAGGCTATGGAGGAAGGCCACGTTCAAAGACATCTCACCTAATGCTGCCTTTGTGTGTAGGGTCCGGCCACATATGGCGAGACACAAAACTACTCTTAATGAGGGCTAGCCACTGTCTCTGCCTAATCTCATTAGGGCTAACAGGATTGCTGGTAGTCTCTGTAGGGATGAGGAGCAAGGGGTAATCCAGTCCACGATCCTCAGAAACAGGGGTCAGAGCCCAAAGTGAATGCCCGGATAATGTTGGGAGGAACAGTCCAGTTAATGGAGGCTATGTACTAGTTTAGCGGAAATCTAAGGTATACCGAAGACATTGGTTAGGTCAATGCTGAAATGTGTACAGAAAGTAGAGTAAGATACGTTAAGAACCAGAAAGAGAACAAGTGGAAGAAATTAATATTTAAATGGAAACTGCCATGTCATGACCAGAAATGTACAAGTTCTTGAGTTTAAGTCAGGAAGGTTTGGAACAACATGCTGTCTGACAATACGATTATTATTTTTGGATGAATTATTCCTGCATAGCTTTTATTAACAGGATGAGTTGTAGCATTCTGTCTGTACTATTGTTTTATTTTTTTGGTTTACGTTCATATGCATCAAGCAGTCCACTATGCCACACCTCAATGTTTTTTCAGCATCTCACTCTACAACCAACAAGTTAAAAATAGTTTAACTTTTAACAACCCCACCCTTGGGACTCCTGCCTGCATTTGTCCCAATCTTTCTAGTTGTTTCTGTATACAAGATAAACCAAAACACAACTCAACCTGTGTAAACGTCCCATGTGCCACACACATAAACACCATCCTTTTAAATTTACAGCTTTTATTATGTGAACAACTATCAGTACATACTCTATTCTTATGAAGTGCCCTTCACTTCCTTTCTCTAGATAAACTTCACACCCTGATGTCACCAGCACACACATACACACACAGCTGTTCATCCATTGAAGGGTTCGCTGATGCGGCTGTTGTCTGTTAGGAAGTAAAAGTACAAACTGTTCTGACTGACCGTGTCTTGAAACACCCAAGCTTTACAAGTATTTGATCTTTTATCAACCCAAGGCCAGTAAATACCGAACCCTGAGCCTTGGAATTTGGAGACTGTCTGTAAGAGAGGGGTAGCCTTCAAACACACACACTGTATTTCTACACAGCCGTTTGTGTGTTTAATGGTCTGTGTGAAGTCCATCTCCTTAAAACGGCTGTGATTAACAGACTATTGGACCATTATGAAAGAAAACTAAAAAAGGCACACATACACAGCTCAAGTAACCTCTGAGTGTGACTTAAGCCAATATACAACAGACAAGCCAAGAGTGAAGCCAACATGTAATGTGCATCAATGAACTAAGAACTCAGATGAGGGACCTGTGGCTGCAATACCTGTGATCCAAATTAAAGCCAGTGGCTACGATGCACTAGCACAGCTGTGTTGTTACAGAGCATCCAGCAGCAGAGACCGTACCTCACACATCATTAAACTCTCAAACGCAAGCAACAGGATGGAAAGGGGAAAAGAAGTCACACTAAAGGTTTCATGCAGTGCAATTCCATGAATTTATTCCAGGAATATTATGGCTAGAATGACCTGCAGTATGGTACCTGCAGCACCCAAACTTAGAAAAGAGTGTATGTTGAGTGAGACTTACTCTTGAGGAATCGTTTGCGGACCCATTTGTTCTGTTTTCGGGCGTAGCAGCGGGTCGCCTGCTTGAGCGACTCGATCCCTGTGAGAGGGGGAGGATATAACAAGATCGATACATGAATGTCACACCAAGTACTATGTGAGATGTTTGTGGGAGAAGAAAAGTAAGAAATAGTCATGGTTTCAGAGCACACCGGACTGTGTCTGGGTTCTACAACAGCAAAATTAAGTCAAATGTAAGATTTTTGACAAATATTGGGATTTGAATTTTTTATTTTTATTTTATATATATGAAACCTTTCACTTGACCTGTGTGTGCGTAACCTGCTTTTAGAGCATTTCATCCCCCTTTAAAAAAATAAATAAATTGCCAGTGCCACTACACAGGACTATGGTGAGCAACTACCGAGCCTATAGGTATAAATAGATTTTGTAACACTGGTAAGTCAGCTATAAGGATAAACACCTGCATCCTAACTTCATCTATGCATTTCTAAGAGAAAATATATAAATAAATAAATTATATATGTATATATATATATATATATATATATGTATATATATATATATATATATATATATATATATATATATATATATATATATATATATATATATATATATATATATATATATATATATTACACCAATGTTGAGGCAGTTCTATGTGCAAAGGCAAATGTTCCAAAGCTTCGGATCTGACACTGCAAAAGCACGATCCCCCACAGTTTATGTCTGGATCTCAAAACTAGTTTATGGTTAGAGGACCTACAGTAAGTGGTCTTGATGGTAAGGTTGTAAAAAAAAAATCAGAGAGATAAGATGGTGCAAGCCCGTTTAAAGATTTAAAGACTGACAGCTAAATGTTAAAATCAATCCCATAATGGACCGGTCACCAGTGTAAAGACAACAAAATATATTAATATGGTCCTTTTTTTGGGGTACCTGTCAACAATCAAGCAGCTTCATTCTGGACAATCTGTAATCGTGACAGCATGGACTGACTAATCCCTATATACAGGGAATTAGAGTAGTCCAGCCGAGAAGACACAAAAGCAAAAATTACACCTACATTTTTTTAATAAATAGATAGAGGGCCTAAATCAATATTAGTGGACCCAGATGCATTGGAGTGTGCAAAAACAATAGTCTCAGTTTTACAATCATTTAGGTGCAGAAAATTTACAGCCAACAATTTATTCAAGTCCTTTAAAGGTGCACTCAGCAAATTTTGCCAAACGATGTTGATATCTGAAAACATCGAAACAAACGCGCCCATACCCCAACAGGACCTCACCCCTATTTTAATAACTCTGCCCCACACGAATGTACACAACCCTGGCATCGACGATGGCAGAATCTGCTACGGCTGCTGGCTGTATGATGTCATCAATAATTGAAAGTAACACTTTTAAAAGTAGGATATTGCAATACCTTTTAAGTGCAGATATATCATGCAACACTACAGTAGTCAACAGAACAGAGTGCAGCCCATTCAATTTGAAAATGCAGACTAAATTAACCATTTTCTTTTTTAAACACTTTTAAAAAAATGATTTCCTGTGATGGCAAATCTGAATTCTCAGAAGCCATTGCTCCTGTCTCAAGTATAACGTGACCCTTCAGAAATCATTCTAATATGCTGATTTGTTGCTCAAGAAACATTTCTTCTCATTATCAATGTTGAAAACAGTTGCTGCTTCATATTTTTGTGGAAACCATGACACATTTCTAACCAGAATCCAAATGCAGGTACAAATGTTCCATCAGATCCCAAAGCAAACCACAAATGGTGCTAATATACACGATTCTAACCTTTATCTCCATATTGAAGTCTCATTTGGCTAGACAGGGATTTACATGAATATGTTAAACTGCTTCCTATCTGGGCTCACAGGAAGCAGAATCCCCACAAAACATAAATGCAATTCACAATCCATCATATAAACAGCAGTGCAACACTAACGAATCCAAGAGCAGTACTGTTGACATCATGGCCTATTGATAAAGTCAGTAATGCTCAGCACTCAACACTAGCAATCCGCACTTATGAGCTTTCAACAGACATAAGTGCCGTTATGAGTTCTGCAACTTTCATGCTTAGCACGCCGGTAATTGATCTTGACACCGATCCAACTGACTGACTGACAGGAAAAGCAAGAGAGAAAGAGAGAGCGACGTCTCCCTCTCTACAGCCCCTCAGCAGCTGTTAACGGAGACTGAGAGCAATGAACTTGTCTGATGGTGGAAGTCATATTTTGTATTACAATGATGATGTAATGATAATTTGAGTCACTGTTGGACCTAGTGTTTTTGCTTTGTGTTTTGTTTAAAAGCTGCTTTGTTTGACGGTTACAAAAAAAACCTGCTTGGAAGAGCATGAGAATATTTTCAGGATGAGTGTCTGAGATTGGGTTTGCTCTGTTTTGTGCGAAGTCAGAAAAGGTTTCATAACTGGTCTCATGCAGAGAAATTTCAAGAACATCAACATTCTCACTATGTTCTCAAGGCCTGAACTGACAGCTGTTTATAGTTGAACAACAAAAGACTGAAGACATTCAAGTTCAAGCAAAATGAAAAGGAGAATGAATCCTTACCTTTAATCATCAGTTTGTCACGTTCTTCCTGACTGATGTTCTCACTTGCTGTCAGTTACTCATGAAACTCTTTAAAGCCAATAGACTGGAATATGCCATGCTGATAGTCCTGACTGCAAACATACAGGAGAAAACTAAATTCCTTACCTACACTGAATTACCATTATTCATGCACAAAAACTGAAGGACTACAGTACATTTGTACTAAAGTAAATGTAAGTGATTTTTGACCACAACGCTAGAATGCTCTGGGTTTTTCTCAGGGTGTTTAGTAATAAATAAATAAATAAAAAAGATAGGAAAACTGGTCCCAAACTTTTAAACAGTAGTGTAAATGCATGCTATACAATGTGTGAATAAATAAATAAATACCAATATAACAATAACAGAAACATTTCTGTACACGGTTTTAAAGCAGCAATAATTTAATGAAAATAAAAATAAAATTGAGGAAGAAACATTTTCTGCATAAACAGCAAACCATAACTGTATTTTCTCCTATAAAATGTAAAGGATAGGTAATATAATGTTTATAATGCTATTACAGCTATGATTCTTTAAGCTATTAATTTCAATTGAAGATATACACTGGTAAAAGTATTTTGAACCCATAAGCAACCTGTCAAAATATCAACAGTCTCATACAAAACTACATACTTTTAAAAAGTTTAAAAATAGTTTAAAGTGCACCCATGTTTTTTTCAGAACCATCCACAGCTCACATTTTTAAAATGCACTTCATTATACAAACACACCTAAAGCTACAGTAATTAAACCGAGACTAAACAACAAAGTTTTTCCTTTTAAACGTTTCATTATCAATGTTACTTCATAGCTATAACAGAATTGAAAAGAACAATATCATAAGTATTAGACCCTATAGGCCAACTCAAGGGTGAAATCAAATTTAATGTTTAATGGGTCTCAATTTTACATGATAACGTAGTCGCTGGGTGCATGAGAACACCAGCCCCTGGGGTAAAAATGAGTCGTCATACAGCTCAGAAAACAGATTTGTCCCTCATAGGGACACAGACTGTGCAGCGGGGGAAGGGGGTCTATTGACAGTACAGAGTGAGATAGACCAAGAGGGAATGGAAAGGAAAGACAGACAGAGGCTGACCTTGCTGCTTTGTGACTGCTCCCAGTGTGAGGTAAGAGCGCTGGCGGAAGGACGGTAGATGCAGAAAAAATAAGAGAAAAAGGGGAGGAAGAGAGTGGGATGACGTGAGGAAAGAGGAGAAAAGAGCTTGGCTGGCAAATCTGCCAATGAAGACGTCTCAGAGGGAAGGGTTGTGTGCGTTTGGCTGGACGGTGCGCCTGGCATTCGGCCATCAATCAGCAGAAGCCACACCCACAGCGGCCCAACCCCAGACACTGCTGTGTCATCAACATTCACACAGACACAGACAACACTGCAGTGCAGTCCATTCACTAACATCCCCGCACAACAGAGCATGCGACAGCACTAACTATCAATAATTAATCACCTTTTCTAACAAATATTGCTAGTGCTTCAGTAAATACGGTCTAAACCATGGGATACAGCATCATGGGCTTCGCTGATGTTCTGATTGCTAAAAGATCTGAACATTACAGCTGAATCTGCTGTGTCATATATCTATAGCCCGACTACAGTGTCATTGGTGGATGGTGGGGCAATTCTATGTGGTTGCTAGGGTGTTTTGGTTGGGTGGCTACCAGGCCATTTCCATCTGATTCCTATCCTGTTATGAGCGGTTGCATGGTCATATCTATGTGAGGGTGTTATGAGTGGTTGCTTGGGCATTTCCATATAACTGTTAGGCTGTTATAAGTGGTTGCCAGGGCATTTTTATATAATTGCTAGGCTGTTATAAGATGTTGCCAGGGCATTTCCATATAACTGTTAGGCTGTTATAAGTGGTTGCATGGGCATATCTATGTGAGGATGCTGTGAGTGGTTCCTATTGGGCCATTATGAGTGGTTTCCAAGGTGTTTCTAAAAATTGTTTGGGTGTCTGAGCAGATGCCATGGAGTCCAGGGTGTCATGCATTTATCGTCAACAATTCCACTGATGTCTGAACCTCAAAAGATGTGGGATAAGTTATGTCTCAAAGTTTAACACTGAGTTATGCCTTTGAGGAGCATACTACAAAGATATGCTGTCATGGCATTGACTGTCCTTGAGAACATTACATTACAGTTCATTTTAATCTTATATTTACATATACATATATGCATGATGATAGTTATAGTCTTATAGTCTAATGAAATGTAAATATCAGTCTATTAGATAACAGGCCCTGAATCACAGTCTAATGCTAATGTCACGGCCACATCAAATGTTAGTCAGCAGTTTGGACGAATTCATTACTTGTATATTCAAAAAGCATACACGTGTAAGTGCAACCACTCGTTACTCCATGTACTCGGACATCCTGGCCTTAAAAAGGGTTTGAAGATTAGTGAGGTCAGGGATGGGGTTAGGAATTGTGCTAAAATAACACCTACAAAAACAACTGTAATATAAACAAGGGATAAACGCTAGTGGTCGACCGATATATATCACCAAGGCCGATATATCGGACGATATTTGCCATTTTTCAAATATCGGCATCGGCTGATAAATCTTTCTGCTTGGCCGATGTGTTTGAGGCGGGATTTTTATTATGATGGCGCTGAGAGTGCACAGTGCTCACACTCTTTCTCTTGTTCGTCTTCATCATTAACAGTTGTGTCTAATATGGATAAAAGTCTGTTTAATAATCAGATAAAACGGTTAAACAAAGGAATTAATGTATAAAGAAAGTATTATAACGATTGCTTTTGTATTAGGCCTGTTAGTAATAGAAAGGCAAACATTATAATACTTTCTCGTTTGCCGTCAGCATTAAGAAAATATACATATATATAATTTAAACAAATCTTTGAATGACTAATTACTATTTAATTTCACAAACCTTGCCAAATTAGTCGAATCCAGCTGTGGGTTCTCTGCGTGATGGTCAGTTAGTGTGAAATGAATGCTTTAACACTCTGGAGTCTAAGGGTATTTTTGGGGCCTGGAGAAGTTTTGTCATGCCCTGACATTTGTGCTTTTAGATGTTTCTTATAAACTTTTAACTAAACAAAAACAACAACAACAACAAAAACATGCATTAATTGTTATTATTATTATCATCATTATTATTCTTAAATATTATTGAAAAGAGCTGATAATATTTTTTTCAGGTTTTTTAGGGGGAGTAAATCGAAAGAACAGCATTGTTTGTTACTTTGTTACGGTTACATTTATTTGTTACATTTATATTATTTACATCAAGCTTTTGAATTGCATATTATTGTATATTGTTATTGAAACTTAATATTTCACTTGATTATACATTTAGTCAGGAATTATAGTTTGGAAAAAGTCTTTGGAAAAAGTCTAACTAGTGAAAAGTTTACAAGTTATGTGAAAACTATAGTACAAGTATATAAATAAATAAAAACAGACTTACTCATGTTTATGATCTCTGCTGAATAAAGTGCTTCATTCTTTTTTTCTGAGGAAATCCAAATCTCAAATCCTCAACCACATCACATCTTTTTGGGGTGAATTATGTCTTATTCCTCTTATCGCGAAGCAAACAGTAAAATAAAAACATTGAAGAACAGTCTGGCTGCGTTGTTTTCTGTTATGTGCCATATTCAAGCCGCGAGCTTCAGTGAAACATTAGAATCTGAATAGCGCGTTCAGCGCAGGGACGTGGTCACTTTAGAAGATAATGAAGGGAGATGTGAAAAATGGACATCGTGTTGTTCTCATATGGATTACTTTATCACAGAATATTTGTTTTCGGGCAGCACTTGTTTAGTTTAAAAGTACACATGTTAAGATTTTATAGATATTTCTCTCATGTCTCTTTGTTGAGTATTCACTGAGTTACAGTTCATTTTAATGACGTGTTTGTAAATGAAGATCAGCGCAAACAAAGGCTGCAGACAGCACACCTTGTTTATCTTTATTTTATAAATGCATAAAAAGTTCTGTTGTTATTATGTTTGAATACAAAAAAAAAGTAAATCCTTTACAGATTCGATTGATGTTTTGCTCTTATCTGTACGATCAAAACTGAAAGTGTAATTGAAGTTCTTTTCGGGGTTATCAGGAGAAAATGCCTCATAATGCGTATACATGTTAAAGCTGCAGTAGGGAACTTTTGACGCTCTAGCGGTTAATAAACAGAACTGCTTGCGTCTTGCGGAAGAACATTGTAGCCGGAGCTACTTCTCTCTGTTTATGTCTATGAAGAATCACAAAGGTACTGGGGTTACTCCGCCGCGGTACCCCCGAAGCAATCTAAAATAGTCCGAATATAAAAACTTATTATAGATGTACCCTAGTGATTCAGGACAAGCTAAAAACACGGTTTGGAAAATGGATTCATGGTGTACTCGCTTATTATGTTCATTTTTCTACATTTTGAACACAAAGTTAGGGACCGCAGCTCTGATTGGTTATTTTTTACCGGGAGCGCATGACTTTCTGCAAATGGCAATAGGACCACTGGGAGGAGCCAGAGGAGCTTGATTTTTTTCACAGATTATCTGTCTCATATTCTACTGTCAGGACATAATGACAGGTTTAATAAATATGTAAAAAATATTTTTTTACAAAAGTTCCCTACAGCACCTTTAATCGATTCCAGAGGTTTAACTTAAAAGGTCTGATGTGCATAACAGGTTCAGCCTGTAAAAACATCGCTTTCTTGTATTTCTCTGACAGATTAAGAAAGGAAAAGACAGCTGTGCTGCTTTTGTGTCAGGCAGCTTGTGTGAGATAAGTTTCACATGGTTCATTCAGAGGTAATACAAGGATTATACATAAAAAAGCTCCAAAACTAGAGGTGTATTATTTACAAATTACTAGTAAAATGAAGTAATTATAGATACTGATGAATCTATCAAGCCAACAACAAATTATGACAGCCTATATTTAAGCTGCTATTTTTTTATCCTCTGAAATGGATGTAAGACAATGTAATATTCAAGTTAGCATATTAGGTTATGCGTTGCTATAACATTAGAAGTGTTTAGTTTCATAAACTGTTTATCGTAAATCTAAAAAGTTCTGTTTCACAAGAGTGAGAAGCTACCTGTTCTCTTTGATCTGTCCTTGCTGATCCTCCAAAAGCCGACTGTGTGGAACTCCAGTGTCCATATAAACCTGAAGACTCCTGTTCATCAATTAACCCATCAACTGACCATCTAAAAATACCATATATGACTTCAGTTAAATTAGCAATGAATTTCTCAAATGCATTTGAAAGATTTACACATGCCAAATATTCTCTTAGCTGAACATATTATTTGAAAAGAACACACCACGTACCAAACAGGAACATGAAGAACTAATAACAGACAACAAAAGATGTACAATGAAGGTTGAGTTTTGTCACACTGCTTGTCAGTTTCTCAAAAGGAGCTGATATCAGAAGGAGACATCAGCACTGTGAACAGTGGGAGAGGAGCTCATCCTCGGCAGCAATACTGCACATGCAGTGGTACACAGGCTGACATCAATTAAGCAAGCACACAGGGCTCAGTAGAGGTGCCGACCAGCCCCTTGATACCAATCAAACACCAATTGAGGCATGTGAAATCATATGTGTATAACACGCATGGAGGCCACAGCACAACAGCACTTCTCCCACACAGTTAGAAAAAACAGATGCACAACAAATGCCCAAATTTACCATGGCAAGACAGAATGAAAAGGTTTCTACCCAAGTTCATGTCAAGTTCCGCTCTTTTCGTTACTATATGAGGGAGGAAAAAACAACTCAACACAAAAAGTAAAAGAGAAAACCGGATTCACTGAAAGAGGAACAAAGGGTAAAAGATGCAGTATATAGGGTAACTGGTATCTAAAAAGGTTGGAGGTTCAAGCCCCATGAACTATAACTATTGTGCACTTGAGGAACTTTACTCGATAGCTTCAATTTTAACACCTCAGGATAGGTACAAATTAAGAAAATGGTTACATTTGCATACACAGAGCTGGAGTTAAAACTAGATGTTCCATGACCAAGACCATTCCCAGGCTCACTAAGAACAATTTCCAAAATGCATACTTAATCCCAAGAGTACTTAATCTGCTGGGTCAAAACTTTTCACCCCTGAATTGATTGCAGCATTTCTTTCAAACACTGGACTATTTTGTATAGTGTGTAAGTACCCATTCAGAGCCATAGAATTCTTACAAATACTTTTAAATTATACCATGCTGATCTGTGGCAGTGTTAGAAATAGTCACTCGGTGGAAATAAACAGTTGTCTTTTCTGTGACTTGTAATTAAGATTTGTCGCAATGCTTTATGCCATCACTGAAGTAATTACCTTGCGATCTTTCGTGCATCATGAGGGTGCAATATGGCTGCCATGGGGACCTCCCAGTTTCTCAAGCTTCACCCTTGACTCACCCTTTTCTGGCACTGTGTCACTCCCCTGCTGTAGGTCAGACAGAGAAGGTCTCGATTAGAACACATCTGCCAACAGATGCACAGAAAGCCTTTTAATATTACTCAGGCTTACTAGCTCAGTTTCAAAATGTAAAGAGCTGCCACGTTGCATACTGCCTTTTAAAGCAGCATACTAAACATCACAAAACGTCATGAGACTTATTAAGAAGCCTCGAATTAGGCAGCAACTCTGTGACACACAATTAGCGGGACTTGCAATTTGTTTCAACAGTTTTCCATTAACATGTTGGTAAGCTAACAGCATGTTATTTTAATAAAGAGTACTCACAAAACTTCAATTAATAAAACTGCATTCTGTGGTGGTCTGCTTTCTAGGGGTATCTGAAAGGGATACTCCACCCCAAAATGAAAACTATGATGAGCAGCTTTTTCCGATGATGCATGTCCTCTATGTATGAAATTAAGTCAAACTCCCAGACAATGACGGCATAGTTACAGTACAAGCAATACATAAATTATGCACAATTACCATACATGTGCAACCACATTGGGTAAGACTGCAGAACACACCAGTGCTACAGTGTTCGGTAAAAATGTAATATCATTCCTAGATCTATAGCTGCTCTAGCAATAATGCATGTAATGTCCAGGCCCGGTGCCGTGAGAGGGCAGGTGGTTCAACATGACTGCTGGGATTCTGCTTAAGATAAACGGCATCAAAGGCTGCCTCCGTGGAGCAATTCGATAACTGCTTCAATATGAATAGATGCATCAGCACTCCTCCTAAGTCGAGACGGACAAACACACACTCCCAGATCACATTCATCAAAATGAAAGCAGACTGGATGCACACTGTCCAACCAGCCCGCATCACTCTGTGATCCCTGTGGAGGGAGGTGGAGAAAACAAAAGAGAGGAGGAGAGAAGAGCAGGGAGTGAGAGGCAGCCATGAGGAAAGGGGTGGGGACGAGATTGCGAGAAATCGATAAAGAGTGGTTTAGCATTTCTGAATGGCTACGACAGAAGATTGACAAATCTAATTTCTCTTGATATCTTAATTGTGATTATAAATTTTAAATGCAGCCCTATTTCTGCATGCTTTATAGTGGTTATCACTGCTTTTTAGTGTGTGTGCAAGCCTGGGGTGCTCATCACCCGCCACTCCTTATTTCTTGCGTGCAAGCGTCTAAGGTGTCTGCGGAAGTGCTCTTCCAGACACTGTGAGAGCCGACGCACCTCCTCACAGCATCTCCTTCAGCTATTAATATCCTCCTCATCTCTCAGCAAACATCTGCAGCAGGCGGGCGGGGAAAACGAGGACAACGACACACCTCGCTCTCCGTCTCCGGTACACGCATTTCCAGTTATGGCCTTGCATGTTCTGAAAGAGCATGCCAAAGGAGACCAGCCCAGTGCCTAGTCATAAAATGCCACAGCCATTCATATGGCTCACTGGGAAATGCCACATTCCACAAAAGATGAGAAATTAAAAAATTGGGATTCGCATTCAAACAAGACTCAAGTCTCACAAAAGCAGTGTCACTGATGTGAGGCAGGCGATGACATTTTAAAAGGACAATTACTCAGAATGATCATTAAGATGTTTGCAGATCATATCTTAAATGGCTGAGTAATGGCCCATTAATTTCATCTGCAGAGGCAAAATAAAAAGCATTTATATTTAGAAGGGGCTGTCAACTAAACGTGTCAAATAAATGAATCTCTGCAACCATTAATTACGGGGAGTATGTAATGTGCAAAATGGCCGACTAGTCACCAGTGATGCGCGGGTCAATGTATAAACAACCCTCACCCGACCGATGTTTTCAACAAACCCGCCCACTACTCGGACTGCTAAAAAAGAAAATATTGTAACTGACCCGCTTCCTGACCCGCATTTTATAAAAGTAGTAAATGCGTCGCCCCTTTATTTTAATTTAATTACTTAAATAGGCTATAGCCTACAGGATAATAAGCGTTATGACTGCACACATAAGGCTTGCCACAAAGAAATAGTTAAAGTAATGATTATGAATGTGTCTAAATTACAAGGAGACTTTTAATTTAGTAATAATCTGGTGTTTTCTCTGTCGCTGCTAAGATGAAGTTGATGATGCGGACTCGCCATGAACGCACGAGAGAAATGTATATTTCATATGGATTACATAATCAGAGAGTAGCCTATTTATTTTGGCTTGAATATTTTCATTGAAAAAGTAAACATTTCAAGCTTTCTGTAATATATCGCCTATATTTATTTTTAAACCCACCGACTAAAAGGTTAAGACACTACCAGTCCCAAAAAAATGACTGGGGCTAACTTGTTGTTGTGCAGTCGTTAGAGCGATATGACTGTGAGTGATGTACGGCATGATAAATGCTCATCACTTCTGCTGCTCAAACTTTGTCAGCCTGTGGGTCATTTGGATTATTGAAAAACGATTGCACTGATTTGCATGTTTCTTGATGAAGTGCTTTTTTTCTGCAGTACTCACATGCCCCATGTCGCTCACGTCATATTCTCCACCATGTCCCACAGAAAAACTGCTTTTGCATAAAATGCAAAAAGCTCTCTCTGCTTCGCCATCTACAGGTCTTAACCAAGAGTATGTTGTGGTCCATTCGCTATTAAAAGTGCATCTTCTCGTTTTCGTGACCATACTGGCCATGACTGCTTAACCTGACCGAACAGCACGCATACTCCAATTTTAGATTGTTTACAATGTTTGAGGAGGCGTTCGTGCACCAGTCAACAGCTTGATTGACGTACGAATCAGCCTATCGACTAACGCTTTTATTGCGGTCTATAGTTTTCTGAACTATTGGACATAAGTTAACAGTACGCCTATGGATGTATCCTTGTATTAATTAGGCAAGGTCAAATGAAAAAGCTGGACAGATGCTCAGTTTGCGTGAGGCAGGACAAAGGGTAAAATTGGTGTACAGTACAACGTAAAGCGGGACAGTTGGTCACTCTATAATAGCGCCAGTTATTCAGCCAATAAAGTGTAGGCCTATGCATTTCAAAATTGTGTCTAGTACTATATAAATTACAAAGGTTTAATTGGCATCTTTATTTTAAATGACCTGACCGACCGTGACCCAAATATCATGAAAAATATTTTTGGATGACTCGTAACC
This sequence comes from Carassius auratus, assembly GCF_003368295.1. Classification (NCBI taxonomy): domain Eukaryota; kingdom Metazoa; phylum Chordata; class Actinopteri; order Cypriniformes; family Cyprinidae; genus Carassius; species Carassius auratus. The sequence continues at coordinate 351,441 of NW_020527548.1, read as the reverse complement.
GCGGGTGACCACAGGCACCTGCTCATCTTGGATCGACTCGCGCATCACTACTAGTCACCCAGTTAACAAGTCAAAGGGTTGCACACTATGGAGGAGAAATTGGCTCATCAAATTACAGGACAATCATAAAAATTACTCACTGTTCAGTAAAGGAGTCGACTGAAAACTCAGGAACAGCTCTGAATGCTTCCCTGGCTATGATTCAGATCGATTCACACAGAGAAAAATATCTATAAAAATAACTACTTCCTGTTGCATCTGTGATGTTGACTTAGTTTCACGTAGAATACTTTTTTTCATTTTACAGTTATAATTATTATCCTTGGAATTATTAAAGAGTCACTCGTTCATGAATCAATCACATACATGGAAAAAGGTCTTAAATAAGTTAATTCAATCTGGAAGATTCTGAAATTTCACTACGAAGGGTCGGACATATCATGAAGGATATGAGAGACAGAGCCTTGTTCCTGAAGTCCACCACTGTATATCCACTAACCAATGGATCCACAAAGCTGATCATATGATGACGACACTGGGCTTGCTCCTCCTCTGTAACCTTATTGGTGATGATTTCCAGCCCTTTGTAAACCTGCAGTGAGACAGAGGTAGAACAGGTCACAGGCATGTCCTCACTCATTTCCTACATAACTATTGTCATCATTATTTTTTTAAACAAGGAATCTTTTGTACTGCAAGTTGGCTATTTTGCAGGCTAATATATCGGTGAATATTTGGCATTTTTCAAATAGGTTAGGTCCATAGGTTTTTCTGTTTTGCCGATGTGTTTGAAGCAGAACTTTTATTTTGACGACGCTGAGAAAGGCAGCGCCTGAGCACACAGTGCTCACATTCTCCATCTTGTTCACCTTTAGCGTCAACAGTTTTGTCTAATACAGATAGAAGTTTGTCTAGCAATCAGATAAACAAAGGAATTAATGTATACAAAAAGTATTATAATGATTGTGTAATGATAAAAACTCCATACTCATCGGGAAGAAGGAGGCGGGAACCGGCACACAATCAAATGAAACTTTAATAATCTCAAAATAAACACAAAACAGCGCACCAGCCCCTCACGGACGACTGGTGCGCATAAATAAAAAGCAAACATAAAATAATGGCCCAGGCCTGGTCCTCTCTCGTCCTTCACTATAGTCGCTCCAGTTTTGTATCCTTCCATCTCTTACCGTGGGACTCGATACCGGCGGTGGGGCGCAGGTGTAGCTCATCTCCAATCACTACACCTGGGCTCACTCCTCGTTCCCACGCCTCGCGGCCCCACCCCACTCGCCTCAGATTGCTTTTATATTATTAGTAATAGGCAAACAATAATACTTTCTTGTTTGCCGTCAGCATTAAGCAAATACGCATTTATATAAATTAAACAAATCTTTGACTAAATAATGAACATACAAACTTAGTCGAATCCAGCTGTGAGATCTTGTGAAGTGTACATGTGTATCCAGCATAACTGCATGTTCTCTGTGTGAAGGTCGGCCCATGTTAATTGAATGCTTTAAACTTTTAATAGTGGTTTTAAATTATGCTGTGCTTTATGAATTAGCCCACTGTCATTTTCTCTTTGTGCTGTATGTAAAATGAGGGTTACCTTGGCTTTATATGAAAAATATGATTCCCAATGCACACAAACTTCCCAGAATACTGAGTGCCCTGCTGGTTAGTGTTTACTTCCTTTTTAATTATGTTGTTATTAAATATATATATATTTAAAAAATACTTTGTCATAAAATTTTTTTTACACATTTATTTTTAAATCAAGTCAAATTATAAAGAATTTCTTAAATATTCATTAATTTTGCAAAAATTATATCAGTTATTGCTGCACCCCCCACCCCTGCTTTCCAAGATATCGGCATTGGCTGTCAAAAGAAACAAAAAACAATATCGGTCGACCACTTGTGTGAGCAGTCATGGCTTACCGACCAGCTTACCGTAACTCCTCTGCCCTTGCGTATTGATTTCGGCAAGTTAGGAAGAAATGCTACTGAATTATTAAGATCTTTCCCCCTGTGCTCTCCACAGGACATCCCTGCCAGCAAAATCTTGGTAAGGGTGAATGGGGAGAACAGCATTTTAGGAGAGACAGGAATTCAGCCAATTATCTCCAGAATAGAATGGTAAACACTAATAAAGGGGTGTGATTAAAACATGCAGAAGTTCTAAACAATCGAAATTGTCATGGTACTGCTGTTCTGTTTTTACTGCCTAAGTAAATGCCTACTTTTTAGAGCCAGCCCCTCTTGAACACAATACTTCGACTTTACAGGCTGGAAAACTTGGAATCTTGAAATAAAACCAAAACACAAGAGTTGGTTCACTAAGCTTGAGACAGACAAACAAAACATCCATAAAAGTGCAGCTTTAGTACAGAGCACAACACTTTTGGACAACTGTTGGCAAAAACAATGTGCTGAAACTGAAGTTTATCAGGTCAGATCAAATTGCTGAGTACGTTTATATGTAAAGTGGATGTTCATATGTTAATGTGCCTTGTTAATTTCCATAAACCGCCTGGATGGACAAAGTTCCAGAATTTTGTGAGCTATCTATGGAAGCAGCATTTTAAGACCACTAGGAACAATACAGCTCTGACACAGAACATTGACATTAGATATCCAGCTAATATGGTTACATTATGAAGGATCAATACAGCAAAGCACATGGCCTGAGAGACCAGCATGCTGGGAGCATTACAGCGCTGTGGTGAGGGCATTTCAGGTCAGATGACAGATAAACAAATGAGGGCGGTGACAAGTTCTGCAGATACTGGAAGCAGCACCTGATATAGTATCCCTTGTTATGGTCAATGTGCTTTTAAATTAATAATAAAAAAAAGGACAGAAATGAACTATGATTTACTATTAATAAATTGCACAAATGAAAGCCAGTGCCAATAATTTCTTAATAATTTTTCCTTTCCCAAAAAATTCATCAAATCACGTTACGGTTATTTTTTCCGCTGAAAATCTGCAGACTAATATTTCAAATGTTCTGTCATATACACATTGAAGATGCTGAAGATTTTTATATGAGCAACTTATAAAACTTTGCACAGCCTTGCTAGTGGCAACTTTTTGTGCAACTGGTGGAAAGTTTCTCACGAATAAACAGTGTTTGAACGGAGTGAAGATTTAGATTTTTGTTCACTGAAAATGTGGAAAGATTTTAATTTAAATCATCAATATTGAGATTAGATGTAGATTAAACTCCACCCCAAAGAGGTGTTCAAATTGTAACAGTAACTAGGCTGAGTTATAAAATGAATAAGTTAATAAATAAACTGAATAAATTGTAAATAAATCAAAGTAATGGAGAAGTGGCAAAAATCTGTCAGGACATGTCAATGCCCTCTACATTTAGGTCCAGTCAGGTTAGAAATTAAATCAAATTAGATCAGGTCCCCAATTCCGTCTCGGGTCGGGTTTTTTATAAACTTAATAAATGCACGTCAGCTTCTGGTAAGAAGTGAATTAGGTACAGTAAACATTATAGGACCCGAGAAGACCTCTAGTTTGACCACTAAACTAAAAACCATAAAAAAGAAACCTTGCAACCACCATAGAAAAAAATCTGCATGTTGTGTTCTTCAGAGGGGCCCTAGCATGTATGAGCTAACCTCCAGGATAAGACTAAAATGACACAAAAGAGAGAACAAGAAAAAGGGGGTGGGGCAGGGGTGTATGTGTGTGGGCCCTGTGAATGCAGAGCCTGGTCATGTGGCTCTCATTAGGGGCCACGTTTCTTAAGTGCTGCAGGCATTAACGGGTTTTGTTACCTACACCCGTTTGTTACACCCTTTCATGAGAATCCATACCAGCCTCTCACTGATACGGAGCCCACCCGGCGCTCCAAGCTTCAAATGACCAGCGCATCCATTCCCCAGTGGTTATTTTATTTTTATTTACACTAGTCGTTTAATAGAAGGCATATTTAATCTGGCATAAATACAAATGTGCCTGTAAAAAACGGAACTACAACTTGTTCAATGTGTCATGCTGGTGTGTAACATATTGGCGAACATTTTACAGATGAAACTAATATTTTGACAACTCAAAAAGATAGTGGATAGTATATATATATATATATATATATATATATATATATATATATATTAGTGCTGTCAAAATTAGTGCGTTAACGCATTCGATTAATTTGAAATATTTAACGCGTTAAAAAAAAATAACGCAATTAACGCGGTTGCAGTTTTTTTTTTATTTCCAGTTGTGGCCTATGTGTGTTCAACGTGCAAAGAAATATGGATAAGACCAAGGAAGGACTTTTAGACGGAAAGTTTCAGTATAAAACTCGGATAAAGCTGGATTACTCTTCAGTCTGCCACAAGAAACATTACTCTTCATTTAGTCTGCCACAAGAAACAGCAACATTAAAATCATGAACTCAAATGTCATTGTTTAAAAAAAAAAAAAAAAAAAAAAAAAACAATGACTGTAACAGTGCGTAAATCAGACCTTTCTGTAACGCTAACGTTATAATTGTGTAGCAGAGTATTTTTTGTACACAGGGCTGCGAACTGTCAATCACTCCTGTGCGCGTGCATCACTGTCCTCCTCGGCTGCAGCAACTTGCGCTCTCTCTCTTCATCAAGCTTTAAAACAAAAAGGGGACAAAAAGATCATATTGTCTTTGTGCATAGGCTATAGATGAATTAGATAAATGAATATCTAAATTTGTGCCTTGCTGTCTACGGTATTTTTTTAGAACTTAGAAAAAAGATGCTGCAGCCAATGAGCAGCCGGCGGGGGCTGCAGGACGACTCAACCTCCGCAGACAGTTTTTAATGTTTATCAGACAATAAATACTCAAGATTTTGCTTTAGTATAACTCACAACGAGTTTCACACACCTTCTCCGGCCACGTTGAGTTGTTGACACTTAACAGTGGGAAAAGCGACACATGCGCTATTCACTTGTATAACTTAAGGGTGAATGGGTAATGTAGTTTCTGCTCTGGGTGGGATGAATTAGGAAGCTTGCATTGTGAAGAGCGCTCTGAAAATCGGCAGTGCAGGTAAAAGATTAAAACCTCTATTAAAACAGATGTCCAAATGAGCGTACCGGTACGCTACAAGCACGTTCTGGGCGCACGGAGAGGTGGCGGTACGCTTAAGAGCTATAACGGTACTGAGTACGGTGCGTACTGGCCCACTTAAAGCACTGGCAATGACTATACTTTGGAATTTTTTTGCAGTCCACTTAGAATTCAACATGGAAATCATTTTTGTTTTTTATTGGCATTGATTGTTTTGAAATTCAAATGGTACTTACATGCCTGTGTTTTTATTTCTGTAATAAATATGGCTTTCAAGCCAACAGTTAATTTGGAGGATATTGATATTTTATTGCAGGTATTTTGTGTACATGAGAAAATCTGTGTTACAAGTTAAACAAAAATTCCAATAAACAATCATATTTTGAATTTAAATAGTTTCTTTGTCTTGAGTTTACATTAATTATTTACATTTTACATTTACATATCCAAAAAGTTTCAGTCTTTTAATTGCGATTAATCGCGATTAATCGCGGTTAATTTTAAAAAATTGTGTGATTAATTAGTTAATTTTTTTTAATCGATTGACAGCACTAATATATATATATATATATATATATATATATATATATATATATATATATATATATATATATATATATATATATATTTAAACATTGGTACAACCTTGCTTTGAGGTTAATGTTGAAAATAGACTTCAAGTTTCTCACAAATGAACAGATTTAAAAAAAGATGAGGAGTTAACAATTCTATTAACTGGAAATCTGTTAAAAGATTTAAGTTTTGATGTTCCTCTCAGCTTCATATTTATTTGCGTCAAATTTAAACTAGTTTCCTGACCTCTATCTCACAGACATGTTTGATTTAATTGATTAAACCATTGGGGATTCTTTTTTAATGATTAGCCTTCCTGTTGCGTTCGCCCTGGTTTGTCTGGTTAATGTCGCAATGGTGAAGTCCTGCTGTTTGGTTTCATGCCCTTCCATGATTTTAATGGAAGGCATCTAATCCCATGCAGCTGCCTATGCATGTGTGTGTGTGTTCTAGAGAGCCAGAGTGTCTAATTGAAACTCATTATTAATGAGGACAACTGGTCCATGGGGGGGATGGGGGTGTTAGGAAGTGAACAAATGTGGAATCCTTATATCACATCCATCATTTTCCATTCTCCAATTGTAAAAAAGACAAATAACAGCATTTATGAGGTAGTCACAGTTACAGCAGGGTGTGATAATCCAAGTGCTTACCATACACATGAACCGAGCAAGAGACGGCCGACAGAGTGGTCACAAGTCTGTGTATCGAACACAGCCCAATGGGGTGGGGTCAGTTTTTCTTTGTGTGAGAGTGAGTGAATGGGAGCGTGTGTGTATATGTGAGACCCAAAGGAAGGTAGAAAGCAAGGGTAAGGGGGTGAACAAGCAAAAAAAGCTGTAGTGAATCCAGTGACCCACACCACAAACACTTAGACGAGTCCCCAGACAATGGCTTTAGTGTTGAGCTGTTACAGCCTGCCGCGGCTATGATCCACACAGAACCTCAGACCATGCGCGAAACAACTGCTCCCCACTGTTCATACAGAATCACACACTGTCTGAGTACTGTAGGTCATCAAAAGTGCTAGCACTGGCTAGAAAAATTTTTTTTTTTGCTGGTGGGGAAAGTGTAGTATAAGCTAAGATAGTGGTCTAATCAGCTAACAGTGGGCTACTAACAGTTAGTGGAAGTCGTGGCTTAGTGGTTAGAGTTTGACTCCTAACCCTAAGGTTGTGGGTTTGAGTCTCGGGCTGGCAATACCACGACTGAGGTTCCCTTGAGCTAGGCACTGAACCCCCAACTGCTCCCCGGGCGCCGCAGCATAAATGGCTGCCCACTGCTGTGTTCAGGGTGTGTGTGTGTTCACTGCTGTGTGTGTGCACTTTGGATGGGTTAAATGCAGAGCACGAATTCTGAGTATAGGTCACCATACTTGGCTGTATGTCACGTCACGTCACTTTCACTTTCACTATGCACAGCAGTTAAATACAAGCTACATAAACACAAAGAATGAGAAATCTACATATTTGTTCATACAGTATTATGCTGTAACATCTAATGTACAAGATTAGTAAATGATGTCTGGGAAGCACCACGTTTCACCTGGTTTATCATCAATTGTTCTGTGCCGTACCAGGTAGGCTCACATGGAAATATAACTGTAACCATACCTGACAGTCCTTAGAACTGTTCAGCCCGAGAGTAAAAAAACAACAACAATATTCAAGTTCGAATCAAGACATGCCAGAAAAAAAAAAAAAAAAAGATTATTAGAATCTCAAAATTTAAAATCGAATGCAAACACACCAAATGAATATTCGAATAATCGAATATTCTGGTTCAGTCCTACTTTAGAGTTTCACTGTTCATCAAGCATTCGTCTGAATGGATGCGCAGCGCACCTATTTGATGTACCGTAAACTAGTGTGAACATGCACAGCTCACCAACGCTTTGTCTCACACACACGCAGAGAAAGAGAATTAACACGCTACATGTAAACAATATTCTTTGTTTTTTTATTTTCCTGTCTAAATAACAACGTTCCCTCGGAATTCTTCATCAGTTTGGCAAGTAAATTAAAACATTTACTAGCCAATGGCGATTCAATTGCCAAGATGTCTGTAGGTGAAAAATTGTTCAAGTATTAGTATACCGCTCCTCAACAAAAAGCTTTTAATTTGCACAAATGTATGACATCTTGATGGCAATGATAATTAATGAGAAGCCTAGTGCTTCTGTATCAGAGGTGGAAACTGGAAACTGATTTTTTGCAACACTGTACCTCCCACTAAACATCTTTAACGCCCCAATCATGCAGTCATTCATGCTTCCCCACTCTCCTCTGTCTTTCCATCCATTCCTCCTCTCCTCCAGGAATGGCTCAGTGAAGCCAAGCTAATAAATCATTCACAATGTCGCTCTTTCCCCTCACTTTAGCGCTATTGTGCAGTCATCATTATGGAGGCTTTCTGAATCGCGCCACACTCAACACCCCACCCACAACTAACCCACTTCAACACCTCTTTTAAAGCTTTTCTAGGAGGAAAGAACAGGGTGCCAGAGGAGATGAGCAATGGAGAATAAATGAGCGACATCACTTCTATTTCTCGCTTCAGTCTGCACCGAGAGACCAGTGTGGGAGTTTAACTGGATATCAGGCAGATCTCTGGCTCTGTTGAGGTTTCTCAGACACCGGGATGAATGCAGACGTCACAGCGGGCATGTGCTGCGCCGCCAGTCCTAGGCAGCCAGACAGACTGACACAATTGGATTTTCATTCATTCAGCTCAAATTGAATTTAGCTGCTGATGTGTTTGGCAAAAGGTGGAAATGGGTCCTTCCAAAAGCATTTAGCGCCTGAGCTTCAAAGCATAAAAGGCCACATTAACCTTTTCCCTGTCACCTGCATCTGTCAATTAGGTTATAAATCAGATGTTTACAGCAATAGTTCTGCCAAATATGACAACTCTGTCATTATATACTCATGTCTTTATATAAAAAAAAAAAAAAAAAAACGTAATAGTGTATTTTTTAAGTTAATTTTAGCTTATAAACACATAATCTTTGTCTGTACTAGGCGCATATGAATGCGCAGGACGCATTTGCTGCATGGACTTACATACCGGAAGCGTTCACTTAGATGAGAGTGTTAAAACATAGCACAAAAATGAATGAAACGTATAGCTGCAGCTTGAGACAGGCTATTGTGACTGTTCAAAAACAGGCCACATTAAAAACGTGAAGCTGAGTCTATGGTGCGTGCTTATTATGATTATTAGGAAAGCGCAAAAAAACAATAGTGTGAGTTTAGGTGCATCATGTATTCATTCAGATAACGGCTGCTATTTTCATCTTAAGAAAAAAATTAAGATGTTCTTAAGAAAATATTTGAGAACTTAAGATTTTTTCAAGAACTGCACTTAAGAACATTCTTACGAACTTCGTGGAATTTATCTTAAGAAATGTCAATTTATTTCTTAAGAAGATTTTCGTGAATCTGGCCCCAAAAGCGCAAAAAGACAAGTTTGAGTTTAAGTGCATCATGTATTCATTCAGATAACGGCTGTTATTTTCTTCTTAAGAAAAAAATTAAGATTTTCTTAAGAAAATATTTGAGAACTTAAGATTTTTTCAAGAACTGCACTTAAGAACATTCTTACCAACTTTGTGGAATTTTTTTAAGATCTTAAGAAGATTTTCGTGAATCCGGCCCCTGGTCAATAAGAATGTTGTACGGAAAAGAACTGTATGAACATTCTTCAAAAGTTAGTTCTGTGTGTTCCACAGAAGAAATAAAAAGCCTATAATTAGGGCTGCACAATTTATCAAATGTCTAATCGCGCTTTATGGATGCCACAATTACCTAATCGTTCAAAGTCAACTTACCGTATTTTCCGGACTATAAGTCGCACTTTTTTTCATAGTTTGGCTGGTCCATCTACTTATAGTCAGGTGCGACTTATCAAAATTAATTTGACATGAACCAAGACAAAAAATTACCGTCTACAGCCGAGAGAGGGCGCTCAATGCTGCTCACTACTCCTGTAGCCTACACTAAGCAGCAAATAGCGCCCTCTCGTGGCTGGAGACGGTAATTTTTTCTCTTGGTTCTTGGGTCTAAATAAATGCGACTTATAGTCCAGTGCGACATAAATATTTTTTTTTTCCTCATCATGATGTATTTTTGGACTAATGCGACTTATACTCAGGTGCGACTTATAGTCCGAAAAATACGGTATATTATTCTGGGTGCTTAAGATGTGTTTATTTTTCTTTCTTTCTACATGTTATCTTAAGGGTTTTTCCCATTATTAAAATTTTAGTTTTAGTATAACATTATAAATACCATTCATATTTTTACTTTTTTATAAATTAAAGAAGAAACCAATCCGATATATAGTTGACATTTGAGGCTTAATACTATAGAAAAGCACTAAAGGTTTTTCAGTTAGTGTTTTAAGCTTGTTTATTTTCATATAAATATACGACATGCAGTTGCATCGAACAATGATATGAACTTCATTCAATGTAAATTATGACAATCGTAATAAATAATCACAATAACAATTTCAAGTGAATAATCGACAATTATGATTTTTGTCATAATCGTACAGCCCTAATTATAATGGCAGCTATAAAACAACAATTTATTTTGCCTAAATTGTTAAAAAATTAAATAGTAAAATATAGTAAAAGAAACAACAATAAAATTGTTGGCAACAAACTACATTTAAGTAAAAAAATGAAAGAAAGAAATATATATATATATATATATATATATATATATATATATATATATATATATATATATATATATATATATATATATATATATATATATATATATATTTACATGGAATGGCCCCTGTGGGTTTCCAGTGCTGTCCATGCAGGTTCTGTCTGCTTTAAGGTCTGATCCATTAACCCAGCACACAGGGAGGTGTAAGTGCAAACAAGTGCTCAAACAGGTGCAACTCCTTATCAAAGTGTTTAGAACAAGGAACAGAAATTAGACAAATGCTTTAAAGGCCTGCGTCCAACAGAGTATTCAAATCAGGTTGATAAATGATTCTCTTTGAATTACGGCTATCCTGTGCAACAGGAGAGCACAGATGAGTCAAGGCCTGTCATTTGTCATGTGCTGAAAGTTCGTGGAAAAGAGGCAGCAGATCCTTTGAGTCCAAATCGGTCTTTGAAAGAGTCTTCACATCGTGTCACAAGGTTAAATAAAGTTCAGGTAAATGGTTACTGACTATGTGAATTCACTTTCAAGGTCCTACACAGAGTCTGTTGAAAACTCAGTGCCTCTAAACATCAGTATACTCCAGTTTACAAGCCATGAGAAATTATGGGCATTATGATGAGCAAAGGATCCTGAGAAACATGTGATGCTGTGTCTATAAATCTTAGTGATTAGCTCTCTTTGAATCACTTAAGAGGCTCCGCCACATTTATTATATCAGCACTGAAATGATACTTTGAAAACACATTTTAATATAAATAAGTTGGATATTTAAATCTCTGATTTAAAGTGTCAGCTTGAGAAAGAAGAAAAATTGATTTGATCCGATTTTCAACATTACCAATATCAAATTCATATGGTTAACTGTTTATCTGTGTAAATTAGATTACCTTTAGATCATATGGCACGTAAACATATGCCATGAATAACAACTTTTAAAATAATCTAATTTAGCAAGTCATTGTAGCTCAAACACGGCAGCGTGGGTGTTTGTGCAGGTTTGTGCAGGTCTCGTTTTTCTATAAACCCTTTGGATTCCTTTAACACTGATCAAAAGATGACACCAGCAAATTGTAATAAGAATCGGTTCCGCATCAGTGAACCCAAACACCTACTAAAGTCCATTAATAACCGCTTGCGTTTAGGTCTCCTGGTCCTTCATTCTTGTGAATGGGCCTATTAAAAAGGCTGTTGGGATCTTGAAGACCTCGTGTGAAAAGCAGGATGCCCTAAGCACCCAAAATCCCTTCTTTCTTTTCTCTAGTTACGGCCTTATTGACCACAGCCGGGGTTCCCATGAGCAGTTCGTCAACCCGTGGTCTATTGAGCCAATCCCTCTGTGACCTTACATGACACTGCTCGCACCAACAGCAAGAATTTGGGTACCAGACTTCAATAAACTATTATTCAAATATTCAATCCCAACCTGACCACACAAACAATCGGTCGCTCTCACGGATTAGTCCCATTCTAACCCTCTGTACAGTACTGCCATTCAAAATGTAAATAGTGTCCTGTGTAAGCCGCATGGCAGTTGAATGTCCATTGAAAGCTACTGAGCATAATAGGCGGGTAGGCACCATTTCAGCACGTCAATAGCGTGCAACAAAAAAAGCCCAACTCACTCTTGCACAAACATGCATTTACTATCTACGAACAAATGCGATACTTTTCAATATACTCCACAGATACACGAAACACACTGCTGCTAGGTCAATCCAAATCTTTCATTGTATCTCTTGTGGAGCGTTACCACCAGTGAGGGGTTTTGGAGGAGCCAGCTTGCAGCACAGTGTGTGAACAGTGGATGGGACTGCAGTGCAGCACAAGGGAGGAGTTTTATTAGTGTAACCCAATTAACTGCACCAGGTGACAGCCATGCCACTCTTAATAGAGCAATACATCCTCAAGGAGGACGCATGAGGGAATGACTACTAAAGGTTCAAATCTTCTATGAAGAACATCTGTGGCACTTGCCTGTACCAAAGTCGCCATGGGAGTTGTTAGAGTATTCAAGAGCATTCAAAATAAGTATAGTGCAATTATCAAATCACAAAGGTTGACATTTTTACTAAATAAATACATGTGCTCCATATATTCTAGTGAAGTGAGGCACTGTGTTTGTTTATCCATTCATGATCCAGTGTTTTCAGTATCTCAGAATGGCTCAGTTCGCAATAATTTATCACCGCATGTGGTTTTTGAGTTGTTTATAACAAGTTGGAATCCACCAACCATCTTAACAATCTTGGAATGAGAAGCTCTTATATAGCGCCTGTTCTCAGTAAAAGAGCCATTTTTAAAAGCGCTCTGTGAAATTCAACCATATTTCTGAAACGTTTCATATTTGATTTTGTAATAAAATTATAATAATAATTATTATTTTTATATGTTTATATGAATGTATGTCTGAGGGGAATTCTGTATTTGCTTCAAATTTCAAATTAATTTAGTTTGAAACTGCTCATTGTTGCATGTATGCGGCATCTTTGTTCGATCATGATTAAAATTCAATGGTTGCCACATTTTAAATGGAAAGAGCACTGACAAAGTCTTATTTTGTTTAGATGAAAATATATATACTTTTATTTTTGCTATTTATTTGATTTTGGGGCTTGTTTTAAAATGTTTTTATTTATATAAAAAGTATTATTATGGAAAGTGACTTACAAATGAGAACAATAGAAGCAGTCAAAACCAGCAAAACAGCAATAATATGCAAGTGCTATATTAGTATATTAATATAGTGTTATATTTCAATTTCACAAAGAAATGTGCAGCATTTTGTCCAAGCAAATATAAAAGGACACATTTAATTTATATCTGTAATTTTATAATCTGTCTAAAATCTAATTTTGTAAAATATAAATAAATAACTTCGACTCCTGAGTTGAGTGAATCGTTACATCCCTACATATTATAGATATATAACCACAAAATGTTTGGCCAAATTGTGCAGCCCTACAAATGGCGACAGAAAATTTTTCCCAAATCTCGGAGCCCTACCTAAATGTCTATGATATTCTTGTCTCTAGATATGGCTCAAGGCCCTCCTTGAAATGTAAATTTATTTCGCATGTTTCACCAACTAGGCAAAAGTCATAAGTCAAAGCCCATCTCTCTTCAACAAGCCACACAATTTGAGGTATCATTCATGCCTTTAGCCCAAATGTGCAGGACACAAACCGAAGTTTAATACTAAGGGTTAGGGATTGACCAACAGCAAGTAAGTAAACACAGCTGATAAAGGAGTCATTGAATAGCAAATAGGGCTAGATATTTAAACAAAAATGCATGTCAAATTTTTTAAGAGAAGCTATAACAGAGCAATCGTCTTAAGGATACTTTGCCAATGATGTAATCTATGTGCTGCATTTAGAAAGATTATGTAATTATCTGAGAAAATTATCATAATTTTAACTTTGTAAGTCAGAGCCGCACTTTCAAGCCATAAAATACACAAAAAACACCCAGTTAAGCTTAGGGTACGGTTTAAATTTCAACATCCTGAATGAGGCTTTAATGTACAATTAAACTGACCCAAACTCAAAAGCAGAAAAGTCCCTTTCTACCAAGAATAATAGACAAGCGTATATGCAAATGTTGTACCAAACCTTCACTAAGCCCACCCCCTGGGCTCCCAGTCCTTGCTTCCAGGGGCCCTGAGGGCACAAAAGGGGTCCATACAGCCAAAGCTTTTTCATCCATTACTGACACAGATTTGGTAGAGGATGCACCTCAGCAAATTTACCTGATCATAGCTGCAAAGTGCTGGAAGATATGGTAGTAAAAATAAACTTGACTAATAGGCCAGTCACGATTGTCGATAAATCAATTAATCGCACGAAAAAAAAAATGCTTGATAATTTTTTCAATTTTTATAAATAAAAAATAATAATTTAACACGTCATGATGTGAGGTTAGTCTCTCCGATGGCACAGATGTCCCGGGAATGATAAGATAACGTCTCGCTAGAGTGACCAGCTTTGGGAAGCGCATTTCATGCTTGCGGATGTCTGCGTCTCAAGTGATATTGCATTGTACTTGCACTACTTTTTTATTTTAATATTGCGTAGCATATTTTGCAAGTAACTTCGTTGCCCTTTCTCTCGAAATGGTCCCACATAGTACCCTACATTTCGCTCACTTAATTTGGCTTGCTCAGCTAAATACGTCTGTAGGCGTGTGGTTGCGTGTGTCATGAGTTCACACACACATACACACACACACACACACACACACAGGGGCCATTCACACGTTGAGCCTAAAAAAAGCATAGAAAACGCTAGGCGCGTCATTTTCTCCTCCATTCCAAAGCGCTCGGGCAGTTGCGCCCCTGAGGCGTCTATCATTGCTAAGCATCCATCAGCCGCAATATCTGTTACAACAAGGAAATTTCAGTAATGGATTTCCACCACTGAAAAACCCTAGCTGTAACTCTGCTACAAGATTTATTTATGAAGAAATGTAAAAAAACTCTGTAGTGTCTGGGTGCACCCCATTTTTCAAAAACAACGGGGAATTTCACCCTGAAGGAAGCTGATCGAGTTGGTTCTTTTCACATGACCTGGTGCGTCATTCTGAAAAGCTAAGATGTTTTTAACTAGATGCGGCACGGCGCGTCGCACAGTGGCGCTTCCATCATGAGCCTGCATAACGCATTTGAAATAACAAACTTGAGCACCCAAAACACGCGATATGTGAACAGCCCCTTCATCGGTCAAAATGTTTACTTCCGGTTAAAGGTTAAACTGTCAAAATGAGCATCCCTAACTGGCAAATAAAAATAATATAACATACAAACATACAAAATGTATTAATTTTAAGCCACACAAAGTCAACATGTTGGTATTTCTTGCTCTGAATCTGCCATCAAATAAAATAAAAGTTTATTAATCTTTGAAAAGGTGTACCTGCGTTATTATGCCATTATCATTATATTAGTTGAAACTGGTCTTAGAACGAAAATTGTGTTATTTCAATAATTTCTTGGACAATTTATCATCCAGCAAAATTTGTTATTGTGACAGAGTAAAGCTTCGTTCCAATTCTCAATATTTGCACTACAGGACTCGAGGTAAATAGATAAGTATGATTAAACCAAAATGCGTTTGCATACAAAGTAAAGCTACAGTGTGCAAATGTCCAGCACATTTGAAAGTGTCATCGACAGTGACCAATGGGCTTCTACTCACATTGAGGAACTAACAAGCCACTGTCGTATTCAAATCTGATTCAAACCACATATTACAAATGTAGATTGTTATCTTTCACTATAGCTCACAACAACTGCATGTAGTTTTGTACATTTCTGTGAATTTTTGGAGCTCCCTACAGTAATACACTGTAATTGCAGAGGATAGCTGTACACAGGCATTTATTGTTAACAAAGCAAACCACCCTTTTCAATGTATTTCACTCCCACTCACTAAACTTACATACTCCCAGAAAGGATGGGGACAGAGTGTGGGAAAGAAACAGAACCCATTCGCCCTGTTAGAAATAAGTGTATCATAAAAAAGATTCACTGGTTTAGCCAAGATATGTGCCGGTATTCGGTAAAGCAATACATCACGTTAATGAGTATGCACGGTATTGTTATTGTGGGCACTTCTAAATACCGTGAATAATTATATATTACAAATTATTCCGAATTTGGAATTAATTTTAAGAATACTATTCCCATCAACTGGTCAAAATGCACAACATGCTGTATGCTGCTTGAAAGATACCTGTGCGCTCTGATGCACTACATTCTAAAACATATTTAAATAATTTAAAATATCCATTCAGATTTGTGTATTCGCTACGGTGTTCATCACAGCACCAAATACTTAAATATTTAGACTTAATAGGCTATTTACTTTTTTTTTTTTTTATCTGGACTACAACATGCCATAGATATTTTTTGAAAGTGTTTTGATTTATCATTTATCTAACACACATACTTAGTATACACTTAAATTTTGCACATAATACACATGTACATACATAACTGCATTTTGTAATATACCTGCCTACAATTGTCAATTTGTATATTGTCATTCACTATCTACTTATTTGTATTTTTTATTCTTTTATTATGTGTTTTATGTTCTACCGCTGTCATTCTGTTGTACTGTGGAGCTTCTGTCACGAAAAACAAATTCCTCGTATGTGTAAACATACCTGGCAATAAAGCTCATTCTGATTCTGATTCTGATTCTTTATTGTTCGTTCAAACTTTACATTAGGGCTTCATTAGTTAACATTAGTTAATTCATTAGTGAAACTGCCAAAGAAAAATTATTCTGAACATTCATAAATCTTAGGTATTCCAATATTTAATAACACGTTGTTAAAAAAAAAAAAAAAAAAAAGCTGCAAATGTGTTATTTAATGAGCTAACATGAACAAAGACTTTTGTTTTTTTTTAACAAAGATTAATAACTTATTTAGAAAATGTAGCTATTGCTCATTGTGAATGTTAATGGTTAACTAAAGAGGTCTTATTGTAAAGTGATACCTACGGGTCTTTATAGTTCTTTTGCACTTTAATCTGTGTAAAATTTTCAACTTTATATATTTTTCTGTATTGCTTTATTGTATTTAAATGTTCAGTTATTTTTGTTATAAAAACCTGTTAAACCTGTTATACTGTATTATGACAACTTTTTTAAAAGAATTAGCAATACTGTGATAATACCATGATAAAAGCATTAGCAATTAATTGCTGAAGGAAAATTTTCATACTGTCATATAGAAAAAAAATAATTTTTTCTTTATTTATTTATTTTAAAGGGACAATAAGTAACTTTTTAGGTATTTTATTATCTAAAATCAATATTTTTATTCATAAATATGCCCTCAATGGTGTACAAATACCTATGCCAATGTTTAAACTAATCCTTGTAAATTAAGAATTTATTATCTTTATATACATGGGACGGGTAGGTCGACGGAGGCTTCCATGTAGTTCCGCCATCTTGCAAAACTATAATAGCAGAGAGGGACAAAAAGTACTAAGCCAACGCGTTTCCACAGCGCGTTTTCGGTCAGAGCCAGAAACGCAGGTGCAGAGCAGTGAGAGGCGCTTGAAACTGCACCGGCAAGTTTAAAAGTCTGGATTGCATTCTTATTATGGACCACACATATGCCGCGCCACAGGAGAAGAAAACATATTCGCCAAAACAGTCAAAAATAGAACGTAAAAGGAAACGTGACCGTAGATTACAGAAAACAAGAGTTAATGTCGGGGAAGCTTTTTCTAGGTGGAAAGAGCTAATGCTGGATAAAGATTTCAAAAGAGACGCTGAAGTGGCCAGTTTTCTTCTCGACAGGTAAGTCAGTGTTACAGTCTATATTATAATATTTTTTTTTATATCTAACAATGCATATAATTCAGAAAATATAACGAATAAATTAGACATAACTACTAATTACAATATTTCATGTTTTCCACAGTCAGTAATTCATACTGTAACATTCGTTTGTTAGTTGTCATGTTGCAGTTTGTTTGAAATAACACACCTGTTCACCTGAAGGAAAACTCGACGAAGTGCTATTAGAAGACATCCTGTCAAAGCTTTTTGGTACATATCGCCTACCGTAGATGCAACACGCATTTGAAAAAGCGAGGCGCTGGCGAGCAAAATTAGTTTGAATGCAAAATACAATTTCACCACTAGATGGGAGTAATTCCTGCTTAGTGTCCCTTTAATGCTACTTGAGCATAAGACACAATATTTATGGGGCAGTTCCTGTCATTGAAATATTTCAATGTGAGTGTGGCAAGTGTGTTTTTTTTTTTTTTTTCATGATTTCCTCATTCAAGCAGACAGCCCTTGGCCTTGCACACCCTAAATAGCTGCCCAGAGTCGTTGAAAATACTCTAAAAATATATAAATAAAATAGCAAAAGATATCTTGCCTATGCACTGCTTTTGAGTTCGCAACCTGGCAGCAGAACTAAAAGCCCATGCAACAAGCAAAGAAGGCAGACATCTAATCGTGTACTTCTCTGGGTATCTGTACCAACTGAGTAAATGTCTCTGCGATTCACAGCAATGCTAACGGACAGCTTTCTCCAAATATTATATAGACCATGATCTAGAGTTGGCACTGGATGGTTCAATTATTTTGTAAGACATCATTCATACCGTTATGCAACATGCTCTGTTATGCGCATGCTCAAAATATCTCCAGCTTTGGTCAGAACTATTCATAACCAAAAGTAGCAAACTACTGCAGATGATCACTTCTATCCATTTAAGGAAACCCGTTAAAACAGATCCTGTCAGAAAACTGAGGAATGCTCACCTTTAGATTACCAATGCATGTAAGATAAATTACCAAATCAACTTAAATGTAAGTCAGTTATTACACGTTGCTTGACATAACCCTGGTGTTGGTGACAGACCAGTAGACACGACTTTAATCTTGGCATTGTCAAAAAATTTCGACCAAAGGTGGACACGAAAAAAAAAACTAAAAAAACCCCAAACGTGTAAGATGCGTTTTCCAAGTTTAAACAATGTTTGCTCCTATCTATATTTGGAGGGAAATCTAATTACTAATCATATTTTGGACTCCAGATGCTTTGGAATCGCGATGCTAGTTTAATACGATATAAAACATGCTGCATTTAATGTCTCACCAAACCAAAGCTTCAGACAAATCATGCTGTTCCAATGTAAAGCACTAACTAATATTTCAGCTCTGCTGTTTTAAGATGACCTGTCATTTATTAATCTCAATGCCCTTTCACTTTCTTCTCTGTTTGAGAGATGAACCAGTGGATCGCTCGACTCACCTGCATGGAATCGCCGCTTATAATTTCCCCATTAAGCCTTTTCCCGATCTCGATAGCTAGTTTGGATTTGCCCGTTCCCGTGGCTCCTAAAATCACCAGTAAAGACGGGCTGATGCCTCTCCTGAGCACACGCGTGGCGGCCGCCATGACAGCAACCTCTCGCGTCTGTAGAACGATCTGAGCACGCGCGGAGATCTCGCGACGGAGGAGGGAACTGTCTCCAAGCAACCAACACTGTTTCCATAGGAACGGGATGGAAGGATTCGGCTTCAGCAGGTAAGTCACGCGAAGGTAAGGGTGTCTCATTCAGAAACAGGACAGAAGTTCAACAATCGAGCAAAAAGTAATTGGAAAACAGGATTTGTTATATATATGAACAATAAAATGGGTCTGCTTGTTCCAAACAAGGAAAAAATTGTTTGGAATGCATTAGTATATGGATGCATTAGTAATCACTAATGCATTCATATAGAATCCTGTAATAACTAATAACATAATTATTGCTGGCTAGTAACCAAAAATTAAGTACATTTATAAATTTAGCAGCATTTATTGATTTACTTTTATTTATTAATTCTTTCATTTATTTATTTGTAGTTGGATTATATTACATTTCAAAATGCTCAAAATCAGATTGCAGTTATGGATTACATAATTACATACCCACACAATGGCATTAATCATTCATAATTTATTAATTGTTAATTAATATATAATTTTTTACCCTATTTCTTTATATATATATATATGTATATGTGTGTGTGTGTGTGTGTGTGTGTGTGCGTGCGTGTGTGTGTGTGTGTGTGTTACAAAACAGTCCCATTAGAATTTACAGGATAAAGGAGACAGTACTCTAAAAAGTTGTCAATAAAAGTAATTAAATATGTATTTGGAATATGTTACATAAAATTAATAATCAAATAGTTGATATTAATAAATACCATTTTATAGTGTAATTTGTAATCAGTAATGCAATTAATTTAGCAATTAATCTACCCAGCAATGAGTGCTATTTATTAGTAAAATGGTGAAACTAGTATCTGTATTCTTCAATGCATTGATGAGGGCTTTCAGCTTTCACTCACTTATCTTATGAGTTGGCACAGTTCTTTAATCTTTACGTTTGCTGCTTTGACTTTAGCAGGTTGGCTTGTGCATCTTCCGGAAGAACAAGGGTATGAATAGCTCTCTTCTGTCTCCTTGGCAACTGAGCGTTCTGCGCCACGGAAGAGAGATGCTCGTTGCCATGGTAAAGGCCACTACGACGTGTCAACTAAAAGTAGCTCTCGCTAATGAAACGATCAAATCGAGTTCACACTCTCACCCAGGTGCTGATGAACTGAAATAGCTCTTATGCCACACATAGTAAAACCTCGCCCTATTTTCTGACACAAGCGAGCCAGGATAATAATATTTAAACAGTCATGGTGCATTTCATAACCACTCATTGGCTCATTGATCAAGAGATTATTTAAAAACTGCCAAAAATCTGTCTTAAGGTCATTTCAAAGAGAAAGTTCACCCAGATGTCAACCATTTACTAACCCTGTTGTTATTCTTAGCCTGTATGAGTCACTCTTCACATTCATTGCATCTTTTTTTTTTTTTTTTTTTCACAAAAGGCATCTTATGTTCCACAGAATTAAATCATGCATGTCTGGAACAACACAAGACTGAATTAATGACAGATTGTTTACGAGAGAACTAACATTTAAGTCTTATTCTGTAAAAATGTTACAATTTTCATGCATGGCTTCAGGTGTATGCAACCAAATCTGAAAGCATTTAAGTGGCGTTAAAAGCTAATTAACAAAGAAAGACAAGGATGCTGACAGGATTTGAACTGAATTTATTTTATTGTTCACCCAATTTTGAGTTTATGTATATAGGCTTATGAGGTACAGAACACAAAGTGCTTAGACGATGCTGCTGCCATTCTCCTCCCGTTATGACACCTGATGACAAGTGACAAAAGTGAAAGAAAAAACAACAACAACAGGTTACTGATGGCATATGCATCCCTGGTGTGAAGTACGGTCTATTTCTGAAAGTATTTATTTCTGATTGATCTTATGGCAACACTGAATATACAAACAGAAGTCACCTCATTCAGTAAGTGGTGATTGCTTTGAGCACATGGCCTTTATTTTTGACAAATAATTGCGTGACAAATGACCATGTGCATAAACTTCAAATGACCACATGGTCATATTGGGAAATAAGTAAGCATATGCCATCAGTACAACTTTATATTTAAATAGAAATCAAACAATGATACAATTAATTCTGTAAGAAAATATAACTAGTACAAAATTCTTTTAGCATTTTTTTTCTGCCACAAGAGTGAAAAGACAAAGAAATTTCCAAACACAAAGGGAATAGTCAGTGAAAACAGCATAAAGTGGCTAGTGATGGAAATGAAACATTGATAGTTTTGTTTTATTTATCTTTTTGACATTTTTTACAACTTTTCTTAACAAAATAGAAACTTTGAGATCTCTAGGGAAGGCAGGTGGGCCAACCAAGTTTTAGGACAGATGACAGAAAAACAGAAAATAAAATCTATTAACAGTGCTGATTTTCATATTTCAAAGTATGTATTTTTACACAATGTCCTGTACACCACTATTATTATATACATATGTCTGAAGAATATGCCATAGTTTATATACACTGCAAGGCTGTGCTGGACACTGTCCTGAATGTTAACAATAATATACAACAATAACTGAAAAAAACAGTGGAACGCAAATGTAACAAAGCAACAGTGATGCAACTTCCTGTCTGTTAAACTTAATCTGTCATCATGTGGCAACGGGGGCACACAGCTCTCCTTAAATTTAGGTTAATTTAGATAAAGCACTATTAACGGAGAAGTTACTTTGAATATTTACCTAGATAAATTCAAGATTCCCCCGCCAAAAAAGGCTTGATGGTTTAGAAGATCAATTACACATGCATATAAATTTGCTACATTTTCAAACAATGCTTAATTTGGCATGCTAATTCAATGAAATAATACTTCCCCGCCCAAATACTTAAGCTTTCGCAAAAGAATTTAAGATAACGCACATTCATGGTTTAAATCTTGAAATTTCAAAATGAAAATCTGAAATTATGACCCGCTTTGAAAAATGCTCGAACCAGTTCCACAGCTTCCACAAGTTCGTCTCCCCCGTTGCGAAGGCAAATGTGCAAAGAACAAAAACTGAAGAACCAATCTCAAAATACAGAGTCCGTTCCATTAAATATCCCACTTTTGGAGAAAACGTAGTTCTACACAGTTCCTATTGAAAAAATGGTTGGACTATGAAGGTTTATGCACGTTTTAGTTCAGCAAGTCTTCGTAGTAACTGCTGTTGTCTGTTTTTCAGCTGCTTCTTCACGTGCGCCTTCTGTTTGTCGCTGACGTGCAGCGTACGCAGGTATTCTGTGGCCTTGGTCAAGATCACAACTTTGGGCGTCTTGGGACAGTCAACCAGACCTGGGATCTCATCCCGAAGGGCCAGAAATCTGGAACGGAGGTCATTGCGTCTTTTCCGCTCCAAGAAGTTATGTGTTTTACGCTTGTCCGTGTCCTCACAGTCTGAACTCTGAGGGCTGGATGGTTGGGATTTGAGGTGGTAGGATGTGTGTGTTGGAGAATCAGAGACCGTCTGAGATGGGGTGGGGACTGAGGGGGAAGGCAAGGGGCTTTTTCTTTCTGGGGTTTGGGGTGTGGAACCCACTCGTGGCTGCAAGGTCTCTTGCCTGATCTTCTTGCGAGGTGGCTCCTCTTCAGGATAACTGTCGGGAGAGCGGGCAGCGTAGTTGTGCTGTTGCTGGTGAATGGAGATGTGGAAACGCTTCATGCAAGTGTCATAGGGGTCTGCACGAACTGTGATGGTCACTGGTTTACGGGCGTTCACCAAGCGCGATTTCTTCTGCTTATGTTCCACCGTCACTACATCAATCTCTTCATCATCTGAAAGAGCAACAGAAAGAAATGTAGATTGACTGTATGTGCAACACCATTCCACTCACCCATAGAAACTCCATTCAGAATGTAAGATCTTTAATTAGATGGGTTCCGAAACTACAAGATGAATCGTAGGTTTCTTTCAGTTCCCTATTCTCAGCAAGAGGAAAGTAAGAGGCTTTGAACTGCAATAATGAACTTAGAGTCACCTCTGATGTGTATTTTGATAAGAGAAGCATCTGTTGTGAGTTCCCTCTACTCTGATTTCACTATGCAATTACTTCTAGTGCTCAGCACAAAGCATAATGTTTGTCACAAAATCAGAAATCCACTATTAAAAGTTATATCGAAGCTGAAAATAAATTAATTAATAAATATTTTTTGGGTCCATAAAAAGAAAGTAAATGGTATCCAGTGTTTTTTTGTTTAGTTTTTTTGGACACCTTTGATTTTCATTGCATGGATAAAAAGAGCTGAAATGCATGTTTGGTATTCTGCAGAATGCCATACCACAAAATGACATGAGCAAATGATACAGAACTTTTCTTTTTGGCAAAACGTAAGCTGCATGTGCCCTTTAAGTAAAAAAAATCTAGAATATAATTAAAGCCCCCCCCCCCCCCCCCCTACAACCCTCCCTCCCAAAAAAGGTGGAAAACTTCAGGTACTTATTGTTCTTTCATGGACAACTGAGTGGCCCCTGGGTGTCCCTTTAGGATCCAAGCATCCTTATTATAGGTTTCTGCTGCTGGCACCGCCCACAACTAAAACAATTTCTCCTTTTGTTCCACTTGAGGAATGTGGAAGCTCAGCACACTATTACATTCCACACATATTCGAAATGAAATGCCAAGCTAAATCCCATGGCACCAATGCAACTTTTCTATTCAAGTATGTCAGGGTTTTTCTTAGTTCTACTTAATGCACAAATGAATGGTAAAAATACTGCACTGCATGATCATTGACATTGAGATCCGTCAGGTGTCGAAATAAGTTGTCAACAGAAATGCAAATTTACATTGTTCAGCAAATAAAGTGAGATGTATTGGGTATGTCGCGTTTAAAAATTAACGTCTCGTGCTTTACCAGAGGAGTCGGTGCGAGATTCTGACCCGGATGACACCTGTTTCTTGCAGCTGCTGCTCAGGGGGAAGGTAAGGACAGCTGCTGGATCCACGCAATCTGTCGCCAAGCTGTTGAGAGCAGGCGCGTCCGCTGGGACGCACTGCGCCTTGCTGGAGAGCTTCGACTGTGCAGAGCAGGACAAGCGCCCGCTGACAACTTTCTCCTGCTTCTGACTGGCGGAGAAACCGCTCCACATGCAGTCGTGAATAATGATGGAGCTAAAGTTCTCCAGAGTCTCCTCCGCGTTCAGTTTGCACGGTCCCTCCTGCTCGTCGTCCTGTCCTATGAACTGGGACACCCACTCTAGTCTGTCCCCTGGAGATGGACCGGTACCTTCCAGTCTCCTGACGGGCGACAGGGGCGGGGTTGGCACGAGCTCGAATTTCTTCCAAATGTCCTCACTTGGCGCCGTCGATTTGAAGAAGAAGTCCTCGTCCAAGTTGAGATCGTCGTAGAAATAGTGCTGATATTGGTCGTATTCCTCCATCTCCCACTTCTCATTTCGCGATGCGTTTGCACTGATTCCTGGCATTGGTGTCTTCCTCAGAGCTCAAGATCTGAAAACCACAATTGATCCGCTTTTAAAAACAATCCGATCTTACGGTGCTCTGTGAGAGATAATCGACTTACAGCACTTCATTTTTATTTTCAATGAGCTTCTAGTAGCTATATAATTACAAAAAATGAATTAATTTAAATCTTAATATCAAATTATACTAAATAATATAAATTATGAATTAATTATGAATTCATTAACAATATGCATGCAAATGCATTATTATCAAATGTGATTATTTTATAAACGTCTTAACGCAATGCTAGAGTATTTGGTCTGCATGCAGTTCCACTGTATAAAACTTGAAGTTTCGCAACATAGGTTATTTCTATTACATAATACAACCATTTAACGCTTCATGTAAGTAAATAGGTTACACTAGTGTATACTGTCTCATAGAATTGCTTTATTTGTTGTGAAATGCCCCAAAATCGATTAAAGTCAACCAAATAAATTAGGCGTTCCTTGCTTAAACACTTACCGTAGTACAGATCCGGGAGAGAGTATGTTGCCTGTCATTTGAGACGCGAAAATAAGGTGTTGCGGTTCACCAGTGAGCCTCAGCTAAATGTTTTGCACAAAAAGCTTTCATGTCAACAGGTTAAGAAAGCGTCATCAGCTGTTTGTTGAATAATCCTGTCTTGTGTAGGGTTTCTCGAGTGTGGTTTAGTATTATCCGGCTGTTGTTTAGAACTTGAGTTGCGAGGATGTTTGCTAATTTGCAGTGGGCTTCTTCATGAGAACTTAGCTTCTTTCTGTGCCCTTTATCGTGTCTGTGTGCTCCTTCTCAAACCGCGGCTCGCGCTCACTATAGACACCTGAAACGAGTACCCAGCCAAAGTAGTGGCTGGATTTGCATATGGGCTCTGACCACGCCCACTGCTTAAAGTGACAGGGTCTGAGGTTCATTTGAGATCTGGGTGTACAGGGATAAATTCAGATCATGATTGGGAGAAATGTTTAATAGACTTGTCTCTTTCAGATTTGAAAACACTTTTAAGACGATATACTCTATATCAGCTCAACAACAAGACATTTGCAAGATTTAAATAAAAATGCATTTTACATTATATCAATGCCAGATATTACTATCTATTTGACAATTATTTAATTTCTTATACTACAAACAAATATAACAAAATATATTTAATAATATACTTAAATTATTTATTAAGTAAGTTATACATTTGTATATATTATCATTTAAATATATAAAACTATTGTTTAAGAATAATGTTGTTAAAAATCAAATAATAGTCTTGTTTTAAGAATGTTTAAATAAATACATACACACAAACATACATACATACATACATAGGAATTATTATTATTTATTTATTTATTCGGAATTCAAGCTTTTGGTTGAAATAATTATCACGTGAAGGTAAAAAATAAAAAATAAAAAATAAACCTCCCAAAAAATGTATTCCAGGTTGCATATTTTGTCCCTTAATAAAATAATCATAATATTATTTTTGCAATGCAAAATGCTAGCACATCATTGTGCATGAGATCTGAGATTCGTTATGAAGGTTCGTTGACAAAAACTCAACTGAGAGGTCAAATAACAAGTAATGCTGTGGAGGGCAAACTGTGAGAAATGTGTTTGGTTTATCAGAAGATAAGGCTTTAATATGTAACAAATGCAATTCTTTCTTCCAACATTCTCTGGATATCTAAACTCTGTTTGTTGCTCTAATTCTTACTGAAGTGCATCTATCAAAGACTGGTATTATGAATCCCCAGTAGCCTGAAATAACAGTTTTTAATAAGACGTCCAAAGGGAATACAATGGAGAGAACAGAAACAGGTGGAAACTAATCAATGAACTAAACAAACTGAAAACTAGGTCAAAAGAAAGAAACAATGGAGCACAGAACATAACAGACACTGTCAATAAAAATGTATAGGCATATGGCTGTGTACATTTAATTATTAATTATTAAAGTCATAATAAACAGGAATGTGAGTGACTTCTGGCTATGCATCTTACAGCATAAATGTTAAGGTTAATGTAATAAAATTAATATAAAATATTCTATTCTATTATTATAACAATATTTTAAAGTATTAAAATAGATTAAAATCTTGTATATTTGAAATATTATAAATATTGTGAAATAATTTCATAAATAAAAAGTGTTCTTTTTCATTTGTATGTGATAAGGTATTCTGTGTTATCAAATAATTGGACAAAAAAGTCTTGAAATAAGCACATGTGAGAGGCAATATTTTTAATAAAGTATAAGTATATAAGGTATAAAATATAAGTATATACGGTAGTCTTTTTAAAGTTAATAAATGTGTTAAGTATACTGTGTTTTCAAACAATTAAATACACAAAAGACTCAATATCCACAAATGTGATAATATAGGGCTTTTGGTAATGCTTCTTGGGATCATCTTTCAGCAATTTTTAAGTTGATTCAGACTTATTACATACGTCTGAAAGTATTATAACGTTAAGAAATCTTTCTAATTTTAATGTAATTTTTTTCATTTTATGGTAGTTTTTGCACTTTTACATTCTTTTTCAGTTAAATTGTATGTGTGTGTGTGTGTGTGTGTGTGTGTGTGTGTGTGTGCGTGTGTGTGCGTGTGTGTGTGTGTGTGTGTGTGTGTGTGTGTGTATGGGTGTGTGACTAATTTAATTGCATGAGATGTCATTACATGCACTTAAATCTCTACTCCAGGAGGGGTCCATGAGGGAATGTGTGAATTAGAGTTAGATCTCCTGGTGACTCTTTGTTTTTCCAATTGGTTGGATTTTAAAAGATGCACAAGCCAATGCCAGCCCATCTATTGCCTGCTGTGCGCATGCCAATATGGTGATCATGTGTGGGTCGACATCACTTCAAAGTGTATGTGAGATTGACGTCAGACAACAAGTGAGAGCCAGAAAGCAGATTCTGGTAGTAAATGTATATATTTATTTTAATATCCTTTATTTGTACAAATGAAGTATTTTTAAAAGGTTGTAGTCTTTATACATTATACATTTCACTGGAATTTTAAGCAGCGTATAATAAAGTTATAAATAAATGAAGCTGAAGTGGCTTTCTTACCCTAGCTGTGTTTGTGATGAATAGCTCTTATAATTTAATAGGTGCTAGTTCACATTTGCATGATTCAGAGGGTGATACATGAAGATGAATGTATGAGATACATATGGAAAAGATAGTTAGATTTCATAGGTTTTTGAATTGCTTAGAGCTTTACAGCAAATGCACAGATTTTTATGTCCATGTGCTTGCATGAAAGAACATATACTTGCAGAATGAGCTGAGTGTAAATACATTTTCAGCATTTCAAATATTGTGATCAGTGACTTTAAAGTGATCAGTGACTTCAGAAATAGTCACTGCTGACTCTTGACCACAACAACGGAGAACAAAACCACCACTGATAGTGCAGGTACATTTAGTGTCATCCATGCATTCAGTTATGTAAATCTCAAATGTACCACCATTCCTTTTAAAACCATTCTTTTGTATTCATGGCTTTGAATATGTGAATTTTTCATGCTTCTCATGAATAAATAATCAGCCCAACGAGAGGTCCAGGCATGGAGGTTTTGTCCTGCAGCAACTATTGACCAGCAGGGATGAATGTGAGTGGGAGGGTCACGTGGCCCCATTGATTGATAGATGCTCATTAATTGGAAAGGGTGTGGGAAATTTACTGCATTCTTCCAAGACTCAGCCCTGAGAGAAAGCCGGATGTCAGCTCAGTTCTGTGTATGCCATGTTGCAAACTGCACCTTGGCAGCAGAAATCGGGTGAGAGAG